>NC_084635.1:4081638-4281638 GCF_033978795.1 Nerophis ophidion
CACGGCGTCGCTACAAATATTTTGTCTGCGTTAGCGCTTGTAAAAATATCGCTATTACTTGGTTAATATTCAAGTTAAATGTACATGTATGTTTGTTTTCCTGGGTTTTATGGAGGGAATAGAGTTTATAGGCTTTGCTGAAAGCAGACTTTTATTTACGAGTTAGAATGCATTAGAAATTTAAACTTTTAAAATGATTGTGAGCGATAGGCCGACTTCCAAAAAAAAGTGCAGTTCCCCTTAAAATGCCTGGATTCGTAGCTGCTTTTCATAAAGTTGAGGCAAAAGTTCAATGTTTGTAGGCACTTTTTTTAATGGAATCAATCTGTGGTTTCATCAATTTGTTTAATTTTTTCCATGACCATGACAGAAATCCTGCTGTATTTACGTTTTAATCGTTTTATTCTGCACAAACTTAAAAGTAGACACTGGATGACAGTAAACACACTTAATCATACAGTTGTGATCAAAATTATTCAACCCCCACACAATTTTGGTGTTTTAGCAAGTTGGACATTTATTCCGTATTTTGTTTATAGTCATATCAAATAAAGATGTGTCAAATAGACAAATGCAACTTGAATTACAACATTATATTTTGTAACATATCAAACAGTGTCATTTCTCTTAATATGTCATTGACAAAATTATTCAAACCCTTGAAGATCATAACTCTTAAGAACAGAATTTGAATAAGGTCTTTTCAATCAGGTGTTGAAAACACCTGTAGATGTGATTAGAACCATAACGAGCAACAATTAAACTGATTGAAAAAGACTGTGACGCTCAGCTTCTTGTAGATGGTCAATGGTGTATTTGCAACATGGTGAAGTCCAGGGAGTGGTCAAAGAAGTCAGGAGAGGAGGTCATTTCTCTTCATAAGAAAGGATATGGATATGAGAAAATAGCAAAGACATTACACATTCCAAGAGACACAATTGGGAGCATAATTTGCAAGTTTAAAGCTAAAGGCACAGTGGAAACACTACCTGGGCGTGGTAGAAAGAGGATGCTGTGTGCAGTACAGTGGTGAAAAACCCCCCGGGTAACAGCTGAGGAACTACAACAGGACATTGCAGAGGGGGGAACGCAGGTTTCGTCCCAGACAATAAGGCGGGCACTACGAGATGAAGGCCTCCATGCCAGAACTCCCAGGCGCACCCCACTTCTGACTACCAGGGACAAGAAAAATAGACTCCAGTATGCCAAAAATCATCTGGACAAACCCCAAAGGTTTTGGGAAACTGTTCTATGGAGTGATGAGACAAAAGTGGAACTCTTTGGGCCAATGAATCAACGTTATGTCTGGAGGACAAAAAATGAAGCTTACAAAGAGAAGAACACCTTGCCTACTGTTAAGCATGGTGGGGGGGTCAATCATGCTCTGGGGCTGTTTCTCTGCCTCAGGTACCGGGAATCTCCAGCGCGTTCAAGGCATTATGAATTCTATTTCCTAGCAGGATATATTAGCTGCAAATGTCATGAAGTCAGTGAGGAAGCTGAGGCTTGGGAGACGTTGGACCTTCCAACAGGACAAGGATCCCAAGCATACCTCCAAATCAACATCAGAGTGGTTGCAGAAGAAGGGCTGGAAGACTCTGGAGTGGCCTTCACAGTCGCCAGACCTAAATCCTCTAGAAAAGCTGTGGTGGGACTTGAAGAAGGCAGTTGCAGCACGCAAGCCCAAGAATATGAATGAACTGGAGGCCTTTGCCCAAGAGGAATGGGCTAAAATACCTGTAGATGCTTGCAAGAAGCTTGTGTATCACCTTTGAAGGATGTCATTACTGCCAAAGGCTGTTCTACTAAGTACTAAAGATGCATGGAACTTGGGCGTTGAATCATTTTGTCAATGACATATTAAGAAAATTTTCCTTTTTTTGGTATTTTGTAAAATACAGTGTTACAATTTAAGTTGCATTTGTCTATTTGACACATCTTTATTTGATATGACTATAAACAAAATACGTAATAAATGTCCAACGTGCTAAAACACCAAAATTGTGTGGGGGTTTAATAATTTTGATCACAATTGTAGATCAAATTGTCAAATAGTTGTCAAATTACTGTACTGTTCTGATTATAACTAATGATAATAATGATTATTTTGAATTATAGAAATAAAACACCATCAACGCTTCCTGTTCTGTTGTCCAGAAGTTGCAGACATTCTCCGCGTATATTTTGCATCTGCAAAGTCAATGTTAACATTATTTTATGTTACAAGTTGACACATTTATTCCCACAAGTAAAAACATTTGGGAACTCTTAAAGGTAATTTATAGCAATTTTTTTGTTGGTAAATTAGAGACAATGCGGCATCATCATACTTCCAACATCTCTTCCATGTAAATGTTGCCTTTTTATTGATTTTTGTTGTTATTGGCTCTTATCTTGTATAATTTAGGCTGCTCCCGTGCAGGTTATCTTGAGCGCCTTAATTACTACAGCGAGGTACAGTTAACCTGCTTCACAGTACTGCATATCTGGATTTAATCTTCCATTTATCTTGGAGTAGTTAAATCCTGCTTTTTAGTACAAGCCTCAGGAAACGTTTTCTTTCTTGCATCCTTGAGTGAAATATGCCAGTCGACTTTACAATATTTAGATTTTTCCTATACAAGTACAAGACTTGTACAAATTAAGTTTAACATGCACATACAAGGAAATTATATCTTAACTAGATGAGACAATTCCTGATGGAATTGCGTGCAAATCTTCCAATGCTGAAGTTGAACTGAAATCCTGGATTTTTTTTAGGACTGTTGAAGTAGAGCGCACAATTCCCAAACAGGCTGAATATTTTGAAGTTGGAACGGTTTGAATCAGATGAAAAATGTGGGAGTTGTGGAACTTTGAAGAATGTCCCATTGATTTCAATGGGAATTTCCTAAAAATGTGGACATTTCGGGAAGGTTTTGGGAAAATGGTAAACAAACTTGAATGGTCTGAATGAGTTGAAATGGTTGGTGTTGGAATTTTTCAAATCGGTCACGAAATGTTGAAGTAGTAACATGATGAATTGAGAAATGGTATTATGGAATTCCTGAATTTTCGGGAAAACCGTGAATTTTTCCAGTTCAAAAAAACAACTTAGTTTTTTGTCCTGATTAAGAGGAATGTTTTGACGGTGTAACGCAGGGGTAGGGAACCTGTGGCTCTTTTGATGACTACATCTGGCTCTCAGATAAATATTAGCTGACATTGCTTAACGCGATAAGTAATTAATAATTACGATGGTAATCACAGTGTTAAAAATAACGTTCAAATTATAAAACATTCTCATGCATTTTAATCCAACCATCCGTTTTCTATTGCACCTGTTCAAGATGTTGCATTAATGGTAAGAAGTATACAATTTATTATTGGTTAAATTTAAAATAACAATGTTATTAAAAAGAATAAGAGACTTATTATACTCTAAAAATGTTGGTCTTGTCAAGACCTGGACTATGGTGTGGTTTGTTTTCCCGTGGTGCAAAGCGATTGGAACGGACATGGCGTGAAGGTAATGACATCTTTAATCTTAACTCAAAAATATTACAAAAACAAAGGGTATAAACAAAAGGCGCTCTCAGTGGAGGTTAAAAACTTGGCTATGAAAACTAAAACTCGCACAATGGGAGAACTATGAATATAAAATAAAACTTACAAACTATGGCATGAAAAACTTACTTGGACCGAGAAAGAGCATGGATCATCGGCATGGATAACATAGGTGTGTAGGAGGTGATAGAGGGTGAGTAGAAGGTGATGTCGCCAGGCTGACTGCCTGGCAACTGCAGGCTTAAATGGTGACGTGGTGATTGACAACAGGTACATGAGTTCAAGTGACTCGTGTGTGAGTCGTGAAAACAGGTGAACTGATTGGTAGTCATGGAAACAAATGCAAACCAGGGTGCGCAAAAACAGGAACTAATGGAGTCAAAAACAAAACAGAACATAACTAAACCGAACATGATCACAAAGAAATGGCAGGTCTTACTTAAAAATGCACGCATTTAGTTGTATTCAGTGTTTAAAAAATAGTATACGACTCTCACGGAAATACATTTTGAAATATTTGGCTTTCATGGCTCTCTCAACCAAAAAGGTTCCCGACCCCTGGTGTAACGGTTGAAAAATGTGGAAGGAGTTGTTGCCAGAAAAAAGGGTGGAAATATGGCTTTGGAAAACCAGGAAATCTGGAAAATCCTGGAATTTTTTTGAACCTGGGAAAAAGTGCTTTGAATGTCCAGGATGGTGGAATGTGTTGAAGGTGGAATGGTTTGAATCGGAAGTTTAACAAATGGCCAATTCATTTTCAGTGGTAAAGAATGTCCTGGAAAGCCTGGAAATCTGGATTTTTTTTTAATTTGTCAATGAAAAACCTGCAATTCCCGAACAGGCTGAACAGTTTGAAGTTGGAACAGTTTGAATCTGGTAAAAAATGTGGAAAGTAGAACGCGCCAAAATCTGGAGAAGAAGAAGTTTAATGAATAGATTAAATTGGGTGTAGAAAACCAGTTGTGTGATTGCTACAATTATTAATTTGAGCAAATTATTTTGGACAACTCTATCCTTCCAACTCTGTGAGACCAGTTTGGAAAAGGCCATGTCCTCTTCGAGCATGAGTCTTGTGTTAAAGGGGAACATTATCACAATTTCAAAAGGGTTAAAAACAATAAAAATCAGTTCCCAGTGGCTTGTTGTATTTTTTGAATTTTTTTTCAAAATTTTACCGGTCTCGGAATATCCCTAAAAAAACCTTTTAAAGTGCCTTATTTTCGCTCTCTGCGAAGACACTATCCATTTCCCTGTGACGTCACACAGTGCTGCCAATGTAAACAAACAATGGGAATACCACAGCAAGATATAGCGACATTAGCTCGGATTCAAACTCGGATTTCAGCGACTTAAGCGATTCAACAGATTACGCATGTATTGAAACAGATGGTTGGAGTATGAAAATATTGAAGAAGAAACTGAAGCTATTGAGTGAATAGCTATTGACGCTATTCATAGCCATAGCATGGCCGAATAGCTGCGTTAACATCGCCGGTAAAATGTGCGGACCAAACGATCAGGACTTTCGCATCTTTTCACACTGGAGCAACTTAAATCCATCGATTGGTAAGTGTTTGTTTCGCATTAAATGTGGGTGGAAGGAAACGTAATATAGTTGCAAATGCATCTACAGGTTATCCATACATCTCTGTGCTATGTCTGCTTTAGCACCGCCGGTAAATAGCATGTTAGCATCGATTAGCGTAGCATGTTAGCATCGATTAGCTGGCAGTCAACATCAACAAAACTCACCTTTGTGATTTCTTTGACTATCGTTGCAAATGCATCTGCAGGTTATCCATACATCTCTGTGTCATGTCTGCCTTAGCATCGCCGGTAAAATGTGGAGACACTCTGGCACATTCAATGGGGGTCTGGCGGCAGATTTCTTGCCAGTGGTGCAACTTGAATCCCTCCCTGTTAGTGTTGTTACACCCTCCGACAACACACCGACGAGGCATGATGTCTCCAAGGTTCCAAAAAATAGTCAAAAAAACGGAAAATAACAGAGCTGAGACCCGGTGTTTGTAATGTGTTGAAAATGAAAATGGTGGGTGTGTTACCTCGGCGACGTCACATTCTGACGCGATAAACAGAAAGGCGTTTAATTCGCCAAAATTCACCCATTTAGAGTTCGAAAATCGGTTAAAAAATATATGGTCTTTTTTCTGCACCATCAAGGTATATATTGACGCTTACATAGGTCTGCTGATAATGTTCCCCTTTAATAAAAGTCAATGGTTGCTTCAGTTAACCTTGCAGTATCCAATGTAGCAGAAGCTGTTCTACATGTTTTAAACATGTGCTGAATAGGAATAAACTTAAAAGTTTGAGCTCTTTTGAATACCTAACCAGGAGGAGCAGTCTTATTTTGACTTGATGTCCATTTATCATGGAGATGGTGTGCGGCGATACAGGCGGCACGGCCAAAGTTGAACGCACCACTGAAGTCATCCCTAATTCATGAGCATCCTGTATCTGTCCACTCCACCTCCCCCATCTATCGTGACACCCCAGGGTCACGAGCAGGGGTCGTCACACAGAGCCTTCCTATCCCCTCACCGGGGAAATTGAAAAGAGCGAGTGACATGCTAGTGGAACGTTGAAGGATAGGGGGCATAATATCTGATGACACTGACTCACACAGTGCTAATATATCTGAGAATCTTCGCGTCACTTCTCATCACCGCAACAGTCGCTGACATTTGTCTGAGACTTCAAAATTTAAAAAGCTTTGAAACTGGCTTCGTAAAAAGGAGTAAAAAATGACAACATTATTGGTACAGGTTTAGACTTTCTTGCCAGTCTTAATGATTGCATAATGTTAAACAGGAGAGGACAGGATAACTTGCAATGTATGGAAACCAGGGGTTCTTAAAGGGGAACATTATCAGCAGACCTATGTAAGCGTCAATATATACCTTGATGGTGCAGAAAAAAGATCATATGTTTTTTTAACCGGTTTCCGAACTCTAAATGGGTGAATTTTGGCGAATTAAACGCCTTTCTGTTTATCGGTCTTTTAGCGATGACGTCAGAACGTGACGTCGCCGAGGTAACACAGCCGCCATTTTCATTTTCAACACATTACAAACACCGTGTCTCAGCTCTGTTATTTTCCGTTTTTTCGACTATTTTTTGGAACCTTGGAGACATCATGCCTCGTGGGTGTGTTGTCGGAGGGTGTAACAACACTAACAGGGAGGGATTCAAGTTGCACCACTGGCCCGAAGATGCCAAAGTGTCCACCACCAGACCCCCATTGAATGTGCCAGAGTGTCTCCACATTTGACCGGCGATGCTAAGACAGACTGCTTGCCTGTGTATCGGCTGGGGACATCTCTGCGCTGCTGATCCGCCTCCGCTTGGGATGGTTTCCTGTTTCCTGCTGGCTCCGCTGTGAACGGGACTCTCGCTGCTGTGTTGGATCCGCTTTGGACTGGACTCTCGCGACTGTGTTGGATCCATTGTGGATTGAACTTTCACAGTATCATGTTAGACCCGCTCGACATCCATTGCTTTCCTCCTCTCCAAGGTTCTCATAGTCATCATTGTCACCGACATCCCACTGGGTGTGAGTTTTCCTTGCCCTTATGTGGGCCTACCGAGGATGTCGTGGTGGTTTGTGCAGCCCTTTGAGACACTAGTGATTTAGGGCTATATAAGTAAACATTGATTGATTGATTGATTGACATGGCACAGAGATGTATGGATAACCTGCAGATGCATTTGCAACGATAAAGTCAACGAAATCACAAAGGTGAGTTTTGTTGTTGACTGCCGGCTAATCGATGCTAACATGCTACGCTAATCGATGCTAACATGCTATTTACCGGCGGTGCTAAAGCAGACATGGCACAGAGATGTATGGATAACCTGCAGATGCATTTGCAACTATATTATGTTTACTTCCACCCACATTTAATGTGAAACAAACACTTACCAATCGACGGATTTAAGTTGCTCCAGTGTCAAAAGATGCCAAAGTCCTGATCGTTTGGTCCGCACATTTTACCGGCGATGCTAACGCAGCTATTCGGCCATGCTATGGCTATGAATAGCGTCAATAGCTATCCGCTCAATAGCTTCAGTTTCTTCTTCAATACTTTCATACTCCAACCATCTGTTTCAATACATGCGTAATCTGTTGAATCGCTTAAGTCGCTGAAATCCGAGTTTGAATCCGAGCTAATGTCGCTATATCTTGCTGTGGTATTCCCATTGTTTGTTTACATTGGCAGCACTGTGTGACGTCACAGGGAAATGGATAGTGGTTTCGCAGAGATCGAAAATAAGGCACTTTAAAGCTTTATTTAGGGATATTCCGAGACCGGTAAAATTTTGAAAAAAACTTCAAAAAATACAACAAGCCACTGGGAACTGATTTTTATTGTTTTTAACCCTTTTGATATTGTGATAATGTTCCCCTTTAACATTTTTAACATCGGTGCCCAACTTTCTGACAAGAGAGGGTCCCCGGGATCACTCAATTATTAACACTGACTTAGTAATTTCACTCTTGATTTTAGTCGTAATCAAAAATCAAATAAATAACCTCCCATACTTATAGTTGAACGGGATACACCTTGTTAAATGATGTGTTAATCACAAGTCTTTGGTCAGGCGGATTACAAAAATAAATACTAAACAAATATACTGCCAAAGAAGGGAATCTGATGGAAAAATATAAATTTATACGGTGCTAAAACATATAAATTATAACTAAATCAATAATATTAAGTATAATGTTTCTTAACTGTATTGTCAATGAAATTAAAGGCCTACTGAAATGAGATGTTCTTATTTAAACGGGGATAGCAGGTCCATTCTATGTGTCATACTTGATCATTTCGCGATATTGCCATATTTTTGCTGAACGGATTTAGTAGAGAACATCCACGATAAAGTTTGCAACTTTTGGTCGCTAATAAAAAAAGTCTTGCCTGTACCGGAAGTAGCAGACGATGTGCGCGTGACATCACGGGTTGTAGGGCTCCTGACATCTGAACATTGTTTACAATCATGGCCACCAGCAGCAAGAGTGATTCGGACCGAGAAAGCGACAATTTCCCCATTAATTTGAGCGAGGATGAAAGATTCGTGGATGAGGAAAGTGAGAGTGAAGGGCTAGGAAGAAAAAAGGCGAGGGCAGTGGGAGCGATTCAGATATTAGACACATTTACTAGGACAATTCTGGAAAATCCCCTGTCTGCTTATTGTGTTACTAGTGTTTTAGTGAGATTATATGGTACCTGAAAGTCGGAGGGGTGTGGCCACGGGTGTGGTGACCGCCAGTGTCTCCGGTGGGAGGAGGTAATAGTCTGCAGTTGCAGGAGGACGCAAACTCCGCTCATGTCTACGGTAAAAGCCGATTTATCAGCACAATTTTCTCGCCGAAACCTGCCGGTTGACATGTGGTCGGGAACCGTGTTCGCTTGACCGCTCTGTTCCATAGTAAAGCTGCACCTTCGGGAATGTAACCAAAGAAACACCGGCTGTGTTTGTGTTGCTAAAGGCAGCCGCAATACACCGCTTCCCACCTACATCTTTCTTCTTTGACGTCTCCATTATTAATTGAACAAATTGCAAAAGATTCAGCAACACAGATGCCCAGAATACTGTGTAATTATGCGATTAAAGCAGACTACTTTTAGCTTGGATCGGGCTGGAAGAACATGTCCGCTACCACCGGTGACTTCACGCGCACGCATCATCATTCCGCGACGTTTATTTTGATATTTTTAAAGTAAGAAAACAAATTGCAAACATTTTTTGTATGTAAACATACATTTTAGGCCATATCGCTGAGGTATATTTGTCATTATTATTCATGCATAATTCACTGATAAATGTCAAAAAAAAAACATTGGGTCGCTTTGAGCAATACTATACATTTAGGTATCGATCCAATACCAATGCTGATACTTAAATTTTTCAAGTTAATTGAATGATTATATTTTTGATTACAATTATAATAAGACCAAAACACATGATGACGAGTAGAGGTGGGAATCTTTTGACACCTTACGATTCAGGAGCTACGATTCGATGATGTTAGGTTCAAACTCTGATGACATATATTAAACAGACAAGAAGCAAGGAATCATGCAGAGAGAGAGAGTTCAATTTAGCTCATGAGGAGAACGCATGGCGCTGCACACTTAGTCACAGTCGCGCTCTAAGGTACAGCTCCCACGTCCCACTATTTATTCAGGACTTCCCTAGTTAACATCACAGAGGCCGCCTCTAAAAGGAGGGGTCACACATATCATGCAAAGCAGCTTTAGTACGCACAATACTTGATGGAATGTGCTGGGCCATTTTGCTTGTCTCTGCTTCGCCTGCGTGCTGTCGTCTTTTGACTCTTTGTTGAGGTCCTCGAAGTCCTTGGCTGTTAGCGGGCGAAAACAAAGATAACATCTACGGCTGAGGCTACCCCTCAGACAGGAAGTTTTGTCCTTGCACAGATAGAAAAAGTACAGCTTAAGCACAATAGCTAAAAAGTATAGCAACGGACTTTAAGCATACTAAAGTTGTGTGATAACTTACACATAATTATTCTAACAGATGAAAAATCGATTGTTGATGCATCTGTAATTTGTGTATTCTGATGCAGTTTTAAAATTGTTTTCGTTTCACCAAATAAGCTTTTATCATTTGCAACTTTAAAAAAACTATTCATTTGTAATAAAAAACGGTTCCATTAATTCCCACTTTTATTAAATTAATGAAAATGTGTGCAAAACTGGACCATAAATTCCCGATAATAAAGGAGGTGGTCGGCTCACTGCAGTCAGCCAAATCTTAGAACTGTCTGCAATACTGTATTTCAAATAAATATACTGATTATTGACGTTTGCTAATCGATTCTACAACTGTCTGTGGAAGTCGCGTACTTGCGGTCCCACTGATACATACGCCGGAGGCAAGTTGCGCAGACTTGACAAAGGTTTTAATGTTTTTTTTTCACAAGCTCTTCAACAGACACGTTCGTTGCAGACTTTGCAGTAACTCCAATACTCCTCCCCCTCCTGCACCTGGCCGCTCACTGTTAGACAACAGATGTTTAGATTAACTCGTACCACCTGTGAAATCTAATCACCTGCCAGCTGTGTCTCGCCGTCAGCACATGCCCCGCCCTTATCCAATGGTGCTCGTCCTCAGCACCATGGACAGCGGCGGTGACCTTTACTCCTTTAAGCGCGCTGGCCACATCTCCCTCCACATCATCCATGTCCGAATGTTGATGCATTTAAAATTTGATTGTTTCCCCTTCCTCTGACGATAAAATATTTAAATAAATTCCTACTTTTGGCTCTGATTTACGTCATTTGGGGTTTGCCCTTAAAAGCCCTCATGTGTCAGGGAATTTTCGTCTGCGTTTGTTAACAATAACAAAAAATAAAAAAATTTTTAAAAACCTACTGAAACCAACTACTACCGAACACGCAGTCTGATAGTTTATATATCAATGATGAAATCTTAACATTGCAACACATGCCAATACGGACAGTTATTTGACTAAATTGATATTTTAAATTTGAGAAAAATGTGGTAATTAGTCGGCTCTTACCGTAGACATGAGCGGAGCTCGTGTCGTTCCTCCTGCAACTGTCAAAGAGGCAGTTGCGACTTTTTTGGCTCCTCCGTGGCTTCCCTCAGACACTGGCGGTCACCACACCCTTCCGACTTTCAGGTATGACTATATAATCTCACTAAAACACTAGTAACACAATAAGCAGTTAAGGGATTTTCCAGAATTATCCTAGTAAATGTGTCTAATAACATCTGAATCGCTCTCACTGCCCTTGTCTTTTTTTGTTGTTTTTTTTTTCTTCTAGTCCAGGGGTAGGGAACCTATGGCTCTAGAGCCAGATGACTGCATCTGGCTCTCAGATAAATCTTAGCTGACATTGCTTAACACGATAAGTAATGAATACTTCCGCTGATAATCACAGTGTTAAAAGTAACGTTCAAAATATAAAACATTCTCATGCATTTTAATCCATCCATCCATTTCAACCGCACCTGTTCAAAAAATAACAATGTTATTAAAAATAATTAGAGACTTATTATACTCTAAATATGTTGGTTTTACTTAAAAAATGCACGCATTTAGTTGTATTCAATGTTAAAAAATATGATATGGCTCTCACGGAAATACATTTTAAAATATTTGGCTTTCATGGCTCTCTCAGCCAAAAAGGTTCCCGACCCCTGATCTAGTCCTTCACTCTCACTATCCTCATCCACGAATCTTTCATTCTCGCTCAAATTAATGGGGAAATTGTCGTTTTCTCGGTCCGAATCGCTCTAGCTGCTGGTGGCTATGATTGTAAACAATGTGAGGATGTGAGGAGCTCCACAACCCGTGATGTCACGCGCACATCGTCTGCTACTTCCGGTACAGGCAAGGCTTTTTTATTAGCGACCAAAAGTTGCGAACTTTATCGTCGATGTTCTCTACTAAATCCTTTCAGCAAAAATATGGCAATATCACGAAATGATAAAGTATGAGACATAGAATGGACCTGCTATCCCCATTTAAATAGGAAAATCTCATTTCAGTAGACCTTTAATGAAAAACTATCGATCTACCCACTGTTATATCGACCATATACTTAGCGCTGCCTTCGATACCGTCGATCATAATATTTTATTAGAACGTATCAAAACACTAATTGGTATGTCAGACTTAGCCCTGTCTTGGTTTAACTCTTATCTTACTGACAGGATGCAGTGTGTCTCCCATAACAGTGTGACCTCGGACTACGTTAAGGTAACGTGTGGAGTTCTCCAGGGTTCGGTCCTTGGCCCTGCACTCTTCAGCATCTACATGCTGCCGCTAGGTGACATCATACGCAAATACGGTGTTAGCTTTCACTGTTATGCTGATGACACCCAACTCTACATGCCCCTAAAGCTGACCAACACGCCGGATTGTAGTCAGCTGGAGGCGTGTCTTAATGAAATCAAACAATGGATGTCCGCTAACTTTTTGCAACTCAACGCCAAAAAAACGGAAAAGCTGATTATCGGTCCTGCTAGACACCGACCTCTATTTAATAATACAACTTTAACATTTGACAACCAAACATTAAACAAGGCGACTCGGTAAAGAATCTGGGTATTATCTTCGACCCAACTCTCTCCTTTGAGGCACACATTAAAAGCGTTACTAAAACGTCCTTTCATCTCCGTAATATCGCTAAAATTCGCTCCAACTATTGATCTACCCACTGTTATATCGACCATATACTGATAATTTACTTGGTATCGTTAATGTCTTATTTGTATTACTTCGCCCACCTTGGTTTACATTTATAGTATCGTCTATATCGCGCTACCCTAATAACTACTAGTAAAAGCTAGTTTCTTAAACTGTATGACATATGACACAGATGTGTGACATGACAAATGATTCTGCCATCCACAACTTGGAATCGTGGTACTTAAAAAAACGGAAACAATATGTTTCTTTCTTGTCAATACAGGTGACATACGCAAATACGGTGTTAGCTTTCACTGTTATGCTGGTGACACCAAACTCTACATGCCCCTAGAGCTGACCAACACGCCGGATTGTAGTCAGCTGGAGGCGTGTCTTAATGAAATCAAACAATGGATGTCCGCTAACTTTTTGCAACTCAACGCCAAAAAAACGGAAATGCTGATTATCGGTCCTGCTAGACACCGACCTCTATTTAATAATACAACTTTAACATTTGACAACCAAACATTAAACAAGGCGACTCGGTAAAGAATCTGGGTATTATCTTCGACCCAACTCTCTCCTTTGCGTCACACATTAAAAGCGTTACTAAAACGTCCTTTCATCTCCGTAATATCGCTAAAATTCGCTCCAACTATCGATCTACCCACTGTTATATCGACCATATACTGATAATTTACTTGGTATCGTTAATGTCTTATTTGTATTACTTCGCCCACCTTGGTTTACATTTATAGTATCGTCTATATCGCGCTACCCTAATAACTGCTAGTAAAAACTAGTTTCTTAAACTGTATGACATATGACACAAATGTGTGACATGACAAATGATTCTGCCATCCACAACCTGGAATCGTGGTACTTAAAAAAACGGAAACAATATGTTTCTTTCTTGTCAATACAGGTGACATACGCAAATACGGTGTTAGCTTTCACTGTTATGCTGATGACACCCAACTCTACATGCCCCTAAAGCTGACCAACACGCCGGATTGTAGTCAGTTGGAAGCGTGTCTTAATGAAATCAAACAATGGATGTCCGCTAACTTTTTGCAACTCAACGCCAAAAAAACGGAAAAGCTGATTATCGGTCCTGCTAGACACCGACCTCTATTTAATAATACAACTTTAACATTTGACAACCAAACATTAAACAAGGCGACTCGGTAAAGAATCTGGGTATTATCTTTGACCCAACTCTCTCCTTTGAGGCACACATTAAAAGCGTTACTAAAACGTCCTTTCATCTCCGTAATATCGCTAAAATTCGCTCCAACTATCGATCTACCCACTGTTATATCGACCATATACTGATAATTTACTTGGTATCGTTAATGTCTTATTTGTATTACTTCGCCCACCTTGGTTTACATTTATAGTATCGTCTATATCGCGCTACCCTAATAACTACTAGTAAAAGCTAGTTTCTTAAACTGTATGACATATGACACAGATGTGTGACATGACAAATGATTCTGCCATCCACAACTTGGAATCGTGGTACTTAAAAAAACGGAAACAATATGTTTCTTTCTTGTCAATACAGGTGACATACGCAAATACGGTGTTAGCTTTCACTGTTATGCTGGTGACACCAAACTCTACATGCCCCTAGAGCTGACCAACACGCCGGATTGTAGTCAGCTGGAGGCGTGTCTTAATGAAATCAAACAATGGATGTCCGCTAACTTTTTGCAACTCAACGCCAAAAAAACGGAACTGCTGATTATCGGTCCTGCTAGACACCGACCTCTATTTAATAATAGAACTTTAACATTTGACAACCAAACATTAAACAAGGCGACTCGGTAAAGAATCTGGGTATTATCTTCGACCCAACTCTCTCCTTTGAGTCACACATTAAAAGCGTTACTAAAACGTCCTTTCATCTCCGTAATATCGCTAAAATTCGCTCCAACTATCGATCTACCCACTGTTATATCGACCATATACTGATAATTTACTTGGTATCGTTAATGTCTTATTTGTATTACTTCGCCCACCTTTGTTTACATTTATAGTATCGTCTATATCGCGCAACCCTAATAACTACTAGTAAAACTAGTTTCTTAAACTGTATGACATATGACAGATGTGTGACATGACAAATGATTCTGCCATCCACAACTTGGAATCGTGGTACTTAAAAAAACGGAAACAATATGTTTCTTTCTTGTCAATACAGGTGACATACGCAAATACGGTGTTAGCTTTCACTGTTATGCTGATGACACCCAACTCTACATGCCCCTAAAGCTGACCAACACGCCGGATTGTAGTCAGCTGGAGGCGTGTCTTAATGAAATTAAACAATGGATGTCCGCTAACTTTTTGCAACTCAACGCCAAAAAAACCGAAATGCTGATTATCGGTCCTGCTAGACACCGACCTCTATTTAATAATACAACTTTAACATTTGACAACCAAACATTAAACAAGGCGACTCGGTAAAGAATCTGGGTATTATCTTCCACCCAACTCTCTCCTTTGAGGCACACATTAAAAGCGTTACTAAAACGTCCTTTCATCTCCGCAATATCGCTAAAATTCGCTCCAACTATCGATCTACCCACTGTTATATCGACCATATACTGATAATTTACTTGGTATCGTTAATGTCTTATTTGTATTACTTCGCCCACCTTGGTTTACATTTATAGTATCGTCTATATCGCGCTACCCTAATAACTACTAGTAAAAGCTAGTTTCTTAAACTGTATGACATATGACACAAATGTGTGACATGACAAATGATTCTGCCATCCACAACCTGGAATCGTGGTACTTAAAAAAACGGAAACAATATGTTTCTTTCTTGTCAATACAGGTGACATACGCAAATACGGTGTTAGCTTTCACTGTTATGCTGGTGACACCAAACTCTACATGCCCCTAGAGCTGACCAACACGCCGGATTGTAGTCAGCTGGAGGCGTGTCTTAATGAAATCAAACAATGGATGTCGGCTAACCTTTTGCAACTCAATGCCCAAAAAACGGAAATGCTGATTATCGGTCCTGCTAGACACCGACCTCTATTTAATAATACAACTTTAACATTTGACAACCAAACATTAAACAAAGCGACTCGGTAAAGAATCTGGGTATTATCTTCGACCCAACTCTCTCCTTTGAGGCACACATTAAAAGCGTTACTAAAACGTCCTTTCATCTCCGTAATATCGCTAAAATTCGCTCCAACTATCGATCTACCCACTGTTATATCGACCATATACTGATAATTTACTTGGTATCGTTAATGTCTTATTTGTATTACTTCGCCCACCTTGGTTTACATTTATAGTATCGTCTATATCGCGCAACCCTAATAACTACTAGTAAAAGCTAGTTTCTTAAACTGTATGACATATGACACAGATGTGTGACATGACAAATGATTCTGCCATCCACAACCTGGAATCGTGGTACTTAAAAAAACGGAAACAATATGTTTCTTTCTTGTCAATACAGGTGACATACGCAAATACGGTGTTAGCTTTCACTGTTATGCTGGTGACACCAAACTCTACATGCCCCTAGAGCTGACCAACACGCCGGATTGTAGTCAGCTGGAGGCGTGTCTTAATGAAATCAAACAATGGATGTCCGCTAACTTTTTGCAACTCAACGCCAAAAAAACGGAAAAGCTGATTATCGGTCCTGCTAGACACCGACCTCTATTTAATAATACAACTTTAACATTTGACAACCAAACAATTAAACAAGGCGACTCGGTAAAGAATCTGGGTATTATCTACAACCCAACTCTCTCCTTTGAGTCACACATTAAAAGCGTTACTAAAACGTCCTTTCATCTCCGCAATATCGCTAAAATTCGCTCCAACTATCGATCTACCCACTGTTATATCGACCATATACTGATAATTTACTTGGTATCGTTAATGTCTTATTTGTATTACTTCGCCCACCTTTGTTTACATTTATAGTATCGTCTATATCGCGCTACCCTAATAACTACTAGTAAAAGCTAGTTTCTTAAACTGTATGACATATGACACAAATGTGTGACATGACAAATGATTCTGCCATCCACAACCTGGAATCGTGGTACTTAAAAAAACGGAAACAATATGTTTCTTTCTTGTCAATACAGGTGACATACGCAAATACGGTGTTAGCTTTCACTGTTATGCTGGTGACACCAAACTCTACATGCCCCTAGAGCTGACCAACACGCCGGATTGTAGTCAGCTGGAGGCGTGTCTTAATGAAATCAAACAATAGATGTCCGCTAACTTTTTGCAACTCAACGCCAAAAAAACGGAAATGCTGATTATCGGTCCTGCTAGACACCGACCTCTATTTAATAATACAACTTTAACATTTGACAACCAAACATTAAACAAGGCGACTCGGTAAAGAATCTGGGTATTATCTTCGACCCAACTCTCTCCTTTGAGGCACACATTAAAAGCGTTACTAAAACGTCCTTTCATCTCCGTAATATCGCTAAAATTCGCTCCAACTATCGATCTACCCACTGTTATATCGACCATATACTGATAATTTACTTGGTATCGTTAATGTCTTATTTGTATTACTTCGCCCACCTTTGTTTACATTTATAGTATCGTCTATATCGCGCAACCCTAATAACTACTAGTAAAAGCTAGTTTCTTAAACTGTATGACATATGACACAGATGTGTGACATGACAAATGATTCTGCCATCCACAACTTGGAATCGTGGTACTTAAAAAAACGGAAACAATATGTTTCTTTCTTGTCAATACAGGTGACATACGCAAATACGGTGTTAGCTTTCACTGTTATGCTGGTGACACCAAACTCTACATGCCCCTAGAGCTGACCAACACGCCGGATTGTAGTCAGCTGGAGGCGTGTCTTAATGAAATCAAACAATGGATGTCCGCTAACCTTTTGCAACTCAATGCCCAAAAAACGGAAATGCTGATTATCGGTCCTGCTAGACACCGACCTCTATTTAATAATACAACTTTAACATTTGACAACCAAACAATTAAACAAGGTGACTCGGTAAAGAATCTGGGTATTATCTTCGACCCAACTCTCTCCTTTGAGTCACACATTAAAAGCGTTACTAAAACGTCCTTTCATCTCCGTAATATCGCTAAAATTCGCTCCAACTATCGATCTACCCACTGTTATATCGACCATATACTGATAATTTACTTGGTATCGTTAATGTCTTATTTGTATTACTTCGCCCACCTTTGTTTACATTTATAGTATCGTCTATATCGCGCAACCCTAATAACTACTAGTAAAAGCTAGTTTCTTAAACTGTATGACATATGACACAAATGTGTGACATGACAAATGATTCTGCCATCCACAACTTGGAATCGTGGTACTTAAAAAAACGGAAACAATATGTTTCTTTCTTGTCAATACAGGTGACATACGCAAATACGGTGTTAGCTTTCACTGTTATGCTGGTGACACCAAACTCTACATGCCCCTAAAGCTGACCAACACGCCGGATTGTAGTCAGCTGGAGGCGTGTCTTAATGAAATTAAACAATGGATGTCCGCTAACTTTTTGCAACTCAACGCCAAAAAAACGGAAATGCTGATTATCGGTCCTGCTAGACACCGACCTCTATTTAATAATACAACTTTAACATTTGACAACCAAACAATAAAACAAGGCGACTCGGTAAAGAATCTGGGTATTATCTTCCACCCAACTCTCTCCTTTGAGGCACACATTAAAAGCGTTACTAAAACGTCCTTTCATCTCCGTAATATCGCTAAAATTCGCTCCAACTATCGATCTACCCACTGTTATATCAACCATATACTGATAATTTACTTGGTATCGTTAATGTCTTATTTGTATTACTTCGCCCACCTTTGTTTACATTTATAGTATCGTCTATATCGCGCTACCCTAATAACTACTAGTAAAAACTAGTTTCTTAAACTGTATGACATATGACACAAATGTGTGACATGACAAATGATTCTGCCATTCACAACCTGGAATCGTGGTACTTAAAAAAACGGAAACAATATGTTTCTTTCTTGTCAATACAGGTGACATACGCAAATACGGTGTTAGCTTTCACTGTTATGCTGGTGACACCCAACTCTACATGCCCCTAGAGCTGACCAACACGCCGGATTGTAGTCAGCTGGAGGCGTGTCTTAATGAAATCAAACAATGGATGTCCGCTAACTTTTTGCAACTCAACGCCAAAAAAACGGAAATGCTGATTATCGGTCCTGCTAGACACCGACCTCTATTTAATAATACAACTTTAACATTTGACAACCAAACATTAAACAAGGTAACTCGGTAAAGAATCTGGGTGTTATCTACAACCCAACTCTCTCCTTTGAGTCACACATTAAAAGCGTTACTAAAACGTCCTTTCATCTCCGTAATATCGCTAAAATTCGCTCCAACTATCGATCTACCCACTGTTATATCGACCATATACTGATAATTTACTTGGTATCGTTAATGTCTTATTTGTATTACTTCGCCCACCTTTGTTTACATTTATAGTATCGTCTATATCGCGCTACCCTAATAACTACTAGTAAAAGCTAGTTTCTTAAACTGTATGACATATGACACAAATGTGTGACATGACAAATGATTCTGCCATCCACAACCTGGAATCGTGGTACTTAAAAAAACGGAAACAATATGTTTCTTTCTTGTCAATACAGTACTTTATCGGGGAGCGCTAAGCAAACCGTTAATGTGCAGCTGTCAGAGTGCTGTAATAGCGTGCAAACGGACGGTGTTAACAGGACTAATGTGCAGAGGCGGGTGATGAATGTGCTGTGTCAGCGGTGATGGTGATTGAGTAAAAGTGGGCAGATGAGTGTCTGTCTGTCTTGGTGGTGTTTGAAAGACTGTTTTTTAGCAGCACCCGCTGTCATTTCATAACTCACACCATTGATCGCTCTCCTCTCCCTTGGCACAAAGAGTTGGAATCAGATAAGAGGCTGGAGGCGTGATGATGGTCATCAGGAGGTCTCCGAAGACTAAATAAATAAAGATTCACAACAAGATAAATCACAGGTGATGGCTGTACTAGCTTTTTAGGGTTGCTTTAGAGCAGCAGTTACTAATCCGCTGCTTGCAAGGGGGCTCGTCAAATTTTTAAAATGTGCTTGGGCAAGTCAGATTTTACTCCGAAAAGTAACTTGCATTTATGATAGCAATGAGTTGCTCAAGACAGTCCGAGACAAAACAGCTTGGTTGTAAAATACGCTTTTTCGTTTGCGAGCACTTTGCAAACCATCTAATGGTTTGACAATGTAGTTCTGACAGTGGGTCATTAAACAGAGCATATATACAGTGGGGCCAAAAAGTATTTAGTCAGCCAGCGATTGTGCAAGTTCTCCCACTTCAAATGATGACAGAGGTCTGTCATTTTCATCATAGGTACACTTCAACTGTGAGAGACAGGATGTGAAAAAAAAATCCAGGAATTCACATTGTAGGAATTTTAAAGAATTTATTTGTAAATGATGGTGGAAAATAAGTATTTGGTCAACCATTCAAAGGAGGTTTCGGCTCCAAATCTCACGATACATGGCCCCATTCATTCTTTCCTGAACACGGATCAATCGTCCTGTCCCCTTAGCAGAAAAACAGCCCCAAAGCATGAGGTTTCCACCCCCATGCTTCACAGTAGGTATGGTGTTCTTGGGATGCAACGCGCTATTAACTAAATCCCGCTCTCACACATAAATGCAGACCGATGACCCCTCTGTTTTCAATGCAGTTTCCTGAAAATATTTACTCTTCGAAGTGCGGAACTCACGTCAGTTTTTCGTTTGAGATTTCCCCTACCAATAAAAACGCATCTCGCCTGCACTACAACGACCACACCTATAGACTTGCCGACTCTTCCATAAAATTGTACTTAATCTTACTTGCGGAGAGTGCCCTTGTCTACCAGCATCCCGACTGAAGTTAGGAATCTCCCAGGTCGGGATGTTTTTGTGGGCGTATAAAATACAGTGGGGCAAAAAAGTATTTAGTCAGCCAGCGATTGTGCAAGTTCTCCCACTTCAAATGATGACAGAGGTCTGTCATTTTCATCATAGGTACACTTCAACTGTGAGAGACAGATTGTGAAAAAAAAATTGTCGGAATTTTAAAGAATTTATTTGTAAATTATGGTGGAAAATAAGTATTTGGTCAACCATTCAAAGCTCTCACTGATGGAAGGAGGTTTTGGCTCAAAATCTCACGATACATGGCCCCATTCATTCTTTCCTTAACACGGATCAATCGTCCTGTCCCCTTAGCAGAAAAACAGCCCCAAAGCATGATGTTTCCACCCCCATGCTTCACAGTAGGTATGGTGTTCATGGGATGCAACTCAGTATTCTTCTTCCTCCAAACACGACGAGTTGAGTTTATACCAAAATGGATACATGGATGATACAGCAGAGGATTGGGAGAATGTCATGTGGTCAGATGAAACCAAAATAGAACTTTTTGTTAGAGAAAAAGAAGAAGCTTATGACTACGGACAAGGACTACAATTGTGGACGCGCGCACATTTTCAGGACTTATGCAGATACCAAATACACATCAGCAGGTACCAGAAGGTAACAAAAGTTGGTTTAGCATAATATTGCGAAACAAAACACCAGGTGCAGTCTACACGTATCTCTTATGTATGACTGCCATATACTGGTGACACCTATTATTACACCATGTACCAAATAAAATTGCTTCTAGGTCAGTAAGCACAACCAGAAATTTGCAAAATAAGGCGCACTGTCGATTTTTGAGAAAATTAAAGGATTTTAAATGGGCCTTTTAGTCTGAGAAATACGGTACCTGATTGGCTATTTTTTGCCTAATAACGAACCTTCTCCTCAAAAAAAGCTTATGTACCCTTGAACCTCTCTTAATAACTCAAAATCACCACAAAAATGTAAGTAACAAATTAGTAGTGATGCACGAAATGACAATTTGTGGCTAAAACCAAAAATGAGGAAAAAAAATGCCAAAACAAACTAAACACTGAAATACATTATTATGCCTATTATGAGTAGTATGGCATTTATGGTATAAATGTGTGAATTTGTCTTGCAAACATTTTTTTCTTCAGCTTAGCTTGAAGTGCAACTGTAAAAGTAGAATTCCAGGCATGTCAGAATTCATCAATTTGTGGCAGCAGAAGCTGGCCTTCCTTCAGCCTCATTATCGGTGCTTGAGAGCCTTACCTGGATGGGAGCAATCAATCATGCCGTCCTTTTATCTGACTGTCAATCACTGACGTCTCACACTCTGACACCTTCACGTGTCTTAGTAAAAGGACAACGTGCAGCCTGTGTGTCACTCTTAACTTTTGATGTTATTTGGTTCTTGCGGGATTTGTAAATCCAAATCAAACCTTCAGTGGATTATGTAAAAGTAGAGTAGCAACAAAAAAAAAGTCAATATTGTACTCTGTGTTTTGGACCAATTAGCTGATGTTTGGAAGTGACAGGTCCACTTCCTGCATACATACACTAAACTAATAATAACATAATTATATCAATAATACCTCTAAATTGAATGGTTTGAATCGTGAATAGGGCTGCACATTAATTGATTAAATTGATTAATCACTTACAAACCCCGTGTCCATATGAGTTGGGAAATTGTGTTAGATGTAAATATAAACAGAATACAATGATTTGCAAATCCTTTTCAACCCATATTCAGTTGAATGCACTACAAAGACAAGATATTTGATGTTCAAATTCATAAACTTTATTGTTTTTTGCAAATAATAATAAACTTAGAATTTCATGGCTGCAACATGTGCCAAAGTAGTTGGGAAAGGGCATGTTCACCACTGTGTTACATCACCTTTTCTTTTAACAACACTCAATAAACGTTTGGGAACTGAGGAAACTAATTGTTGAAGCTTTGAAAGTGGAATTCTTTCCCATTCTTGTTTTATGTAGAGCTTCAGTCCTTCAACCGCTGTCGTAATTTAAGCTTCATAATGCGCCACACATTTTCGATGGGAGACAGGAAAGTACCCGCTCTCTTTTTTTACGAAGCCACGCTGTTGTAACACTTGTCTTGCTGAAATAAGCAGGGGCATCCATGATAACGTGCCCTGCGATGAGGTGGCGACTTGTCCCAGGGTGTATCCCGCCTTCCGCCTGATTGTAGCTGAGATAGGCGCCAGCGCCCCCCGCGACCCCAAAAGGGAATAAGCGGTAGATAATGGATGGCTGGATGGATAGTTTTGAAAGACATCATGAAATCCAGGGACTTAAAGGCCTACTGAAACCCACACAGTCTGATAGTTTATGCATCAATGATGAAATATTAACATTGCAACACATGCCAATACGGCCGCTTTAGTTTACTAAATTACAATTTTAAATTTCCCGCGAAGTGTCTTGTTGAAAAAGTCGCGGTATGATGACGTCTCGGGTTGTAGCGGACATTATTTTCCAGCCCGATCCGAGCTATAAGTAGTCTGCTTTAAAGGGGAACATTATCACAGTTTCAAAATGGTTAAAAACAATAAAAATCAGTTCCCAGTGGCTTGTTGTATTTTTTGAAGCTTTTTTCAAAATTTTACCGGTCTCGGAATATCCCTAAATAAAGCTTTAAAGTGCCATATTTTCGCTATCATCGAAACCACTATCCATTTCCCTGTGACGTCACACAGTGCTGCCAATGTAAACAACATGGCGGTTACCTCAGCAAGGTATAGCGACATTAGCTCGGATTCAGACTCGGATTTCAGCGGCTTAAGCGATTCAACAGATTACGCATGTATTGAAACAGATGGTCGGAGTATGGAGGCAGATAGCGAAAACGAAATAGACAGACAACATTCACACACCAGGGCCAATTAAGTGTTGCCAATCAACCTATCCCCAGGTGCATGTCTTTGATGGTGGGAGGAAGCCGGAGTACTGCCTTCCCTTTTGACTTGGAAAAATATACCGTATCTATGTACTGCTTGACCCCCCCCAAAACACAATCCAATAAACTCTAAATAAATCTGTTAATTAAAATTATTCTTTTTTTTTTTTTTACTTATTAGGGTATCCAAGTCAACAGTAGAAGCATTTAAGTCTCACCTTAAAACTCATTTGTATACTCTAGCCTTTAAATAGACTCCCTTTTTAGACCAGTTGATCTGCCGTTTCTTTTCTTTTTCTCCTATGTCCCACTCTCCCTTGTGGAGGGGGTCCGGTCCGATCCGGTGGCCATGTACTGCTTGCCTGTGTATCGGCTGGGGACATCTCTGCGATGCTGATCCGCCTCCGCTTGGGATGGTTTCCTGCTGGCTCCGCTGTGAACGGGACTCTCGCTGCTGTGTTGGATCCGCTTTGGACTGGACTCTCGCGACTGTGTTGGATCCATTGTGGATTCAACTTTCACAGTATCATGTTAGACCCGCTCGACATCCATTGCTTTCCTCCTCTCCAAGGTTCTCATAGTCATCATTGTCACCGACGTCCCACTGGGTCATTATTGTCACCGATATCCCACTGGGTGTGAGTTTTCCTTGCCCTTATGTGGGCCTACCGAGGATGTGGTGGTGGTTTGTGCAGCCCTTTGAGACACTAGTGATTTAGGGCTATATAAGTAAACATTGATTGATTGATTGAACTTTGCACAGGACATATTGGAACAATAGTCTGTCCCAACATGTCCTGGTCAAACCAAGAAAAGCTTTTTGTGTGTCGGCTTACTTCGCCAACAAATCATAGGCCGTAGCAAAATTTCTGACAAAAGTTGTAGCGTCGTCATGCTCCATCAAAAATCTGATTTTTTGGGACTGGGTTCAGAAGTATAGAGTGTATCAGACTTTGCAAAATCCTAAATCTAAAATTTGAGTAATTGACAATTTTGCATGACATATGAGTCTTCATCTAACACCACGGTGCCCATTAGGAGCACATTTTAAAGAAAGAAAGTGACCAGTATAACTCAAACTTTGGGGATTGATCGTGTCTTCGAGAAACAACCACGCCGGAAATGTGTCCCGTGAAAAACTGTCCGACCAGAACTCTAATAACTAAAGTTCCTTGGGTGAATAATGTAAACTCACTACACCGGTATGTTTTAGTTCTTACATGGCGAGTTTACTGACAGATATAAGTAAGAATTTTTCACTACTTTATATCACAAAAGGCAACAGTGGAGGATGAATGTCCCATAACTAGAAAGTAGAGAAAAAGAAGAAACTTATCGACTACGGCGTTGGCGCGGACTTGCGCAATTTTTCGGGATTTACGCAGAACCCAAATACAGATGAGCAGGTACCATAAGGTAAGAAAAGTTGCTTTTACAGAATATTGCAAAGCAAAACGGCAGATAATGTCTTACCTTGTACACACACACCATAATAATACTCAAATGTTCATTAAGCCGAAAATCCTTCAAGCAGTGCGGCTTCATGGCTTCTTAAAGTCGTATGAAATTATTTTGATAGATTTTTGATCCCCGTGTGTAATGTTCTATATTTTCAATGGAACATTTAAAATGTTGGTGTTTACTTGAGACCCGTTATAGTGCAGTCTACACTTATCTCTTATGTTTGACTGCCATTTACTAGTCACACTTATCATTAAACCATGTACCAGATAAAATAGCTTCGAGGTGGGTAAGCTCAACCAAACGTATTCCTCACATTAGGCATACTGTCGAGTTTTGAGTGCGCCTTATAGTCCGGAAAATATGGTAAATAATTCCAGCTAAAACAGAATTACATTTTGCACTTTAAGTCTTTTGATTTATTTTGCTCTGATTATATACTTTTTGTAAAAAAAAAAAAGTTAAACCATTCCTTTTGTCATGTCTTTGTAACGATGTTTTGTTTTTTTTGGTCACCCAGTTCCTGTTTTTGCACTTCCTGGTTTGTTTTGTTACCATGGCAACCCATTAGTTTTCACCTGTCCTTATGCCACGCACACCTGCCACTAATCTCCACAGCATTATTTAAACCTGTAGTTGCCAGGTAGTCAGCCCCGCGACTTTACCTCTATTCACGTCATGCCATGCTACCTTCACTCTGTTTTCGGTTTGTTTAATGCCACAGTTAGTGCCTTTTGTTTTTTTTTGTCCGTAGTTCTGCCTTTGTGCTAGTTTGGTTTTCATTAGTCAATTTTGTTCCCCGCCATTGTGCGCGCCTTTTTGTTTGTTTGTTTTTGGTAGTTATAGTGTAAAAATAAATTATGCGCTTACATTCACGTCTGTTCCGTGCCAACTTTCCTTTTTCTTTCGGGAAAACAAACCCCATAGTCCATGATATGACAGACATGACACCTTTCTCAGTAATTTGGCATAGCTCAGTTGGTAGAGTGGCCCTGCCAGCAACTTGAGGGTTCCAGGTTCGATCCCCGCTTCCACCATCCTAGTCACTGCCGTTGTGTCCTTGGGCAAGACATTTTACCCACCTGCTCCCAGTGCCACCCACACTGGTTTAAATGTAAAAATTAGTTATTGGGTTTCACTATGTAAAGCGCTTTGAGTCACTAGAGAAAAAGCGCTATATAAATATAATTCACCTCACACTTCACTTCAGTAAGTGCCTTTTGTTTTTGGTCCATAGTTCTGCCTTTGTGCTTGTTTTGTTTTCATTAGTCAATTTTGTTCTCCGCCATTGTGCGCGCCTTTTGTTTGTTTCTTTCTTGTAGTTGTAGTGCAGGGGTCGGGAACCTTTTTGGCTGCGAGAACCAAGAAGCCAAATATTTTAAAATGTATTTCCTTAAGAGCCATATAATATTTTTTTTAACTCTGAACACAACTAAACGCGTGCATTTTTTAAGTAAGACCAACATTTCCATAGTATAATAAGTCTCTTATTCTTTGTAATAACATTGTTATTATGAAGCTAACTGTGGAGGGGGCGTGGCCTGCGGGCCTGCAGCAAACTGGGGTGTGCCAGGACCGGCCTCGAAATCAACGACAGGTGCGTAGACAGCCCACCTGGGCCTTTTTATCTAATCACCTGTCGCTCTGTTATAAGCAGCAGCCAGGAGGAGAGACAGGGTTGGGGCTGGAGCTAGAGCGTGAGTGAGGACGAAAGAGAAAAAGACAATTGCTGTAAAGCAACTGAGAGAAAAATAAAATAAAACAATATAGGAACCCTAAAACAGGCTCTTGGTGGTCTGAAGAACCCCCAGAAGGGCAACAAGCCCCACACTAACCAATAATAAATAAATTACTTCTTACCATTAATGCAACTTCTTGAACATAAAAATGCATGAGAATGTTTTATATTTTGAACGTTGTTTTTAACACTGTGATTACAAGTGGAATTATTCATTACTTATCCTGTCAAGCAATGTCAGCTCAGCTTTATCCGAGAATCAGCACCTCCAAGTCCGAGTCCATGGTTCTCGCCCGGAAAAGGGTGGAATGCCATCTCCGGGTTGGGGAGGAGACCCTGCCCCAAGTGGAGGAGTTCAAGTACCTAGGAGTCTTGTTCACGAGTGGGGGAAGAGTGGATCGTGAGATCGACAGGCGGATCGGTGCGGCGTCTTCAGTAATGCGGACGTTGTACCGATCCGTTGTGGGGAAGAAGGAGCTGAGCCGGAAGGCAAAGCTCTCAATTTACCGGTCGATCTACGTTCCCATCCTCACCTATGGTCATGAGCTTTGGGTCATGACCGAAAGGATAAGATCACGGGTACAAGCGGCCCAAATGAGTTTGGGTCTCTCCCTTAGAGATAGGGTGAGAAGCTCTGCCATCCGGGAGGAACTCAAAGTAAAGCCGCTGCTCCTCCACATGGAGAGGAGCCAGATGAGGTGGTTCGGGCATCTGGTCAGGATGCCACCCGAACGCCTCCCTAGGGAGGTGTTTAGGGCACGTCCAACCGGTAGGAGGCCACGGGGAAGACCCAGGACACGTTGGGAAGACTATGTCTCCCGGCTGGCCTGGGAACGCCTCGGGATCCCCCGGGAAGAGCTAGACGAAGTGGCTGGGGAGAGGGAAGTCTGGGTTTCCCTGCTTAGGCTGCTGCCCCCGCGACCCGACCTCGGATAAGCGGAAGATGATGGATGGATGGATTGATTTATCTGAGAGCCAGATGCAGTCATCAAAAGAGCACATCTGGCTCTAGAGCCATAGGTTCCCTACCCCTGTTGTAGTGTAAAAATAAAATATGTACTTACATTCACGTTCCGGGAAAACAAACCCAATAGTCCATGATTTGACAAGACATGACACCTTTCTCAGTAATTTGTTTATTTTGGTACAGTTTAAATTGTTATAATCAATTTTTAAAATCAAGTCACAGATTCAGCGTCAAACTCAAAACGTGCACAGCATATCATGAGCAATAATCGTTAGACTGACTGACTAATCGAAAAAAAATATTTGACGATAAAAAGATTTGTTAGTTGCAGCCTATTCTAAAGTCTCTACTTTATTTAAAGTTTCCGCTATCTCGGCGTCCTTATCCTTGATTTAATAACGCTTGTAATATTACTTCCATAACCCCGTAGCAAATTAATTTACTTTTACATACACTATCTTTCTTGTGTTTCTCATTTGCCTGAATTTAAATGGAAATGAGTCGGTATCGCAACCTGCACAATCTACACTCACCAAGCGGTTTACACACTGAAATCTATTACAGCGATGCGTATGTTATGTTTATGGTAATTTGGTGTCATATGACTACATTCTGTCATCGAGGAGCCTGGCTGACATAGAGGCTGCTGCCTGCTAGTCAGTGAAGCACGGAGGCACACACACTTCAGGACACACACATTCATGCACACAGGCGTTCTCCTTTTTTTTTTTTTTTTTTTTTTTTTTTTGCAGTGGCCCTTCTGGGACTGCAAGCAATGATGATCTGCAGTAATTGAGGCAGACGTGTGTTGAATGCAGAAGGAGAGAGGACATACCTCGGTGGAAACTGCTGATGCAGGCTGTGAATAGGAACAACTGAATAGAATAGAATAGAGTTTTATTGTCATTATTGCAATGAACAGGTTCAAAGAACAACGAAATTGGAGCAGCTCCTCTTAAGGTGCATATACAATATGGTAGTATAAATAAAAAAATAAAAAATAAATAAAATGTATGTGTACATACATAAAACATTATTGCACATTGTAGTCCGAAAAAATAGAAAAACATTTAAACATTACACATGAGGACATGATGGACATATGGACACTCAGTGCCTGTTTAGTGCTACTATGGCTCTTGGGTAAAAGCTATTTTTTAGTCTATTGGTGCTCGCTTTTAGCACCCTGTAGCGTCTGAGAGTGTACATTTGTGACAACAATACCCCCAAAAATCACAGAATAATGAAAATAGTAGTTCACATATGTGCATCTTTAACCCTTCTATTATGTTGAGGGTCAATTTGACCCGTTTCAGTTTTTGTGTTGATCAAAGTACTGGTTATCCTTTCTTTTTCTTGCTGAAATTTGGTGACTTTTCCTCATCTAGGGTCATGAACTGGTGTGTAAAATCTGGACACTTTGTTGAGTAGTGGAATGTCTTGCAGAGTTTGTATACAAATATGATGTTGCGGGTCATTTTGACCCAGACGCTTTAATGTGGGTAAATAGCCAAAATAAATAAATGGGTTGTATTTGTATAGCGCTTTTCTACCTTCAAGGTACTCAAAGCGCTTTGACACTAATTCCACATTCACACAGACATTCACACACTGATGGAGGGAGCTGCCATGCAAGGCGCTAACCAGCACCCATCAGGAGCAAGGGTGAAGTGTCTTGCTCAGGACACAACGGGCGTGACGAGGTTGGTACTAGGTGGGGATTGAACCAGGGACCCTCGGGTTGCGCACAACTACTCTCCCACTGCGCCACGCCGTCCCTAAATAAACAAGTCTCGGCTTCACGGTGGCAGAGGGGTTAGTGCGTCTGCCTCACAATACGAAGTTCCTGCAGTCCTGGGTTCAAATCCAGGCTCGGGATCTTTCTGTGTGGAGTTTGCATGTTCTCCCCGTGAATGCGTGGGTTCCCTCCGGGTACTCCGGCTTCCTCCCACTTCCAAAGACATGCACCTGGGGATAGGTTGATTGGCAACACTAAATGGTCCCTAGTGTGTGAATGTTGTCTGTCTATCTGTGTTGGCCCTGTGATGAGGTGGCGACTTGTCCAGGGTGTACCCCGCCTTCTGCCCGATTGTAGCTGAGATAGGCGCCAGCACCCCCCGCAACCCCGAAAGGGAATAAGCGGTAGAAAATGGATGGATGGATGGATAAACAAGTCTCTTTGATGTACTTTTTACTTTGATGTACAATTGTTTGTATTTTGATTGCCTCTGAGACCCAGAGCCAGGTGTGTGAAGAGAGGGAACTTTCTCAAACTTGTCCTTGTCACTGTTCTCATGTCATCTCTTTGACAAACTCACCAAAAATGAGCTCCAGAAGGATGACATCTGAGGAGACAAGGACAAGTGTGAGAAAGTTCCCTCTCTTCACACACCTGGCTTTGGGTCTCAGAGACAATCAAATACAAATAATTGTACAACATCAAGGAGACATGTTTATTTTTGGATCTGAACAGCTATTTACCCACATTAAAGCGCCTGGGTCAAAATGACTCGCAACATCATCTTTGTATACAAACTCTGCACAAACATTCCACTACACAACAAAGGGTCCAGATTTACACACCAGTTCATGACCCTAGATGAGGAAAAGTCACCAGATTTCAGCAAGAAAAAGAAAGGATAACCAGTACTTTGATCAACACAAAAACTGAAATGGGTCAAATTGACCCTTAACATAATACAATTGGAATAAAAATGTATTGTATGTCACTTTTCTAAATGTTTATATAACCTAAAATAAAATTGTTATTGGTTTAACCTGTTTTTTTGAGTGCATTTACACAGTACGGGTCAAAATGACCCGCAACATAATCAATGTCATTTCCCCCCCAACATAATACAAGGGTTAAAGGGAATTGCATATTTTTTTGGAATGTTTCCTATTCTCAATCATTATGAGACACAAGAAGACAGAAGTAGTTTTTTTTCTTCTCTCTTTCTAACATGTAAAAATCAGCTTGTTCTAGTCCAGGGGTAGAGAACCTATGGCTCTAGAGCCAGATGTGGCTCTTTTGATGACTGCATCTGGCTCTCGGATAAATCTGAGCTGACATTGCTTAACACGATAAATAATGAATAATTCCACTTGCAATCACAGTGTTAAAAATAATGTTCAAAATATAAAACATTCTCATGCATTTTTAATCCATCCATCCGTTTTCTACCGCACCTGTTCAAAAAGTTGCGTTAATGGTAAGAAGTTATTTATTTATTATTGGTTAGTGTGGGGCTTGCCCTCCTGGGGGTTCTTCAGACCACCAAGCACCGACATGAGAGCCTGTTTCAGGGTTACAATATTGTTTTATTTTTCAATAAGTCTCTCAGTTGCTTTCCAGCAATTGTCTTCTTCTCTTTCGTTTTCGCTCGCGCTCTGGCTCCAGCCCCAACCCCGTCTCTCCTCCTGGCTGCTGCTTATAACAGAGCGACAGGTGATTAGATAACAAGGCCCAGGTGGGCCTTATACGCACCTGTCGCTTATTCAGAGGCCGGTCCTGGCACACCCCAGTTCGCTGCATGCCCGCCGGCCACGCCCCCTCCACAGTTAGCTTCAGAATAACAATGTTATTACAAAGAATAAAAGACCTATTATACTCTAGAAATGTTGGTCTTACTTAAAAATGCACGCATTTATTTGTGTTCAGTGTTAAAAAAAAATATTATATGGCTCTTACGGAAATACATTTTAAAATATTTGGCCTTGTGGCTCTCTCAGCCAAAAAGGTTCCCTAGGTGGCAATAATATCTACCTCTAAATCACTTTAAAAATGTATTCAAAAACCGTCACCATAACCAAACCGTAGCGACATTGTTATTGTAAAAGTGAACACTGAGGAACTCTTTTTCTAGCGTAGTAACACATCTCCATGCTACGGTAATAGCCGTAAAAGCTAACTACGCCAAGAGATAAGCTATCTTCTACGTCAGGGCAACCAACCTTTTTGAAACCAAGAGCTACTTCTTGGGTACTGATTAATGCCAAGGGCTACCAGTTTGATACACACTTCAATAAATTGCAAGAAATAGCCAATTCGCTTAATTTACCTTTTAATATATATATATATAAATGGGTATTTCTGTCTGTCATTCCGTCGTACATTTTTTTCCTTTTACGGAAGGTTTTTTGTAGAGAATAAATGATGAAAAAAGCACTTAGTTGAACGGTTTAAAAGAGGAGAAAACAGGAAAAAAATGAAGATTTAAAAACATTTTTGAAACAATTTTGAAATATTGTTTGTCTTCAATTTCGACTCTTTAAAATTCAAAATTCAACCAAAAAAAAAAGAAGAGAAAAACTAGCTAATTTGAATCTTTTAGAAAAAAATTTAAAAAATAATTTATGGAACATCATTAGTAATTTTTCCTGATTAAGATTAATTTTTGAATTTTGATGACATGTTTTAAATAGGTTAAAATCCAATCTGCACTTTGTTAGAATATATAACAAATTGGACCAAGCTATATTTCTAACATACAAATCATTATTTCTTTTATATTTTCCAGAACAAAAATTTTAAAAGAAATTCAAAAGTCTTTGAAATAAGATTTAAATTTGATTCCACAGATTTTCTAGATTTGCCAGAATATTTATTTTGAATTTTAATCATAAGTTTGAAGAAATATTTCACAAATATTCTTCGTCGAGAAAACAGAAGCTAAAATGAAGAATTAAATCAAAATGTATTTATAATTCTTTACAATAAAAAAAAAATAATTTACTTGAACATTGATTTAAATTGTCAGGAAAGAAGAGGAAGAAATTTAAAAGGTAAAAAGGTATATGTGTTTAAAAATCCTAAAATCATTTTTAAGGTTGTCTTTTTTCTCTAAAATTGTCTTTCTGAAAGTTATAAGAAGCAAAGTAAAAAAATAAATGAATTTATTTAAACAAGTGAAGACCAAGTCTTTAAAATATTTTCTTGGATTTTCAAATTCTATTTGAGTTTTGTCTCTCTTAGAATTAAAAATGTCCAGCAAAGCGAGACCAGCTTGCTAGTAAATAAATACAATTTAAAAAATAGAGGCAGCTCACTGGTAAGTGCTGCTATTTGAGCTATTTTTAGAACAGGCCAGTGGGCGACTCATATAATAATAATAGTAGATTTTATTTGTAAAAAGCACTTTACGTTGAGCAAACAACTTCAAAGTGCCACAGTGTAAAAAATAGTAATAATAAAAATAAATAAAATATAAAATTAGAAACAGCCCAAAGGCTACAACCAGCATGCATGTCTATAGAAAGGCCTTTTTTAAAAAGATGGGTTTTTAAGCCTTTTTTAAAATCATCCACAGTCTGAGGTGCCCTCAGGTGGTCAGGGAGAGCGTTCCACAGACTGGGAGCAGCGGAAGAGAAAGCCCGTTCTCCCATTGTTCGAAGATTTGTCCGTGGAGGTTGGAGGAGGTTAGCCTGTATGGAGCGGAGGTGTCGTGTGGAGGATTTGGGGGTAAGCAGTTCTTTGAGGTAGAGGGGGGCATTTCCATGGAGGCACTGGTGAGTTAGTAGGGAGATTTTGAATTCAATCCTGAATGGAACAGGAAGCCAGTGAAGGGCTACCTGGTGCCCGCGGGCACCGCGTTGGTGACCCCTGTGCTAAACTATATTTATGAATGAGGTAAAGCCCCTCGACTTGGTCAATTGAAAAGTAGCTCGCTTGCAGAAAAAGTATGAACACCCCTGCTTTAAAGTGTGTTTCATCAATCAATGTTTATCTATATAGCCCTAAATCACAAGTGTCTCAAAGGGCTGCACAAGCCACAACGACATCCTCGGTTCAGATCCCACATCAGGACAAGGACAAACTCAACCCAGTAGGATGACAATGAGAAACCTTGGAGAGGACCACCAATGTGGGTGACCTCCCCCTCTAAGGGAGACCGGTGCAATTGACGTCGAGTGGGTCTAACATAATATTGTGAAAGTCCAGTCCATCATGGATCTATCATAATAGTGAGAGTCCAGTCCATAGAGGGGGCCAGCAGGAGACCATCCTGAGTGGAGACAGGTCAGCAGCGCAGAGATGTATGCAAATGGATACTTCCTGAATGTCTAAAACAGGGGTGCCCATTACGTCGATCGCGAGCTACCAGTCGACCGCGGGGGGTGTGTCAGTCGATCTCCAGCCAGGCTTTTAAAAAAAATAGACCTAAAAATGAGTGATCATCAATCTTCACCAAGACGTCACTTAAATGACATTCACGGTACCGGAGGGTCTTGTGAGATGACGCTGGCTGCTGCAAGATCATTATTATGAAAATATGACCGAGAGGAAGGCGAGAAACACTTTTTATTTCAACAGACTCTCGCGCCGTACCTTCCGTCAAAACTCTAAAGGCCGACTGCACATTTCCTATCTTCACAATAAAAGCCCTGCTTCATGCTGCCTGCGCTAACTAAATACAGAGTCTCGGAAAACTGGCGTGCACATCACTTGTGCACGCCAGCTTTCCGAGACTCTTATTTTGTTAGCGCAGACAGCATGAAGCAGGGCTTTTATTGTGAAGATAGGAAATGTGCAGTCGGCCTTTAGAGTTTTGACGAAAGTCTGTTGAAATAAAAAGTGTTTCTCGCCTTCCTCTCTGTCATTTTTTCATAATAATGAACTGGCAGCAGCCAGCGTCATCTCACAAGACCCTCGGGTGCCGTGAATGTCAATCAAGCAAGCTACGGAATTTGCCGCCAATGTTTTTCTTGTAAAGTGTATGGAAGCTGGATGAATGAGATGCCAAAAACCAACCACTCTCATGTGGTATTGTACAGAAAGGACAACTTTTTTTCTCCTCCATTTGAAAGTGTGGGCGTTATCATCATTACTGTCTGATTCCAATCAATGCAAGTCATCAGAATCAGGTAATACACCAACTTATATTCTTGTCTTCGTGAAAGAAAGACATCTATATGTGTTACACATGCTTGTATTGTCATTAAACACATTTAACTTGTTTACAAAAATGTCTCTTTCATAAATAAATCAATATAAATGATATATATAAATGAGGTAGATCCCCTCGAGTTGGTCAATTGAAAAGTAGCTCGCCTGCAGAAAAAGTGTGGGCACCCCTGGTCTAAAACAACACATCGCCTCTCCATTGCTGTCTTTAAGCTAGCAAAACTAAATACATTTTGGCTAAGAAGACACGTAAAAAGCACACAAAGTAGCACTGAAAAGACAACAGCAATGTTGAGCTGGCAAACAATAAACACCAGAGATCAATCAGCCGGCCCTCAATGGAGGTGCCAGGCAAAACATGGCTTCACTGCGAGGCACATAATGAGTGGATGAAACGTTTGTTCATCAAACTTATTGATCGATCACTCGATTCCTAAAATGATCAATACCCGCAGCCTTTGTGGTCTAAATATAAATGGAATAAAACAAACAACATGTTTACTTGACCCTCTTCCTTGCCCAAAAAAAGTCTGCGAACTATAGAGCGTTTTCATTTCGGGCTCCAGTACTCTGGAATGCCCTCCCGGTAAAAGTTTGAGATGCCACCTCAGTAGAAGCATTTAAGTCTCACCTTAAAACTCATTTGTATACTCTAGCCTTTAAATAGACCCCCCTTTTTAGACCAGTTGATCTGCCGTTTCTTTTCTTTTTCTCCCTTGTGGAGGAGGTCCGGTCCGATCCGGTGGCCATGTACTGCTTGCCTGTGTATCGGCTGGGGACATCTGTGCGCTGCTGATCCGCCTCCGCTTGGGATGGTTTCCTGCTGGCTCCGCTGTGAACGGGACTCTCGCTGCTGTGTTGGATCCGCTTTGGACTGGATTCTCGCGACTGTGTTGGATCCATTATGGATTGAACTTTCACAGTATCATGTTAGACCCACTCGACATCCATTGCTTTCCTCCTCTCCAAGGTTCTCATAGTCATCATTGTCACCGACGTCCCACTGGGTGTGAGTTTTCCTTGCCCTTATGTGGGCCTACCGAGGATGTCGTAGTGGTTTGTGCAGCCCTTTGAGACACTAGTGATTTAGGGCTATATAAGTAAACATTGATTGATTGATTGTATTTGTATTATTAGGTCCATCAGTGCTAAATATTATAAACTTATCACTTTCCTCGGGCACTGTTCCCCTAGCATTCAAAAAAGCGGTTATTCATCCTCTCCTTAAAAGACCTAACCTCGATCCTGACCTCATGGTAAACTACCGACCGGTGTCTCACCTTCCCTTTATTTCAAAAATCCTCGAAAAGATTGTTGCGGGGCAGTTAAATGAACACTTAGTGTCTAACAATCTATGTGAAACCTTTCAATCCGGTTTCAGGGCAAATCACTCCACAAAGACAGCCCTCGCAAAAATGACTAATGATCTATCGCTAACGATGGATTCTGATGCGTCATCTATGTTGCTGCAACTCGATCTTAGCGCTGCTTTCGATACCGTCGATCATAATATTTTATTAGAACGTATCAAAACACGAATTGGTATGTCAGACTAAGCCCTGTCTTGGTTTAACTCTTATCTTACTGATAGGATGCAGTGTGTCTCCCATAACAATGTGACCTTGGACTACGTTAAGGTAACGTGTGGAGTTCCCCAGGGTTCGGTCCTTGGCCCTGCACTCTTCAGCATCTACATGCTGCCGCTAGGTGACATCATACGCAAATACGGTGTTAGCTTTCACTGTTATGCTGATGACACCCAACTCTACATGCCCCTAAAGCTGACCAACACGCCAGATTGTAGTCAGCTGGAGGCGTGTCTTAATGAAATTAAACAATGGATGTCCGCTAACTTTTTGCAACTTAACGCCAAAAAAACGGAAATGCTGATTATCGGTCCTGCTAGACACCGAACTCTATTTAATAATACAACTCTAACATTTGACAACCAAATAATAAAACAAGGTGACTCTGTAAAAAATCTGGGTATTATCTTCGACCAGACTCTCTCCTTTGAGTCACACATTAAAAGCGTTACTAAAACGGCCTTCTTTCATCTCCGTAATATCGCTAAAATTCGCTCCATTTTGTCCACTAAAGACGCTGAGATCATTATCCATGCGTTTGTTACGTCTCGCCTCGATTACTGTAACGTATTATTTTCGGTTCTCCCCATGTCTAGCATTAAAAGATTACAGTTGGTACAAAATGCGGCTGCTAGACTTTTGACAAGAACAAGAAAGTTTGATCACATTACGCCTATACTGTATATACCTTTATATACATATATACATACATATATACCTATACTGTATATACCTTTATATACATATATACATACATATATACCTATACTGTATATACCTTTATATACATATATACATACATATATACCTATACTGTATATACCTATATATACATATATACATACATATATACCTATACTGTATATACCTTTATATACATATATGCATACATATATACCTATACTGTATATACCTTTATATACATATATACATACATATATACCTATACTGTATATACCTTTATATACATATATACATACATATATACCTATACTGGCTCACCTGCACTGGCTTCCTGTGCACTTAAGATGTGACTTTAAGGTTTTACTACTTACGTATAAAATACTACACGGTCTAGCTCCATCCTATCTTGCCGATTGTATTGTACCATATGTCCCGGCAAGAAATCTGCGTTCAAAGGACTCCGGCTTATTAGTGATTCCCAAAGTCCAAAAAAAGTCTGCGTGCTATAGAGCTTTTTCATTTCGGGCTCCAGTACTCTGGAATGCCCTCCCGGTAAAAGTTCGAGATGCCACCTCAGTAGAAGCATTTAAGTCTCACCTTAAAACTCATTTGTATACTCTAGCCTTTAAATAGACCTCCTTTTTAGACCAGTTGATCTGCCGTTTCTTTTCTTTTTCTCCCTTGTGGAGGAGGTCCGGTCCGATCCGGTGGCCATGTACTGCTCGCCTGTGTATCGGCTGGGGACATCTCTGCGCTGCTGATCCGCCTCCGCTTGGGATGGTTTCCTGCTGGCTCCCCTGTGAACGGGACTCTCGCTGCTGTGTTGGATCCGCTTTGGACTGGACTCTGGCGACTGTGTTGGATCCATTATGGATCGAACTTTCACAGTATCATGTTAGACCCGCTCGACATCCATTGCTTTCCTCCTCTCCAAGGTTCTCATAGTCATCATTGTCACCGACGTCCCACTGGGTGTGAGTTTTCCTTGCCCTTATGTGGGCCTACCGAGGATGTCGTAGTGGTTTGTGCAGCCCTTTGAGACACTAGTGATTTAGGGCTTTATAAGTAAACATTGATTGATTGATTGATTATTATTTTCAGGATTTTTGGTAAACTTTTCCGGTTAATTTTTTTTTCAGTCAAGATCCCATCTCAGGGAACATGTATCTATTAAGCTCAAGCAAAACACTTTCTTTTCCTTCAGTTTTCTTTTCCAATAAAGTATCAATCACTCGCAACAAAAACCGCTCAGCTCCCCTCCTAAAATACTGCAGCAATTGATGTTCCTTTTTCTTTTGCTCGTGTAAAAGAACGATAAAGACCCACAGGGGCAGACTATAGGGAACATAACTCAGACAATGTTTTAAAAATGTTGTGATTCACTGTGTTTCTCTCAGCCCTGAAATGGAATTAGTTCTTCCTCAGCCGATAGTCCTCCACTCCGTCATCCGTCATGAAAGTCCGCCTGGTAGTTCTTGCCGTCATTGAACGGTTTTAGTCGGAATCACTTTTCTGTTCCTGCTCTAGAAAAGCAAGCGTTTTGTGTCAAGGTGGATGTGTGCCAACAATCTCGTGCGATGTACCGAAGCTATAAAAGTGTGTTTGCTGTTTTTACGTCGGTGCAAACGTGGATGTGCTTGAGCATTTTGTTTGAGGCCACAGGGGGATGTTTTATATGCTAATTTTGTTAATGTGTATAAGCTGTTCCAGCCCGTTCTCATTAGGGTTTTCATTAGTCTCTTATGTAAATGCCAACTGGATATACTGCAGAACCTTGCCTGCAAAATGCTGGATGTCTAAACTTAGCTCTTTCCGTAGACCTCTGCAATGTAGTGACATGTGTGGGACTACTACCCCTTTCAAACAAACATAAGTAAATAAACTATCAATCAATCAATCAATGTTTACTTATATAGCCCTAAATCACTAGTGTCTCAAAGGGCTGCACAAACCACTACGACATCCTCGGTAGGCCCACATAAGGGCAAGGAAAACTCACACCCAGTGGGACGTCGGTGACAATGATGACTATGAGAACCTTGGAGAGGAGGAAAGCAATGGATGTCGAGCGGGTCTAACATGATACTGTGAAAGTTCAATCCACAATGGATCCAACACAGTCGCGAGAGTCCAATCCAAAGCGGATCCAACACAGCAGCGAGAGTCCCGTTCACAGCGGAGCCAGCGGGAAACCATCCCAAGCGGAGGCGGATCAGCATCGCAGAGATGTCCCCAGCCGATACACAGGCAAGCAGTACATGGCCACCGGATCGGACCAGTACATGGCCACCGGATCGGACCGGACCCCCTCCACAAGGGAGAGTGGGACATAGAAGAAAAAGAAAAGAAACGGCAGATCAACTGGTCTAAAAAGGGAGTCTATTTAAAGGCTAGAGTATACAAATGAGTTTTAAGGTGAGACTTAAATGCTTCTACTGAGGTAGCATCTCGAACTGTTACCGGGAGGGCATTCCAGAGTACTGGAGCCCGAACGGAAAACGCTCTATAGCCCACAGACTTTTTTTGGGCTTTGGGAATCACTAACAAGCCGGAGTCCTTTGAACGCAGATTTCTTGCCGGGACATATGGTGCAATGCAATCGGCAAGATAGGCTGGAGCTAGACCGTGTAGTATTTTATACGTAAGTAGTAAAACCTTAAAGTCACATCTTAAGTGCACAGGAAGCCAGTGCAGGTGAGCCAGTATAGGCTCACATCGATAAGTTAGGTCCACAATGGAAGGTGTTTAGGTTTTTAATTTATACACCACCACAATTTACAGGACTAGACTTTCAGCTAGTAAGGTTTATTCAGGTGTACTGGAGAGGAGGCTACGCCGGATAGTCGAACCTCGGATTCAGGAGGAACAGTGTGGTTTTCGTCCTGGTCGTGGAACTGTGGACCAGCTCTATACTCTCGGCAGGGTTCTTGAGGGTGCATGGGAGTTTGCCCAACCAGTCTACATGTGCTTTGTGGACTTGGAGAAGGCATTTGACCGTGTCCCTCGGGAAGTCCTGTGGGGAGTGCTCAGAGAGTATGGGGTATCGGACTGTCTTATTGTGGCGGTCCACTTCCTGTATGATCAGTGCCAGAGCTTGGTCCGCATTGCCGGCAGTAAGTCGGACACATTTCCAGTGAGGGTTGGACTCCGCCAAGGCTGTCCTTTGTCACCCATTCTGTTCATAACTTTTATGGACAGAATTTCTAGGCGCAGTCAAGGCGTTGAGGGGTTCCGGTTTGGTGACCGCAGGATTAGGTCTCTGCTTTTTGCAGATGATGTGGTCCTGATGGCTTCATCCGACCGGGATCTTCAGCTCTCGCTGGATCGGTTCGCAGCCGAGTGTGAAGCGACCGGAATGAGAATCAGCACCTCCAAGTCCGAGTCCATGGTTCTCGCCCGGAAAAGGGTGGAATGCCATCTCCGGGTTGGGGAGGAGACCCTGCCCCAAGTGGAGGAGTTCAAGTACCTAGGAGTCTTGTTCACGAGTGAGGGAAGAGTGGATCGTGAGATCGACAGGCGGATCGGTGCGGCGTCTTCAGTAATGCGGACGTTGTATCGATCCGTTGTGGTGAAGAAGGAGCTGAGCCGGAAGGCAAAGCTCTCAATTTGCCGGTCGATCTACGTTCCCATCCTCACCTATGGTCATGAGCTTTGGGTCATGACCGAAAGGATAAGATCACGGGTACAAGCGGCCCAAATGAGTTTCCAGGTCTCTCCCTTAGAGATAGGGTGAGAAGCTCTGTCATCCGGGAGGAACTCAAAGTAAAGCCGCTGCTCCTTCACATCGAGAGGAGCCAGATGAGGTGGTTCGGGCATCTGGTCAGGATGCCACCCGAACGCCTCCCTAGGGAGGTGTTTAGGGCACGTCCAACCGGTAGGAGGCCACGGGGAAGACCCAGGACACGTTGGGAAGACTATGTCTCCCGGCTGGCCTGGGAACGCCTCGGGATCCCCCGGGAAGAGCTAGACGAAGTGGCTTGGGAGAGGGAAGTCTGGGTTTCACTGCTTAGGCTGTTGCTCCCGCGACCTGACCTCGGATAAGCGGAAGAAGATGGATGGATGGATGGATGGATGGATGGATGGACAAATACTACATTTCCGGTATGTTTTCGTCAGGGCGAGCAATAAACCCAAGAAGTGAAGCTTCAATGAAAAGTGGCTTCAGGAGCCACTTTTCAGCAAATGGTTCACTTAAAGTTAAAATACCATTGCTTGTCTTGCACATAATAAGTGTGGTGAAATTTGTCCTCTGCATTTGACCCATCCCCTTGTTCACCCCCTGGGAGGTGAGGGGAGCAGTGAGCAGTTTCCTCAACTTTTTTCACAAATGTCTCGTATTTATACATAATCAGAGGTGCCAAACAACCTTCACTCTGATGGTAAATAATTTATGAGAAACAATGGTTCCTCTTTCTTGGCCTTCCTCATTTTTGCTAAGCAATTTATATACTGAATACTTTAGTGTCAGGTACTTGAAGCAGTTTAGTACACTGCAACACACCTCTCTATGATGATTGTAGATCTGATTGGATGGTTTACTTATGTCAGTGAGTTGCTGTCACAGACAAACTTAAAGGGGAACATTATCACAATTTCAAAAGGGTTAAAAACAATAAAAATCAGTTCCCAGTGGCTTGTTGTATTTTTTGAAGTTTTTTTCAAAATTTTACCGGTCTCGGAATATCCCTAAATAAAGCTTTAAAGTGCCTTATTTTCGCTCTCTGCGAAGACACTGGCCATTTCCCTGTGACGTCACACAGTGCTGCCAATGTAAACAAACAATGGGAATACCACAGCAAGATATAGCGACATTAGCTCGGATTCAAACTCGGATTTCAGCGACTTAAGCGATTCAACAGATTACGCATGTATTGAAACAGATGGTTGGAGTATGAAAGTATTGAAGAAGAAACTGAAGCTATTGAGCAAATAGCTATTGACGCTATTCATAGCCATAGCATGGCCGAATAGCTGCGTTAGCATCGCCGGTAAAATGTGCGGACCAAACGATCAGGGCTTTCGCATCTTTTGACACTGGAGCAACTTAAATCCGTTGATTGGTAAGTGTTTGTTTCGCATTAAATGTGGGTGGAAGGAAACGTAATATAGTTGCAAATGCATCTGCAGGTTATCCATACATCTCTGTGCCATGTCTGCTTTAGCACCGCCGGTAAATAGCATGTTAGCATCGATTAGCGTAGCATGTTAGCATCGATTAGCTGGCAGTCAACATCAACAAAACTCACCTTAGTGATTTCGTTGACTTTATTGTTGCAAATGCATCTGCAGGTTATCCATACATCTCTGTGCCATGTCTGCTTTAGCACCGCCGGTAAATAGCACGTTAGCATCGATTAGCGTAGCATGTTAGCATCGATTAGCTGGCAGTCAACATCAACAAAACTCACCTTTGTGATTTCGTTGACTTTATTGTTGCAAATGCATCTGCAGGTTATCCATACATCTCTGTGCCATGTCTGTCTTAGCATCGCCGGTCAAATGTGGAGACACTCTGGCACATTCAATGGGGGTCTGGCGGCAGACACTTTGGCATCTTGGGGCCAGTGGTGCAACTTGAATCCCTCCCTGTTAGTGTTGTTACACCCTCCGACAACACACCCACGAGGCATGATGTCTCCAAGGTTCCAAAAAATAGTCAAAAAAACGGAAAATAACAGAGCTGAGACCCGGTGTTTGTAATGTGTTGAAAATGAAAATGGCGGGTGTGTTACCTCGGCGACGTCACGTTCTGACGTCATCGCCTCCAGCGCGATAAACGGAAAGGCGTTTAATTCGCCAAAATTCACCCATTTAGAGTTCGGAAATCGGTTAAAAAAATATATGGTCTTTTTTCTGCACCATCAAGGTATATATTGACGCTTACATAGGTCTGCTGATAATGTTCCCCTTTATGTTATAATGCTCAGCTCACCATAAATTGTATGTAATTTAGCTAATTAACATTGCAAATGTGTACAATTGTTGGCTGTGAACCATTGTCAAGGCAGTAGGGGCAGAACTTTTGGACCATCATTGACCATTAAGGTTGGACTCTGCTCTCAGGCCTCGCTCTCACATCCCCTTCTCCTTCAAGTGAAGCAGTCTCCCGTGAAATTGGGCACTAAATTATGAGGCTGGTGTACGCTGTGTGAGGGTTTTAGAAACGGTACACCGTTAAAGGTCACTGGGTGGACCACAGTCAGCAACAATGTGTATGCATCTGACTTTGGTTTGAGACCGATCCAAGCATTGATAAAGCGAAACTGTATCCCGTTGTGTTTGTGTTACCTGCATCGTCGCTGTAGTCGCTAAATAAAACAACTTCTCTTATCTCACTGGATTAATATTCTGCTTCAACTTTCTGTAAGACCTCATCTACTTGTCTCCACGTCCTTCAGGTCATATATCAAAAAGCATGGTCATCACATGCTTGTATACTTCCTGTCAGGTTGAAATGTGCCATCCTGGCCCTCACCTTACCTTGGTCAACTATGCCCTCATAAAAAAGAAGATAAAAACACTCATGCAATTTACAGTGGAGCCTTGATTAACAAACTTAATTGGTTCTTGGACAGTGTTTTTAGATATAAGTTATTTTATCGATAAGAAACAACGCCCATCCATCCATCCTTTTTCAACCGTTCATTCCCTTCGGGGTCGCTGGAGCCTATCTCAGCTACAATCGGGCGGAAGGCGGTGTACACCCTGGACAAGTCGCCGCCTCATCGCAGGGCCAACACAGACAACATTACGGCTGCGAATCTTTGGGTGTCCCACGATTCGATTCAATAACGATTCTTGGGGTCACAACTCTAGCCTTTAAATAGACCTCCTTTTTAGACCAGTTGATCTGCCGCTTCTTTTCTTTCTCCTATGTCCCCCCCTTCCTTTGTGGAGGGGGTCCGGTCCGATGACCATGGATGAAGTACTGACTGTCCAGAGTCGAGACCCAGGATGGACCGCTCATCGGGACCCAGGATGGACCGCTCGCCTGTATCGGTTGGGGACATCTCTACGCTGCTGATCCGCTTGAGATGGTTTCCTGTGGACGGGACTCTCACTGCTGTGTTGGAGCCACTATGGATTGAACTTTCACAGTATCATGTTAGACCCGCTCGACATCCATTGCTTTCGGTCCCCTAGAGGGGGGGGGGTTGCCCACATCTGAGGTCCTCTCCAAGGTTTCTCATAGTCAGCATTGTCACTGGCGTCCCACTGGATGTGAATTCTCCCTGCCCACTGGGTGTGAGTTTTCCTTGCCCTTTTGTGGGTTCTTCCGAGGATGTTGTAGTCGTAATGGTTTGTGCAGTCCTTTGAGACATTTGTGATTAGGGGCTATATAAATAAACATTGATTGATTGATTGATTGATTGATTTAAAATCCAATTTTTTTCAATCCAACACGATTCTCGATTAAAAACGATTTTTTTGCCCGATTTAAAAGGATTCTCTGTTCATTCAATACATAGATTTCAGCAGGATCTACCCCAGTCTGCTGACAGTAGTAGATTTTTGTAAAAAAGCTTTTATAATTGTAAAGGACAATGTTTTATCAACTGATTGCAATAATGTTAATTTGTTTTAACTATTAAAGGAACCAAAAATATGACTAATTTTATCTTCGTGAAAACATTGGACACGGTGTGTTGTCCAGCTTATGAGATGTCATGCAAGTGCAAGCATCGGTTGGTAGAGTATAGCTCGGTTGGTAGAGTGGCCGTGCCAGCAACTTGAGGGTTGCAGGTTCGATTCCTGCTTCCGCCATCCTAGTCACTGCCGTTGTGTCCTTGGGCAAGACACTTTACCCACCTGCTCCCAGTGCCACCCACACTGGTTTAAATGTAACTTAGATATTGGGTTTCACTATGTAAAGCGCTTTGAGTCACTTGAGAAAAGCGCTATATAAATATAATTCACAATTCACACGCCACTGTGACACTATTGTTCGTTTTTATTATTGTTATAAATGTCTAATGATAATGTCAATGAGGGATTTTTAATCACTGCTATGCTGAAATTATAACTAATATTGATACTGTTGTTGATGATATTCCTTTTTGTTTCAGTACTTTTGGTTTGTTCTCAATTGCTCTGTTTATTGCAGTTCTGAGTGTTGCTGGGTCAGGTTTGGTTTTGGAATTGGATTGCATTGTTGTTGTACTGCTGTGTATTGTTTTGTTGGATTGATAAAAAAAAATAATTTAAAAATCGATTTTTTTTAAAAATGAAAATCGTTTCTGAATCGCACAACGTGAGAATGGCGATTCAAATTCGAATCGATTTTTTTCCCCACACCCCTAGAGAACATTCACACTCACATTCACACACGGGGGCCAATTTAGTGTTGCCAATCAACAACGTGAACATGATTAATGGGTTCCGTCCTCAACCAAAGTCTATACAGTGCATCTGGAAAGTATTCACAGCGTTTCTCTTTACCCATGTTCTATGTTACAGCCTTATTCCAACATGGAATGAATACAATTTTGTCTTGAAAATTCTACACACAATACCCCATAATGACAAGTTCAAACAATTTTTTGTTTTTTTATTTTTTGCAACTGTATCAGACATAAAAAAGCGAATAATTCACATGTTTTCACAGCCTTTGCTCATATCTTTGTTGATGGAACTTTATAAAGTCCTTTATAGTGGACGTTTGTGTTTTGCACAACACATACTTGCCAACATTCCCGAAATTCAACACCTCTCCTGAAAACCTCCCGGGACAAATTTCCTCCCAAAATCAATCAATCAATCAATGTTTATTTATATAGCCCCAAATCACAAATGTCTCAAAGGACTGCACAAATCATTACGACTACAACATCCTCGGAAGAACCCACAAAAGGGCAAGGAAAACTCACACCCAGTGGGCAGGGAGAATTCACATCCAGTGGGACGCCAGTGACAATGCTGACTATGAGAAACCTTGGAGAGGACCTCAGATGTGGGCAACCCCCCCCCCTCTAGGGGACCGAAAGCAATGGATGTCGAGCGGGTCTAACATGATACTGTGAAAGTTCAATCCATAGTGGCTCCAAGACAGCAGTGAGAGTCCCGTCCACAGGAAACCATCTCAAGCGGATCAGCAGCGTAGAGATGTCCCCAACCGATACAGGCGAGCGGTCCATCCTGGGTCCCGACGAGCGGTCCATCCTGGGTCTCGACTCTGGACAGTCAGTACTTCATCCATGGTCATCGGACCGGACCCCCTCCACAAGGGAGGGGGGGACATAGGAGAAAGAAAAGAAGCGGCAGATCAACTGGTCTAAAAAGGAGGTCTATTTAAAGGCTAGAGTATACATAGGAGTTTTAAGATGAGACTTAAATGCTTCTACTGAGGTAGCATCTCGAACTGTTACCGGGAGGGCATTCCAGAGTACTGGAGCCCGAACGGAAAACGCTCTATAGCCCGCAGACTTTTTTTGGGCTCCAGGAATCACTAATAAGCCTGAGTCTTTTGAACGCAGATTTCTTGCCGGGACATACGGTACAATACAATCGGCAAGATCTCCCGAAATTCAGGCCACGCCCCCTCCAGCTCCATGCGGACCTGAGTGACGTGTCGACAGCCTGTTTTCACGTCCGCTTTCTCACAATATAAAGAGCGTGTCTGTAGAATTACGAGTTATGGTTTCTTATGTGGGTTTATTGTTAGGCAGTTTCATTAACGTCCTCCCAGCGCGGTAGTTAACGACCCACACAACAACAGCAGTCCGTTTTCGTCTACCGTAAAGCAGTTCGTCTGCCGTAAACAGCAATGTTGTGACACTCTTAATCAGGACAATACTGCCATCTACTGTACATGCATATGGTTAGAAAAACAAGGATGGACAATTCAACCCTTAACTCAACAATGAGTGGATTAGTGTTATGTGTGTGTAAATGTGTAAATATATAAACACTGAAATTCAAGTATTTCTTTTATATATATATATATTTTATATATATAGCTAGAATTCACTGAATGTCGCGAAATCGGAGGTCTCAAGGTTGGCAAGTATGGCACAACATGCCTTTTTTTTGGCAGCAATTATAGTCTCTAGTATTTTTGAATACAAGGCCACAAGCTTGACACACCTATCTTTGGGCAGTTTTTTCCGTTTCCTCTTTGCATCACTTTTCTAGCATATTTTTAAATATATATTTATTCGGTCTGTGGTTAATAAATAAAACAATTTAAATAATGAGAGGTTTGAGGAATGAGAATCACTGTAATGCTTATTGTTGTTGTTTGTCAGATATTTAAAAACAATCTAAAATTGTCTGTCATGGCCAGAAATTACACAACTCACCAGATGTTTGCTCTAGTATCAAGTACAGTACAACAACCTCTAGTAGAGATGAAATGACATAGTATTCTCCTAAATCCTCCTAAGAGCCTGGGTTCTTTATCGTGGACATTTGTGTTTTGCACAACAAGCCTTTTTTTTTTGGCAGCAATTACAGTCTTGAGTATTTTTGAATACAATACCACAAGCTCGGCACACCTATGTTTGGACAGTTTTGCCATTTCCTCTTTGCACCACCTTTCTAGCTCCAGCGGGTGGGATGGAAAATGTTGGCGCACAGCCATTTTTAGATCTCTCCAGAGATGTGTAATTAATGGTATTCAAGTCTGGGCCCTGGCTGGGCCACTCAAGGACATTTACCGGGTTGTCCTGAAGCCATGCCTTTGATGTCTCGGCTCTGCGCTTTGGGTCGTTTTCATTTAGGATGTGTCTTTACATTGCTGCGTTTACCTTTCCCTTTATCCTGATTAGTCTCCCAGTTTCTGCCGCTGAAAAACACCCCCGCAGCATGATGCTGCCACCACCATGCTTCACTGTAGGGATGGTTTTGATTGATTGATTGATACTTTTATTAGTAAATTGCACAGTTCAGTACATATTCCGTACAATTGACCACTAAATGGTAACACCCCAATAAGTTTTTCAACATGTTTAAGTCGGGGTCCACGTTAATCAATTCATGGTACAAATATATACTATCAACATAATACAGTCATCACACAAGTTAATCATCATAGTATGTACATTGAATTATTGACATTATTTACAATCCGGGGGGTGGGATGAGGAGCTTTGGTTGATATCAGTACTTCAGTCATCAACAATTGCATCAACAGAGAAATGTGGACATTGAAACAGTGTAGGTCTTATTTAGTAGGATATGTACAGCCAGCAGAGAACATAGTGAGTTCACATAGCATAAGAACAAGTATATACATTAGAAGTACATTTGAGTTGTTTATAATCCGGGGAGATGGGATGTGAATGGAGGAGGGTATTAGTAAAGTGTTGAAGTTGCCTGGAGGTGTTGTTTTAGAGCGCTTTTGAAGGAATATAGAGATGCACTTACTTTTATACCTGTTGGGAGTGCATTCCACATTGATGTGGCATAGAAAGAGAATGAGTTAAGACCTTTGTTAGATCGGAATCTGGGTTTAACGTGGTTTGTGGAGCTCCCCCTGGTGTTGGGGTTATGGCGGTCATTTACGTTAAGGAAGTAGTTTGACATGTACTTCGGTATCAAGGAGGTGTAGCGGATTTTATAGACCAGGCTCAGTGCAAGTTGTTTTACTCTGTCCTCCACCCTGAGCCAGCCCACTTTGGAGAAGTGGGTTGGATTGAGGTGTGATCTGGGGTGGAGGTCTAAAAGTAACCGGATTAGCTTATTCTGGGATGTTTGAAGTCTAGATTTGAGGGTTTTGGAGGTGCTGGGGTACCAGGAGGTGCAAGCGTAATCGAAGAAGGGTTGAATGAGAGTTCCCGCTAGAATCCTCAAGGTGCTTTTGTTGACCATAGAGGAGATTCTGTAGAGGAATCTCGTTCTTTGGTTGACCTTTTTGATCACCTTGGTTGCCATTTTATCACAGGAAAGATTAGCCTCTAGAATGGAACCTAGGTAGGTGATCTCATCCTTCCTGGTGATAACAATGTCACCCACTTTTATAGTCAAGTCACTGACCTTCTTAAGTTTGATATGGGACCCAAATAGGATGGATTCAGTTTTACCTAAGTGTATGGATAGCTTGTTGTCAGCGAGCCAGGTGCAAATATTGAGGAGTTCAGCACTGAGGATTTGTTCCACCTGTGACTTGTCCTTGCCGGGTACCAGCAGGGCCGAGTCATCCGCATACAGGAACAATTCACAGTGTCATGCTGATGGCATGTCATTCACGTATATTAGGAACAGTAAAGGTCCTAGTATACTGCCTTGGGGGACTCCACAGCTTACTGAGAGGGGAGGGTATTGGCCTGGTTTCCTCTAAACATGACCACTGGCCTCCATCTTTGTCTCAAAGAATTTTCTTTCTCATGGTCTGCGATGCGAGTCTTTCAGGTGTATTATGGCAAATGTTTACTTACAAATTGCTTCTGTCTGGCAAATATAACATACAGGCCTGAATGCTGTAGAGATAGTTGTCTCTCTGGAAGGTTCCTCTCTCTCCACAGGGAAATGTTGTCACTCTGAAAGAGTGACCATCGGGTTCTGGGTCACCTACCTGACTCCGGCCCTTGTCCCCTGATCGCTCAGTTTGGACTCCCGGTCAACTCTAGGAAGAGTCCTGGTGGTTCCAAACTTTTTCAATTTACGGATAACAGAGGCCGCCGTGCTCTTTGGGACCTTCAAGGCAGCAGATATTTTTCTGTATCCTTCCCCAGATTTGTGCCTCGAGACAATCCTGTCTTCTTAGATCTACAGACCATTCCTTCGACTTCATTCTTGGTTTATGCTCTGCCAAGCGCTGTCAGGTGTGGGACTTTTATAAACAGACAAGTGTGTGCCTTTTTATAAAATGTCCAACCAAGTGAATTGACCATAGGTGGACTCCAATGAAGCTGTAGGAACATCTCCAGGATGATCAATTGAAACAGGATGCACGTGAGCTCACTTTTGAATTTGCGAACACGTATGTAGACGGGATTTCCTCGTTTTTTATTTTCACAAAAATTGCAAAATTTCATGTATTCCATTTTTGGATTGATTGATTGATTGATTGATACTTTTATTAGTAGATAGCACAGTACAGTACATATTCCGTACAATTGACCACTAAATGGTAACACCCCAATAAGTTTTTCAACTTGTTTAAGTCGGGGTCCACGTTAATCAATTCATGGAATAAGACTGTAACACAACAAAATGTGGAAAAAGGGATGTGCTGTATTTTAGTAAAAGTTTAAACACAATATAAAGCTCCATACTGTACTATATACAACGCAAACATAAAAGGGGATGATGGATGAACTTTATATTTATTAACAAAGGTCAAAACAACTTTAAGCTGTACTATCCTTGTATTCAGCCGACACACACACACACACACACACACACACACACACACACACATTCACTAGCCTTGTGTTGCATTCAGTTTGAAATCACAAAACTCCGTAACTTTTGCTACAATTATTAGAAATATGAAAATAGAATTCACTTTACTTTGTTGGTTAATTTTCTCGTGTGCAAACGGAAGGGCGTGGGTGATACGGATGCTGTGAATACTTTGCTGAATGGTTCAAACCCCTTTTTTTTTTTTACTTACTTAATTGAGCTATCCATCCATCCATTTTTTACCGCTTATTCCCTTTTGGGGTTGCGAACAAAACAGGAACAAATGTGGGGCGGTATAGCTCGGTTGGTAGAGCGGCCATGCCAGCAACTTGAGGTTTGCAGGTTCGATTCCCGCTTCCGCCATCCTCGTCACTGCCGTTGTGTCCTTGGGCAAGACACTTTACCCACCTGCTCCCAGTGCCACCCACACTGCTTTAAATGTAACTTAGGTATTGGGTTTCACTATGTAAAGCGCTTTGAGTCATTAGAGAAAAGCGCTATATAAATATAATTCACAATTCACACTTTAAACATGCTAAGTAACACTTAAAAGCACACAAAGTGCTTTTAAGAAGTCAGCAAAACATATTTTGATTCAGTCTGTGGTTAGTAAATGAAAAAAAAATAATGATAGGTTCGTGATATGAGAATCACTGAAATGCTCATTATTGTTGATGTTTTGTCAGATATATTAAAAAAAAAATCGCAAATATTTAAATATTTGTCATGGCCAGGAATTACACAATATATTATATTTTTGTTCTAGTACAGTACAATAACATTTAGTAGAGATTATATGACAGTCTGCATTGAGGTGGCGACTTGTCCAGGGTGTACGCCACCTTCTGCCCGATTGTAGCTGAGATAGGCACCAGCGCCCCCCCCCAACCCCAAAGGGAATAAGCGGTAGAAAATGGATGGATGGATATATGACATTCAGGGGTGTATCGGTTCGTGTATTTGTATTGAACAGTTTCAGTACTTTAGCTTAGTTTCTAAGCTAAAGTCTTAACAAGCTGCTTTGCTTCTTCTGCCTCTGTGTCAGCACCCAGCATTTTCCCACCCACACAACCATCTGATTGGTTAAATATATAGCGGTAACAGCCAATCAGCAGCGCGTATTCAGAGCGCATGGAGTCAATGCTTCAGCGTCGAGCAAGTGAGCATAAGGCAGCGTACTCTCCCCAAATTATAATAAACACGACAAGTAACATCACTATGAGCCCGTTGACGTTCTAGAAACTTAAACTGCAGCTCATCTCGCTCGCAGTCCTGGCTTGAGGTGAAGGCTAATTAGCTTTTAGCGTAACGTTAGCTCATTTTGGTGTGTGTGTGTTGGGGGCAGCAAAGCCGTGTCTGTCTGTTATTTCAATTGAACTCCATGGTGTTTAGGGATAAATACTCTCTCTTATTGCTATTGTACTATTTTTTCAGCTATAGTTACAATAATCATTAGTAATGTAGCAGCCAAGTTTTGAATGGCAGGGTCCCTGCTATCACATGTTGACAAAAATATCACATTTACATAATAAAAATCAACTACAGGCTTCCCAAATGCTGTGATAAATGAAGCATGATGAGTTGACTTGAAACTGTTTAATGTTGCGCTTTTTATATGTAGAATAAAAGTTTTGTCATTTTATTTAACCTAAGCAACAAATTGAGGCAGTTTAATGTGGATTAACGTGGGCAGAATTATTATAGTGTTGCCTATGTTAAAAGGATAAAGCCATTGTTTACAAATTTTGTAAATAAATAACCAAAAAATTTATATTTTGTTGTTTTCTTACTGTACCGAAAATGAACCGAACCGTGACCTCTAAACCGAGGTACGTACCGAACCGAAATTTTTGTGTACCGTTACACTCCTAATGACATTCTATTCTCCTAAATCCTAAGAGCCTGGGTCCTTTTATAGTGGACATTATTCTTTTGCATAACAGGCCTTTTTTTTTCCTTCATCCCATCGATTTTCTACCGCTTGTCCCTTTCAGGGTTGTGGGGGGGTGCTGGAGTTTTTTTTTTTTCGAAATGTGTAACTCTGGCCAAAGAAACAAAAAAACAAGTGTGCCCTGCAGAGGGCGCTGCCTCTCAGGATGATATAGTAGAAACAATAATTTGACCAAAGTGTGAATTAATTGTTTTCTTTGTGCTGTTTGGAGCCAATACAGATCAAGACAGAATGTTCTTCGTCTCGCACATCATCCTCTCAATTTGTCCGCAGACACTCAAATATTGAACTCACACCACTCTTATTGAATTGCATGACAAGTCCAATGGTCTGATCTGCTAGTTTAAAGCATGGCAGGAAGAAAAAAAAGCCATTTGTCAGCAGAAGCCAACATGATGTAGACCAAAAACGCGTTTTCAGCAATAATGAAATAATACCACGGTTAATGTGTTATGCACTGGAGCAGAACTAGAGGTCGTCTCAGGGTCAAATCTGGATGCCTTGTGGCAGCCCGTGTGGAGATGTTACGCCTTCCTTGGTCATGGTGAATTAAAAAATTCACTACTGCAATTATAGCTAATTGAATTATGGAGCCATTAAGTTGCCATATCTGGTAGTACATTTATTACATGCTCTGAAATTCATTGTTATCAAATTGTACCAAAAGGCTTAAAGGGGAACATTATCACCAAACCTATGCAAGCGTCAATATATACCTTGATGTTGCAGAAAAAAGACCATGTATTTTTTTTAACCGATTTCCGAACTCTAAATGGGTGAATTTTGGCAAATTAAACGCCTTTCTGTTTATCGGTCTTTTAGCGATGACATCAGAACGTGACGTCACCGAGGTAGCAATTGTATTTTTCTCTCTCGCTCGCGCTCTGGCTACAGCCTCCACCCCGTCTCTCCTCCTGGCTGCTGCTTATAACAGAGCGACAACTGATTAGATAACAAGGCCCAGGTGGGTCGTCTACGCACCTGTCACTGATTTCGAGGCCGGTCCTGGGACACCCAAGTTTGCTGCAGGCCCGCAGGCCACGCCCCCACCACAGTTAGCTTCAGAATAACAATGTTATTACAAAGAATAAGAGACCTATTATACTCTAGAAATGTTGGTCTTACTTAAAAATGCATGCGTTTAGTTGTGTTCAGTGTTATAAAAATATTATATGGCTCTTACGGAAATACATTTTTAAATATTTGGCTTTCATGGCTCTCTCAGCCAAAAAGGTTCCCTACCCCTGATTTAGACGATGATTCAGTGTGGCCGAAACGGGGCTTGGGCTTAATGATTATTCATTTAAAGGGGAACATTATCACCAAACCTATGCAAGCGTCAATATATACCTTGATGTTGCAGAAAAAAGACCATGTATTTTTTTAACCAATTTCCGAACTCTAAATGGGTGAATTTTGGCAAATTAAACGCCTTTCTGTTTATCGGTCTTTTAGCGATGACATCAGAACGTGACGTCACCGAGGTAACACACCCGCCATTTTGATTTCCACATTAAAAACGCCGGGTCTCAGCTCTGTTATTTTCTGTTTTTTCGACTATTTTCTGGAACCTTGGAGACATCATGCCTGGTCGGTGTGTTGTCGGAGGGTGTAACAACACTAACAGGGAGGGATTCAAGTTGCACCACTGGCAAGAAATCTGCCGCCAGACCCCCATTGAATGTACCAGAGTGTCTTCACATTTGACCGGCGATGCTAAGACAGACATGGCACAGAGATGTATGGATAACCTGCAGATGCATTTGCAACCATTAAGTCAACAAAATCACAAAGGTGAGTTTTGTTGATGTTGTTGACTTATGTGCTAATCAGACATATTTGGTCACGGCATGCCTGCCAGCTAATCGATGCGAACATGCTACACTAATCAATGCTAACATGCTATTTACGCTAGCTGTATTTACATTTGAAACTAGATACCCACATTTAATGCGAAGCAAACACTTACCAATCGACGGATTTAAGTTGCTCCAGTGTCACAAGATGCGAAAGTCCTGATCGTTTGGTCCGCACATTTTACCGGCGATGCTAATAAGGCAGCCATGCTACGGGCCACTTCATTAGGTACACCCATGCTATGGCCGAATAGCGTCAATAGCTATTCGCTCAATAGCTTCAATTTCCTCTTCAATTTTGTTTTCGCTATCTGCCTCCATACTCCGACCATCTGTTTCAATACATGCGTAATCTGTTGAATCGCTTGAGCCGCTGAAATCAGAGTCTGAATCCGAGCTAATGTCGCTATATCTTACTGTGGTAGCCGCCATGTTGTTTGTATTGGCAGCACTGTATGACGTCACAGGGAAATGGATAGTGGTTTTGAAGATAATGAAAATAAGGCACTTTAAAACTTTATTTAGAGATATTCCGGGACCGCTAAAATTTTGAAAAAAACTTCAAAAAATACAACAAGCCACTGGGAACTGATTTGTATTGTTTTTAACCCTTTTGAAATTGTGATAATGTTCCCCTTTAAGTCTTTGTCTAATGTTAACCTAAAATGCAAATGTTCTCTTTTTCCAGGGTTACTTTTTGCTATTTGAGTCCATGTTGGACTCTGTCTTGGTGGCCAGAGACCTCTATTTGGCAGACGGTGGCTCAGGTAGGTCATATACACTCTCCTGAATTGATATAATAGGAATTTGATGTCAGTTCTTAAATTTTACCTTGTATTTGTTTGAATATTTATTTTAGTTGCAATGGAACACTTACATGCCCGTTTCCAAAAGTCCACAGAATTTAGCTTGATATGGTGTAAGTGCGACTATTTATTCTGGATTTTAGAAAGCAAAAGGCACCCAAAAGCCAGTATACAAATGTACTCGTGCATGACTTGTACACAATCATGAGCCAGCCCGCTAATCAGGGTGAGGCTAAATGGAGTTGCAAAAAAACCGCTGAAGGGGACCATTCTAATCCTCTGGGAATCCCTCCTATAGCAGCCATCAGCACATCTAATAACATGTGAAACGTGTGTTCACAGAAAATCCTCAGTTCTGTGCTTGCATCTAATAGTACTTTGGGCGTTGAGCTAGAGCAATTGTTAAAGAAAAACTGGATTGCCTGATTATGAATTTAGATTTGTTACCGAACTGTACTTGAAGATTCTTTTTTACAACCATTTCATTGCAGAGTTACCTTTTAAACGTATTTACGGATAAGCTTAACCGCCCTTTTTTTAATGTTAAGTATTTATGTGAAGTGTGAAGTGAATTATATTTATATAGCGCTTTTTCTCTAGTGACTCAAAAGCGCTTTACATAGTGAAACCCAATATCTAAGTTACATTTAAACCAGTGTGGGTGGCACTGGGAGCAGGTGGGTAAAGTGTCTTGCCCAAGGACACAACGGCAGTGACTAGGATGGCGGAAGCGGGAATCGAACCTGCAACCCTCAAGTTGCTGGCACGGCCACTCTACCAACCGAGCTAAAGGGGAACATTATCACAATTTCTGAAGGGTTAAAACCAATAAAAATCAGTTCCCAGTGGCTTTTTTTATTTTTCGAAGTTTTTCTCCAAATTTTACCCATCCATCCATCCATTTTCTACCGCTTATTCCCTTTTGGGGTCACGGGGGGCGCTGGCGCCTATTTCAGCTACAATCGGGCGGAAGGCGGTGTACACCCTGGACAAGTCGCCACCTCATCGCAGGGCATATATATAGGTATATGTAGATATATATATCTATATATATCTATATATATAGATATATATATCTATATATATATATATCTATATATATATATATACATATATATATAGATATATATATATATATATATCCATCCCATCCATTTTCTACCGCCCATTCCCTCCCGGGACCCATCACGCAATATCCCGAACAACGGCCTCAAAGTGCCTGATTTTAACGGTCGTTATATCCACCCGTCTATTGTCCTGTGACGACACTGCCTGAAGCTACCAGAAGCAAATATGGCGGAAAGCACAGAAAGGTATAGCATAGTAGCTCGGATTCAGACTCGGATTTAAGCGCCGTATGCGATTCAACAGATTACCCATGTATTGAAATAGATGGTTTGAGTGTGGAGGCAGATAGCGAAAACGAAATTGAAGAAAAAACTAAAGCTATTGAGCCATATCACGACAGGCAGCGGCACGAGAGGAAGCGCGGACGAATTCGGCGATCGCCTTCTAACCGACGATTGGTATGTGTTTGTTTGGCATTAAATGTGGGTGGAGGGAAAGGCTGGATGCAAATATAGCTACAAATGTACATACAGCTAGCCTAAATAGCATGTTGGCATCAATTAGCTTGCAGTCATGCCGTGACCAAATATGTCTGATTAGCACATAAGTCAATAACATCAACAAAACCCACCTTTGTAATTTCGTTGACTTTATCGTTGGAAATGCATCTGCTTTGAGTGTCGCAGGATATCCACACATCTCTGTGCCATCTCTGTCGTAGCATAGCTGTCGTCGGTAAAGTGTGCGGAACAAACGAGGGACTTTGGCATCTTTTGACCAGTGGTGCAACTTGAATCCGTCTCTGTTGGTGTTGTTACACCCTCCGACAACACACCGACGAGGCATGATGTCTCCAAGGTACGGAAAACAGTCGAAAAAACGGAAAATAACAGAGCTGATTTGACTTGGTGTGTGTAATGTGTTTGAGAAAATGGCAGATTGCGTCCTGTTGTGACATCACGGGTGAAAGGTCATTGCTCGGACAGCGAACAATTGAAAGGCGTTTAAATCGCCAAATTCACCCTTTTAGAGTTCGGAAATCGGTTAAAAAAATAGATGGTCTCTTTCTGCACCATCAAGGTATATATTCACACTTACATAGGTCTGCTGATAATGTTCCCCTTTAAAGAAAAACTGGATTGCCTGATTATGAATTTAGATTTGTTACCGAACTGCACTTGAAGATTCTTTTTTACAACCATTTCATTGCACATTTACCTTTTAATCGTATTTACGGATAAGCCTAACCGGCTTTTTTTTAATGTCAAGTATGTATGTGAGAAGTGTTCCACTGCACTGCTTTTGCTGACTTCTTAAGACAGGGGTGTCCAAACTTTTTCCACAGAGGGCCGCACACGGAAAAATTCAAGCATGCGGGGGCCATTTTGATATTTTTCATTTTCAAACCATAACAAAATATATGGATTTTTTTTTTTTTATCCTTAGGGATCCCGCGGATAATAGAGGGTCTCAGTCAATAAAATGTTAAAAACAAGTCAAATTATTATTATTTTTTATTTAATGCTTACAGTAAATTTCTATATCAAATTGAGGTTGATATAAAGTAAAACAAATAAGGTTTTATGCCTTTTCTGTCAAAGAGAACTTTGTTTTTTATAGTAAAACTGAAATATGCATTATTTTTGATAGATAGATAGTACTTTATTGATTCCTTCAAGAGAGTTCCTTTATTTAGCAATTAAAGCCCTCAAAGATCAATAATGCAGGACACCATTGATTTTAATTATTTAATATTTTTGAGTAATCACAGTGAAAAGTTAAATAAAATCCTACTAAATATATTTGAGATCCGAAAGGTTCCCCACTCATAAAGTGATGCATTTTTATTAGTTTTTGTTTTTTTTACTTTTAACACTTAAATTTCAAGATCAACTTCCGATATATCTGTCGATTTTAAGTTTGAGATATTATTTTGTTTGTTTTACGCTCTTTTGTCAAACTTTGATGTTTTTATATGGCAACCACACAAAATATGCAATATTTTTTCCACATAAAACATTTTAAAGTGATAATTTTTAAGTAATAATTCATTATAACATAGATTTTTTTTTTATCCTTTTATTATTATTTTTTTTTTTGAGCAATGGAAAAAAAAGAAAATAAAGACAAAAGGGAAAAAAAACTGCCTGCATGGCAGCTTTGTGTCAACATTGCCACGTTTTCTCATTAGATTTCACCTCATTCCACTTTTTTAAAATGTTTTTTATTTTATTTTTGCAATACTATCAATTTTGCAATTTTTGCAGAATGCGAGGCGGGCCGGGTAAACGATTAGCTGCGGGCCGCAAGTGGCCCCCGGGCCGCACTTTGTACACCCCTGTCTTAAGACGTGAGATGACACACCAACACACGGTACACGTGTACAAGCTGCATGCACATGCAGAAAGCCAGTATGACAGTTTATATGATGAATTGTGTACTAAGTAGTGAAGTAGATGGCAGGTCACAGGATGCCATATGGCTCGTCAAGAACCTTTAACCCTGACACTCTGTTTACCGCCATCATCGCTGGGGGTAGGAAGGACAGGGCTGGCTGTGTTTGGTGCGGAACAACTTCACTGGACCTGACCGCAATCTCTGAGATTGTGAGCCAGACCCTCCTGTCCAATATCCCTCACTTCTGACCCCTCACACGTTCATGATTAATTAGAGAAAGAAATCCCAGTCATGCTTCAAAACCTTCATAGAATGACTCGACATAAGCTGGTGTAGCAATCGAATAAGCATTAACTTCATAAGCTATATATCCAGTTACGTTATTTATTATGGCTGTAGAATGGAAATTATACCTCTGTCACTGTAGATCAGTGGTCCCCAACCACCGGGCCGTGGCCTGATTGGTACCGGGCCGCAGAAGAATTTTTTATTAAAAAAAAAAAAAAAAAAGTTTTTTTTTTAATTAAATCAACATAAAAAACACAATATACACTGACAATTAGTGCACCAACCACAAAAACCTCCCTTTTTCATGCCAAAAACGTCCCTTTTTCATGACAAAGAAGAAAAAAAATAAAAAATAAAAAAAGGACACCCCAACCGCCCCCCCGGGCCGCGGGACAAATTCTTAAGCGTTGACCGGTCCGCGGATAAAAAAAAGGTTGGGGACCACTGCTGTTGATAACCTAACAGTAATTTTTTAAATCATATTTGTTTAGTGATGGATGAGATTAAAGGAGAGATTTGTTCATTTTAATCTACATTTAAAATGTTTCCTTATGGTCTAGATCAGGGGTCCCCAAATGGAGTTGGCCAGTGTCCAAAATCTGGCCCACAGGAAGTACCAAGTTTAAAAAAAAACAAAAAAACATTTTAATACAAATAATTGTTTTTTTTTTAATTAATTTTCAAAATCTGTCCATTGTAATCCATTTTCTACCGTTTGTTACTCTCAGGGTCTCCTAACCACTCAGGCAAATCATATTGTCTAAAAATGAGTGCGCTCTTCTAGTCAATTAGCGCTCGAGGAATATAAATATATATATATATATATATGTATATATATATATATATATATATATGTATATATATATATATATATATATATATACACACGTGCGTATACATGTATGTATACATGTATGTATCTATGTATGTATGTATATACTGTATATGTATGTATGTATGTATGTATGTGTATATATAAATATATTCACATATATGTATATATATACACACACACACATATATATACATATGTATGTGTGTGTATGTATACATATTTGTATGTATATATACATATGTGTGTGTATATATACATACATATGTTTATATATATGTATTTATATATATATGTGTTTATATATATATACATATGTGTATATATGTATGTGTGTGTATGTATACATATTTGTATGTATATATACATATGTGTGTATATATATATATATATACATATGTTTATATATATGTATGTATATATATATATATATATATATGTATGTATGTTTATATATATATATATATATACATACATACATATATATACACACACACATATATATATATACACGTGTATATATGTATATACGTGTATGTATGTATATATGTATGTTAATACTGTATATGTATGTATGTATGTGTATATATAAATACATTCACATATATGTATATATATACACACATATATATCTATACATATGTGTATATATGTATGTGTGTGTATGTATATATATATGTATGTATGTGTGTGTGTGTGTATATATACATATTTGTATGTATATATACATATGTGTATACATACATACATAAATATATATATATATATATACACACACATGTATATGATGCTGTTCCGTTATTGATTTCAGTAAAGTCTGAATGTCATTAAAACAGTTATCTCCATCGGAGAGAAGACGCTGCCAAAGGTGAGCCACATAAATAAGACCGGCCACAAAACTGCCCATCCTGAAGCGACTGTCAGAAAGCGGCTTTAAGATGATCTGTAAAACATAATCTTTGCAACATTTTGACCAAAGAACCACCATGACATGTTATATAAACCACAGGGAAATGTTTTCCATTTAGAAAAATAAATAAATAATATGACTCCTTTAATGTGCCTTATATATGAAAAAACAAAGATGGAAAAATAGACCTATGGTCCGGAAAACACGGTATGTCTTCAAGTTTAGTTGAAGACCCCCTCAACAGTTCTACTGCTATAACCATTTGTAAACTACATTAGAATATCCATCCATCCATTTTCTACTGCTTATTCCCTTTCGGGGTTGCGGAGGGCGCTGCCGCCTATCTCAGCTACAATCATACGGAAGGCGGGGTACACCCTGGACAAGTCGCCACCTCATCGCAGGACCAACACAGATAGACAGACAACACACTAGGGACAATTTAGTGTTGCCAATCAACCTATCCCCAGGTGCATGTCTTTGGAGGTGGGAGGAAGCCGGAGTACCCGGAGGGAACCCACGCACTCACGGGGAGAACATGCAAACTCCACACAGAAAGATCCCGAGCCTGAATTTGAACCCAGGACTGCAGGACCTTCGTATTGTGAGGCAGACGCACTAACCCCTCTGCCACCGTGAAGCCCTACATTAGAATATGTCCCAGCAAATTTCCCATTTCTTCATTCCATTTCCCCCTTCATCCTTAGATATATCTCACCATGCCCTGGGAAAAGGGATCTGTTTTGGCCCACACTCACTCCCCAAAACTATCTACTCTTTCACCGCCGACCAATGAGGGGGATCGAGGGAGCAAGTGTAGAGGGGGGGGGGGCATGACAAACGGGTTGAGGGCAGTGAGTCGAGAAGGACGCAGATGTCAAAGCCATGAATCTGGGGACACCCGTGTGCCCCCTTTTCCTCTTAACCCCCACCCCCACACTCCACTCACTGTAGTAACCCCTCATTCGCCTCTTCAACTTTTTGTCTTCATTTCTTCTACAGTGCATTTCTCCGTGAAGCCTGTCCAAATTCTGCCGAATCAGCAACACCCCCCCCAGCCTGGCATGCCTCAATACTCTCTGCCGCCATTAATAAGATTTAAATGAAGTCATGTTTCTTTGTATGGCGGTTGTGCAAACGCCATCATTAAGTATGGTGACACTCACATGGTCACGAGCAGGCATTGGCTAATAATGAGAGGCCATGAGATGCCCATCAGTGAGCTGTCGCCATCCATTCTCACAATTTATGTACCGATGCGTTGAAGGTTATGTGAGACTGTGCGGCGGCCCGTATATCTGGCAAAATAAATAGAACATGCCCATGGAAAGAGTTATATTTCTGAAATGATAGAAAATTAGGGGGTTGGTCTTTTGTAGATTGAAGCCTGCAGCCAAGGTTGTTGCCTTATTTTCTGTCATCTTTTTATTTTTATTTTCTTCGTGTAAAGGTCTTTACAGTGGGGCAAAAAAGTATTTAGTCAGCCAGCGATTGTGCAAGTTCTCCCACTTCAAATGATGACAGAGGTCTGTCATTTTCATCATAGGTACACTTCAACTGTGAGAGACAGAATGTGAAATAAAAATCCAGGAATTCACATTGTAGGAATTTTAAATAATTTATTTGTGGAAAATAAGTATTTGGTCAACCATTCAAAGCTCTCACTGATGGAAGGAGATTTAGGCTCCAAATCTCACGATACATGGCCCCATTCATTCTTTCCTTAACACGGATCAATCGTCCTGTCCCCTTAGCAGAAAAACAGCCCCAAAGCATGATGTTTCCACCCCCATGCTTCACAGTAGGTATGGTGTTCTTGGGATGCAACTCAGTATTCTTCTTCCGCCAAACACGACGAGTTGAGTTCATACCAAAAAGTTCTATTTTGGTTTCATCTGACCACATGACATTCTCCCAATCCTCTGCTGTATCATCAATCAATCAATCAATGATTTATATAGCCCTAAATCACTAGTGTCTCAAAGGGCTGCACAAACCACAACACAAACCACGACGACATCCTCGGTAGAGCCCACATAAGGGCGGGGAAAAGTACATTAATAATATATTTTTTTACAGTTTGTCCTTTATAATGTACACAAAATAATATGTGTACAAATGACACAATATGTTATTGCATACTAATTAGGAGTCTTTCTTTGTTTACTTACTACTAAAATACTAGTTGTCTAGTATGTTCACTATTTTATTGAAGGACTAAATTACAATAATAAACACATTTTAATGTACCGTAATATTTTTTGTTAAAAATAAAGCCAATCATGCCCTTTTTTGTGGTCCCCTTTATTTAGAAAAGTATTGAAAAGTATCACAATACATTTTAGTACCAGTACTAAAATATTGGTATCGGGACAACCCTAATTGATACTAATAGTTGTACCTAATCAAGTGGCCAATAGGTATTTGTAATTGCTTGAATAAATAGTTGTAATTAATTGCAGTATCGCTCACCGCAGTATACAATATTAAAATACTCATATATTACATTTTGCACGGTTAATTTTTGTACTGGTACAACAATAATGGTATCAGGACAACCCTATTTGATACTAATAATTGTACCTAATCAAGTGTCCAATAGTTTTTTTTAATTGCTTGGATTAACTAATTAATTAATTAATTAAAGTATCGCTTACCATAGAACACAATATTAAAATGCTCATATTTTACATTGTGCAAAAAACATAAAAATGAATAATAGTTAAAAGGGCACAGTTCATTTTCGTACCTGCACTAAAATGTTCGTATCGGACAACCCAATTTGATACTAATAGTTTTCCATGTATCCATTTTGGTATGAACTCAACTCGTCGTGTTTGGAGGAAGAAGAATACTGAGTTGCATCCCAAGAACACCATACCTACTGTGAAGCATGGGGGTGGAAACATCATGCTTTGGGCTGTTTTTCTGCTAAGGGGACAGGACGATTGATCCGTGTTAAGGAAAGAATGAATGGGGCCATGTATCGTGAGATTTTGAGCCAAAACCTCCTTCCATCAGTGAGAGCTTTGAATGGTTGACCAAATACTTATTTTCCACCATCATTTACAAATAAATTCTTTAAAATTCCTGGATTTTTGTTCACATTCTGTCTCTCCCAGTTGAAGTGTACCTATGATGAAAATGACAGACCTCTGTCATCATTTGAAGTGGGAGAACTTGCACAATCGCTGGCTGACTAAATACTTTTTTGCCCCACTGTACATTTATTAATTTTATCTTGCCCAGTTTCAAAAGCATACTGTATTTTAATTCTGATGTTTTGTATAAAAGCACTCAAATAGTAGGCTGGAAGGGCTATTGCATCATACCAGCATTTTTTAATATAAATGTGAAAAATACTCCAATATCAGAGATTTGGTTTTATTGCACAGGTTTTAATGTTACACAAGCCTTTTAAGCATCTGATGCGGGGGTCAGCAACCCACGGCTCTTAGCGCCGCCCTAGTGGCTCCTTGGACCTCTTTCATAGATGTATATTTTTGTTTTAATATATTTTCTATAGGAGAACAAACATGACACAAACCTTCGTTAGAAATCCCACTGTTTGTATTAAACAAGCTCCACTGATGATAGTATTTGGCAAGCACCGTTTTGTCCTAATTTCATCGATCTTTGAACTCATCGTGGTTTGTTTACATGTACAAAGTTCACCGATGCTGCCACAGAAAGTCGTGTTTTATTCCACTCCTTCTTTGTCTCATTTTGTCCACCAAACATTTTATGCTGTGCGTGAATGCACAAAGGTGAGCTTTGTTGATTTTTTTTATTTTCTGGAGTGCTTATCAGGCATATTTGGTTAATCCATGACTGCAAGCTAATCGATGCTAAGTTGCAACAGTGGTCAAAAGATGCGAAAGTCCCTGGTTTGTTCCGCACACTTTACCGACGACAGCTATGCTACGACAGAGATGGCAAGAATGTGTGGATATCCTGCGACACTCAAAGCAGATGCATTTCCAACGATAAAGTCAACGAAATTACATAGGTGAGTTTTGTTGATGTTATTGACTTATGTGGAGTGTGCTAATCTGACATATTTGGTCACGGCATGACTGCAAGCTAATCGATGCTAACATGCTATTTAGGGTAGCTGTATGTACATATTGCATCATTATGCCTCGTTTGTAGCTATATTTCAGCTCATCTAATTTCTTTTGCCAATATCCTCTGTGAATGTAATTTATATTTGCATGTCTCATGACACATTATCTGTATGCAATATCGGCTGTATTTCTCATAGTTGTTTGTGTGACATGTTGTTTAGCAAACATTACCCAGCTTGCAAATATTGTAATAATTCCATTAGTAGAAGACAGCGTGCCGTTTCCTTAAAGGGGAACATTATCACCAAGCCTATGTAAGTGTCAATATATACCTTGATGTTGCAGAAAAAAGAGCATGTATTTTTTTAACCGATTCCCGAACTCTAAATGGGTGAATTTTGGCAAATTAAACGCCTTTCTGTTTATCGGTCCTTTAGTGATTACGTCAGAACGTGACGTCACCGAGGTAACACACCCGCCATTTTCATTTCCACATTACAAACACCGGGTCTCAGCTCTGTTATTTTCCGTTTTTTCGACTATTTTTTTGGAACCTTGGAGACATCATGCCTCGTCGGTGTGTTGTCGGAGGGTGTAACAACACTAACAGGGAGGGATTCAAGTTGCACCACTGGCAAGAAATCTGCCGCCAGACCCCCATTGAATGTACCAGAGTGTCTTCACATTTGACCGGCGATGCTAAGACAGACATGGCACAGAGATGTATGGATAACCTGCAGATGCATTTGCAACCATTAAGTCAACGAAATCACAAAGGTGAGTTTTGTTGATGTTGTTGACTTATGTGCTAATCAGACATATTTGGTCACGGCATGACTGCCAGCTAATCGATGCTAACATGCTATGCTAATCGATGCTAACATGCTATTTACACTAGCTGTATGTACATTTGAAACTAGATACCCACATTTAATGCGAAACAAACACTTACCAATCGACGGATTTAAATTGCTCCAGTGTCACAAGATGCGAAAGTCCTGATCGTTTGGTCCGCACATTTTACCGCCGATGCTAATAAGGCAGCCATGCTATGGGCCACTTCATTAGGTACACCCCATGCTATGGCCGAATAGCGTCAATAGCTATTCACTCAATAGCTTCAATTTCGTTTTCGCTATCTGCCTCCATACTCCGACCATCTGTTTCAATACATGCGTAATTTGTTGAATCGCTTAAACCGCTAAAATCCGAGTCTGAATCCGAGCTAATGTCGCTATATCTTGCTGTGGTAAAATAAGGCACTTTAAAGCTTTATTTAGGGATATTCCGGGACCGGTAAAATTTGGAAAAAAAACTTCAAAAAATACAAAAAGCCACTGGGAACTGATTTTTTATTGTTTTTAACCCTTTTGAAATTGTGATAATGTTCCCCTTTAAACTTGGACATACACATTTATACCTTTGGCAATTCTGAGCCAGTAATATCCATAGATTATCTCATCCTGTGAGAAGCCTCCATTTTACTAATGATTTTCAATGTTGCAAAAATGTGTAGAATAAAAGTCAAAATACAACATTTCTGTCAACAAAGATTTGCGTTAGTAGGCTAATAGACACTTACATCATGTGTTGTCTTCATTATAACCCTTATATAAGGCCTTTTATTTTTTGCGGCTCCAGACAGATTTTTGTTTTGTATTTTTGGTCCAATAAGTCTATTTCAACATTTTGGGTTGCCGACCCCGGATGTAACGCATTGTCATAACTGAGAATAATTCTGATTGATGTTAGCTCAAATTTACATATCCCCTTTAGCAAGGCTGTTTTCATTCATGTTCTTCCACTACATGTTATTTTTATAATTTAACTTTAAAAACGCTGTTATTTTTCTGTAAGAGTTTTTGGCCCTAGGCTTCTGTCTTGGCTAATGGTGGCTCACTGTCGGGGTGCCAGTACCCAAACCCCAACCTAATCAGCCAACAGAGTCACCATTCCAATATGTTTATCCAAATGTGAAAACACATAAAAGTCATCAGTGTCTTAAAGACCTAGGGCCTTCTCTAACCAAGATCAGTTGTTTACAGTATGAAGTCTGTAAGTAGGACAAAGACCTACATGGCATGTTTTGATTAGGTGATGGATTCAGTCATTACTATTACTTCAGGAAATTGATGGAAAACACCACGCCCACACGACTTTCTCTCATGAAATATGTTGAATGCTTCAGATACCGCCAAATATTATTTAATAATACAACCTTAACATTTGACAACCAAATAATAAAACAAGGTGACTCGGTAAAAAATCTGGGTATTATCTTCGACCCAACTCTCTCCTTTGAGTCACACATTAAAAGCGTTACTAAAACCGCCTTCTTTCATCTCCGTAATATCGCTAAAATTCGCTCCATTTTGTCCACTAAAGACGCCGAGATCATTATCCATGCGTTTGTTACGTCTCGTCTCGATTACTGTAACGTATTATTTTCGGGTCTCCCCATGTCTAGCATTAAAAGATTACAGTTGGTACAAAATGCGGCTGCTAGACTTTTGACAAGAACAAGAAAGTTTGATCATATTACGCCTGTACTGTATATACCTTTATATACATATATACATACATATATACCTATACTGTATATACCTTTATATACATATATACATACATATATACCTATACTGTATATACCTTTATATACATATATACATACATATATACTTATACTGTATATACCTTTATATACATATATACATACATATATACCTATACTGTATATACCTTTATATACATATATACATACATATATACCTATGTTGTATACACCTTTATATACATATCTACATACATATATACCTATACTGTATATACTTTTATATACATATATACATACATATATACCTATACTGTATATACCTTTATATACATATATACATACATATATACCTATACTGTATATACCTTTATATACATATATACATACATATATACCTATACTGTATATACCTTTATATACATATATACATACATATATACCTATACTGTATATACCTTTATATACATATATACATACATATATACCTATACTGGCTCACCAGCACTGGCTTCCTGTGCACTTAAGATGTGACTTTAAGGTTTTACTACTTACGTATAAAATACTACACGGTCTAGCTCCATCCTATCTTGCCGATTGTATTGTACCATATGTCCCGGCAAGAAATCTGCCTTCAAAAGACTCCGGCTTATTAGTGATTCCTAGAGCCCAAAAAAAGTCTGCGGGCTATAGAGCGTTTTCCGTTCGGGCTCCAGTACTCTGGAATGCCCTCCCGGTAACAGTTCGAGATGCTACCTCAGTAGAAGCATTTAAGTCTCACCTTAAAACTCATCTGTATACTCTAGCCTTTAAATAGACCTCCTTTTTAGACCAGTTGATCTGCCGCTTCTTTTCTTTCTCCTATGTCCCCCCCTCCCTTGTGGAGGGGGTCCGGTCCGATGACCATGGATGAAGTACTGGCTGTCCAGAGTCGAGACCCAGGATGGACCGCTCGTCGGGACCCAGGATGGACCGCTCGCCTGTATCGGTTGGGGACATCTCTACGCTGCTGATCCGCTTGAGATGGTTTCCTGTGGACGGGACTCTCGCTGCTGTCTTGGATCCGCTTGAACTGAACTCTCGCGGCTGTGTTGGAGCCACTATGGATTGAACTTTCACAGTATCATGTTAGACCCGCTCGACATCCATTGCTTTCGGTCCCCTAGAGAGGGGGGGTTGCCCACATCTGAGGTCCTCTCCAAGGTTTCTCATAGTCAGCATTGTCACTGGCGTCCCACTGGATGTGAATTCTCCCTGCCCACTGGGTGTGAGTTTTCCTTGCCCTTTTGTGGGTTCTTCCGAGGATGTTGTAGTCGTAATGATTTTTGCAGTCCTTTGAGACATTTGTGATTTGGGGCTGTATAAATAAACGATTGATTGATTGATTGATTGAAATATAGGTTACATTAAACATTTCTTCTCTTAGTGCAAGAATATCCAAACTTTCTCCAACTAGGGATGTCCAATGATTGTGACCAAATCCAAAATCAATTCTCATACCGCGTTTTTGCTGTCTCTTTGCTCTACATTTTTCCACAGTCTACCCAGACCTTTGTAACATCAGCCTGGCAGCAGTTGGAGACAAACAGAAGCACCGAGAACGCATTGCATTCTGGGATAATGTGTACGGATTCAACATGTCATGCATGAAGAAGGCTGTGGTGCCAGAGGCCGTGGTGGAAGTGGTGAATGCAGACACGCTCATCTCTGAGCCTACAGTCATACAGGTGAATACTGTAATCTTCAAAAACTGCAGTAGGCTTATTCGGTATAATTTAATACAATAGTAAGTCAAAAAAAAGGCATGCAAACGTTTTTTCTAGCCAATGTGTTGAACCCAATGCACATTTGGGATTCCTGTTAAAGTAGTAGTTGTGTACTTTTCTAAAAACTTTAGATCAGGGGTCTCAAACTCTATTTACCTGGGGGCCACTGGATGTAGAGTCTGGGTGATATTTTTAAATGTCTTTATTTTTATTTGCAACACAAAATACAATCAAAATATAAATGAACCAAATGAGAATTAAGCAAAGTGAGGACATGCAAATTAAACAATTAAAAAAAAACAAATACCGGTTTGATTTGGTCCAGGTTATCGGGGACTGTTATTACTGACGGACAGGTGTCGCGATGTGACTGCAGCCAGGCACGTAAAAAAAATCCTCGTTAAAGAAGAAACAGAAGTTTTTGAGCCATATCACGACAGACAGCGGAACGAGAGGAAGCACGGATGAATTCGGCGATCGCCTTCTAACCAACGATTGGTATGTGTTTGTTTGGCATTAAATGTGGGTGGAGGGAAAGGCTGGATGCAAATATAGCTACAAATGAGGCATAATGATGCAATATGTACATACAGCTAGCCTAAATAGCATGTTGGCATCGATTAGCTTGCAGTCATGCTGTGACCAAATATGTCTGATTAGCACACTCCACATAAGTCAATAACATCAACAAAACCCACCTTTGTGATTTCGTTGACTTTATCGTTGGAAATGCATCTGCTTTGAGTGTCGCAGGATATCCACACATTCTTGCCATCTCTGTCGTAGCATAGCTGTCGTCGGTAAAGTGTGCGGAACAAACCAGGGACTTTCGCATCTTTTGACCACTGTTGCAACTTGAATCCGTCCCTGTTAGTGTTGTTACACCCTCCGACAACACACCCACGAGGCATGATGTCTCCAAGGTACCGGAAAACAGTCGAAAAAACGGAAAATACCAGAGCTGATTTGACTTGGTGTGTGTAATGTGTGTGACCTCACGGGTGAAAGGTCATTGCTCCGACAGGCGAACAATTGAAAGGTGTTTAAATCGCCAAATTCACCCTTTTAGAGTTCGGAAATCGGTTAAAAAGACATATGGTCTTTTTTCTGCACCATCAAGGTATATATTGACGCTTACATAGGTCTGCTGATAATGTTCCCTTTTAATACCAATAGTATTCTTGCAAATGAGACTCATAAGTGTAAGAAGACTGCAAAAACTTGACAGCACAGTTATCAGCTTGGAGTTAAATAATAAATAATATTTTCTTATTAAGCAAATCAAACTTTTATTACTGAAGGAATAAGCAGAAAACATTTGGTATCAGGGATTGGTACCATAGCGATTCAAATGTGAAAGTTACCCATCCCAAATTAAAACATTCCACTTCATCTACTGTGCATTTAACTTCCTTTTCAAGAAGCTTCATTACTGAGCCTGCTGTGAACGCAGCACTTTTCACCAAGCTGATGGGAGAGCACTGACATTAAAAGAAAGTCAAACACAAGTTCCACATCTAAATCTAGTTACCTTCTCAAATGTCTTTTAGTGTTGCAGTTTGCTCTCTTCTAATTCCTAATCCCATTGTGCCTTTTTATCTCTCGTTGGCCTGTTCGCTAACAATGCTAAGTAGCATGTCTTCCACCCATGTGTGGATGTGATGAATGAGGGCAGAAGTTGACATAATGGAATTTGAAACTTCTAATCGATAATTTCTCCCCTCCAGTGACAAATAGACAGCCCTTCTCTCCAAATTACACAGACTCTCATCCATTGGCTCTCATTGATACGATCCAATAACATTCTATTAAGGCTGACTGCAACGCCGTAAAATTGAGAACCCTCTCATGGAATAAACATTCCTGCAAAACTGAGCTTTTTTTTTCTTAAGACAAAGACAGCAAATTGCAAATAGTTAAACTAATGCAAGCTGCACATGTCCAGTTGTGTGCAATATGTTTCATGTTCTGAGTCAATGTTGGCTTAAAGGCCTACTGAAATGAGATGTTCTTATTTAAACGGGGATAGCAGGTCCATTCTAGGTGTCATACTTCATCATTTCGCGATATTTTCATATTTTTGCTGAAAGGATTTAGTAGAGAACATCGACGATAAAGTTCGCAACTTTTGGTCGCTAATAAAAAAGCCTTGCCTGTACCGGAAGTAGCAGACGCTGTGCGCGTGATGTCACGAGTTGTAGGGCTCCTCACATCCTCACATTGTTTACAATCATAGCCAGTAGCAGCTAGAGCTATTCGGACCGAGAAAGCGACAATTTCCCCATTAATTTGAGCGAGGATGAAAGATTCGTGGATGAGGAAATTTAGAGTGAAGGACTAGAAAAAAAAAGGCGATTGCAGTGAGAGCGATTCAGATGTTTTTAGACACATTTACTAGGATAATTCTGGGAAATCCCTTATCTGCCTATTGTGTTGCTAGTGTTTTAGTGAGTTAAATAGTACCTGACAGTACCTGTCCACGGGTGTGTTGACGCTAGAGTCTCTGAGGGAAGTCACGGCAGCTGCAGCAGGACAGAAGCTCCTCTGATCTCCGGTAAGAGCCGACTTATTACCACAATTTTCTCACCGAAAACTGGCGGTTGACATGTGGTCGGGATCCATGTTCGCTTGACCGCTCTGATCCATAGTAAAGCTTCACCTCCGGGAATTTTAAACAAGGAAACACCGTGTGTTTGTGTGGCTAAAAGCTAAAGCTTCCCACCTACATCTTTCTTCTTTGACGTCTCCATTATTAATTGAACAAATTGCAAAAGATTCAGCAACACAGATGTCCAGAATACTGTGTAATTATGCGATTAAAGCAGACTACTTATAGCTTGGATCGGGCTGGAAAATAACAACCCGAGACGTCAAAAGCACGCGTCATCATTCCACAACGTTTTCAACACGACACTTTGCGGGAAATTTAAAATTGCAATTTAGTAAACTAAAGCGGCCGTATTGTCATGTGTTGCAATGTTAATATTTCATCATTGATATATAAACTATCAGACTGTGTGGTCGCTAGTAGTGGCTTTCAGTAGGACTTTAACGTGTTTGCTGGTCTGATATAAATGATTTCATTGTAGCCAATTGGCCATTGTTCCCCAACACATTCTAAACCGGCAGTGTAAATTTCAAAATCTTAGCTGCGATGAGGTGGCGACTTGTCCAGGGTGTACCCCGCCTTCCGCCCGATTGTAGCTGAGATAGGCGCCAGCGCCCCCCGCGACCCCGAAAGGGAATAAGCGGTAGAAAATGGATGGATGGATGGATAGCTCCCGATGTATTGATTGTACTATAATTGTACAATCAATGCCTAAAAAAAATATATATTACCATATTTGCTGCCAAATTGTCTGAATTGACAGTCATTCTTGAAATACAACAAATATAATCAAACCAGAAAACATTTATGCTGGACGTTTTTCAAGTTTCATGTTTTGTATGAGAAATATGAATGTAAGTTCATAAACTGTGAAAAGAAATGCAACAATGCAATATTCAGTGTTGACAGCTAGTTTTTTTGTGGACATGTTCCATAAATATTGATGTTAAAGATTTCTTTTTTTGTGAAGAAATGTTTAGAATGAAGTTGATGAATCCAGATGGATCTCTATTACGATCCCCAAAGAGAGGACTGTAAGTTGATGATTACTTCTATGTGTAGAAATATTTATTTATAATTGAATCACGGTATAGCTCGGTTGGTAGAGTGGCCGTGCCAGCAACTTGAGGGTTGCAGGTTCGACTCCCGCTTCCGCCATCCTAGTCACTGCCGTTGTGTCCTTGGGCAAGACACTTTACCCACCTGCTCCCAGTGCCACCCACACTGGTTTAAATGTAACTTAGATATTGGGTATCACTATGTAAAGCGCTTTGAGTCACTAGAGAAAAGCGCTATATAAATATAAATCACTTCACTTCACTTCACTATTGTGTATTATTACAGGTGTTGTTGTAATATTTCCATTTTACTTCCTACAGACAATTGACTGCAACAGAGTGTGTCTGTCAGAGTTGGAGTTCGCGTCCGACTTCTGCTTGAAGATTACCAACACCGGAGACTGCACGGTAGGGTTGTACGGTATACCGGTACCACCGTATTTTCCGCACTATAAGGCGCACCGGATTATAAGGCGCACCTTCAATGAATGGCCTACAGGTGCTGTTCATATTATTAGAATATCATGAAAAAGTTGATTTATTTCAGTAATTATATTCAGAAGGTGAAACTTACATATTATATCAATTCATTACACACATAGTGATATATTTGAAATGTTTATTTCTTTAAATGTTGATGATTAGTACTGACAATTACTGAAAATCCCAATTTCAGTATCTCAAAAACTTTGAATATTAGTTACGACTAGTACCAAAAAATATTTTTTTAGAAATGTGGGCCAACTGAAAAGTATGAACATGGAAAGTTTCAGCATGTACGGCAATCAATACTTAGTTGCAGCTCCTTTTGCCTGAATTGCTGCAGCAATACGGCGTGGTATAAAGTCGACCAGTCTGTTGCACTCCTCAGGTGTTATGAGAGCCCAGCTTGCTTTAATAGTGGCCTTCAGCTCTTCAGCATTGTTGGGTCTGGCATCTGGCATCTTCCGCTTCACAATACCACATAGCTTTTCTATGGGGTTAAGGTCAGGTGAGTTTGCAGGCCAATCAGGAACAGGGATACCATGGTCCTGAAACCAGGTACTGGTAGATTTGGCACTGTGTGCAGGTGCCAAGTCATGTTGGAAAATGAAATCTTCACCTCCATAAAATTGGTGAGCATAAAGTGTTGTAAAACTTCCTGGTAGACTGCTGCATTGACCCTAGACCTCAGGAAACACAGTGGACCAACACCAGCAGATGACATGGCACCCCAGACCATTACCCATTGTGGACATTTGACACTGGACTTCAGGCAACGTGGATTCTGTGCCTCTCCTGTCTTCCTCCAGACTCTGGGACCTTGATTTCTAAAGGAGATACAACATTTACTTTCATCTGAAAACATAACTTTGGACCACTCAGCAGCAGTCCAGTCCTTTTTGTCTTGAGCCCAGGCGAGACACTTTTGACGTTGTCTCTTATTCAAGAGTGGCTTTACACAAGGAATGCGACAGCTGAAGCCCATATCTTGCATACGTCGGTGCGTGGTGGTTCTTGAAGCACTGACTCCAGCTGCAGTCCACTCTTTGGGGATCTCCCCCACATTTTTTAATCGGTTTTGTTTGACAATCCTCTCCAGGGCGCGGTTATCCCTCTTGCTTGTACACTTTTTTTCTAGCACATCTTTGTCTTCCCTTGGCCTCTCTATTAATGTGCTTGGACACAGAACTCTGGGAACATCCAACCTCTTTGGCAATGACCTTTTGTGTCTTGCCCTCCTTCTTTAAAGTATCAATGGTCATCTTTTGGACAGTTGTCAAGTCAGCAGTCTTCCCCATGATTGTGTGTCATACAGAATCAAAACCAGAGACCATTTAAAGGCTTTTCCAGGTGTTTTGAGTTAGTTAGCTAATTAGAGTGTGGCACCAGGTGTCTTCAATATCTGACCTTTTCACCATATTCTAATTTTCTGAGATGTTGAATTTAGGGTTTTCATTGGTTGTCAGCTATAATCATCTCCTTTTTGGTAAAAAGCACTTGAAATGTGTCTGTCTGTTTGGAATGAATGTATACATTCTACAAGTTTGACTTTCTAAATGGAATTAATGAAATAAATCAACTATTTCATGATATTTTAATAATATGACCAGCACCTGTATTTCAAAACTTTGTTCATATATAAGGCGCACTGGATTATAAGGTGTACCTTCAATGAATGGCCTATTTTAAAACTTTGTTCATATATAAGGCGCACTGGATTATAAGGTGCACCTTCAATGAATGGCCCATTTTAAAACTTTGTTCATATATAAGGCGCACTGGATTATAAGGCGCACCTTCAATGAATGGCATATTTTAAAACTTTGTTCATATATAAGGCGCACTGGATTATAAAGTGCACCTTCAATGAATGGCCTATTTTAAAACTTTGTTCATATATAAGGCGCACAGGATTATAAGGCGCACCTTCAATGAATGGCCTATTTTAAAACTTTGTTCATATATAAGGCGCACTGGATTATAAGGCGCACCTTCAATGAATGGCCTATTTTAAAACTTTGTTCATATATAAGGCGCACCGCATTATAAGTCGCATAGAACAGATGCTACAGTAGAGGCTGGGGTTCCGTTATGCATCCTTTAGATGGTTGTCAGCTATAATCATCTCCTTTTTGGCAAAAAACACTTGAAATGTATCAGTCTGTTTGGAATGAATGTATACATTCTATAAGTTTGACTTTCTAAATGGAATTAATGAAATAAATCAACTATTTCATGATATTTTAATAATATGACCAGCACCTGTATTTCAAAACTGTGTTCATATATAAGGCGCACTGGATTATAAGGCGCACCTTCAATGAATGGCCTATTTTAAAACTTTGTTCATATATAAGGCGCACTGGATTATAAGGTGCACCTTCAATGAATGGCCTATTTTAAAACTTTGTTCATATATAAGGCGCACTGGATTATAAGGCGCACCTTCAATGAATGGCCTATTTTAAAACTTTGTTCATATATAAGGCGCACCGCATTATAAGTCGCATAGAACAGATGCTACAGTAGAGGCTGGGGTTACGTTATCCATCCTTTAGATGGAGCTGCGCTAAAGGGAATGTCAACAAAACAGTCAGATAGGTCAGTCAAACTTTATTAATAGATTACAAACCAGCGTTCTGACAACTCCGTTCACTCCCAAAATGAATAAACAGTTGTTTTAATATTTTCCCCGATTCAATAAACACGTAAAAAACAGTCTGATACTGTTACGGTAAATCAAACGTTAGTGCAATCACAATATAGTAACACTCGAAATAGTGCAAAGCAATAATATATCAATAACTCAACGTTGCTCAAACGATAGTCAACATGTTAAGCTCACTTTATTAAGTTACTCCTCATCCACGAATACCTCCAATTCTTCTTCTTCAGTGTTCGAATCAAACAGTTGGGCGAATACGGCATCCAACATGCCCGGCTCCGTCTCGTCAAAGTCGTCATTAAAGGAGTTAGTGTCGCTGCTGTTAATGTTAAATTCTCTTGTTGCTGCTAATGTTAAATTGTCTTGGTGCTGCTCTATTCCCGTGTTCTACTGTGTGACTGATCGGCTTGACTTTAAACTCTGCGTCGTAAGCGTGTCTCTTAATTGAAGCCATTTTGGGGTCTTTACATAAACACACAGAAACGGCACGCCTCCCGCAGTCATACAGTATATCCCAGCATGCACCGCGCTTCTTCTACCAGGGAAAATAAGGTCGGCGGCTGCTTAGATTAGATTAGATTAGATTAGATAGTACTTTATTTATTCCGTCAGGAGAGTTCCTTCAGGAAAATTACAATTTTCAGCACAATCCCATTCAAGATCAGACAAACATTAAAGGGAGACAGAACAGGGTCGCTGACGGGTCTGCCGGCTTCCAGCGCCCCTTACAAAAAAAGATGAGATACAGGTAAACAAGGGGGGGGAGAAAAAAATAGAAGATTAAAATACCGTAGTTGCGAGACCTCTTGTGGCATGTTTGATTCGGACACTGAATAAGAAGAATTCCAGGGATTCGTGGATGAGGAATAAATTAATGAAGTGAGCCTTACATGTTTATTTTGTGTGTTGTGTTGTGTGACATTAACGTTTGAGCAACGTTGAGTTATTGATATATTGTTATTGCTTTGCACTATTTCGAGACGTCGTGAATGGAGTCAGTGTTGCTGCTGTTGTCTAGCAGTTCAGTGACAATTCCTGCTTTCCTGAAATCATGTCTCTCAATAGGAGCCATTTTGGGGTCTTTACATAAACACACAAATAGAAATGAAACGACACACCTGGCGCAGTCTTATATCCCAGCATGCACCGCGCACTTCTCCTGCAGGGGAAAATTAAATCGGCGGCTGCTTACCGTAGTTGTGACACCTGTTGTGGCTCAATAAATGATAAATGGGTTGTACTCGTATAGCGCTTTTCTACCTTCAAGGTACTCAAAGCGCTTTGACATTACTTCCACATTTACCCATTCACACACACATTCACACACTGATGGAGGGAGCTGCCATGCAAGGCGCTAACCAGCACCCATCAGGAGCAAGGGTGAAGTGTCTTGCTCAGGACACAACGGACGTGACGAGGTTGGTACTTGGTGGGATTTGAACCAGGGCCCCTCGGGTTGCGCACGGCCACTCTCCCACTGCGCCACGCCGTCCCTTATTGGTCCAAAATATAAGGCGGGCCGGATTATAAGGCGCACTGTCAGCTTTTGAGAAAATTTTAGGTTTTTAGCTGCGCCTTGTAGTGCGGAAAATACAGTAATCATTGAAATGGCCTCCAGCTCCTGCTGAATTTCGGGAGATTTTCAGGAGAAAATTTATTCCGGGAGGTTTTCGGGAGAGGCGCTGAATTCCGGGAGTCTCTCGGAAAATCCGGGAAGGTTGGCAAGTATGCAGACTTTTCAATCCAAGCATTGATTTTAATGTGAGGTTGAAATTGAGAAAGTGAATGGTCTCAGCCTTCTTGCCCCAGTTTGTTTTTAAAACAACACACTAACATGAAACATCTCAACCCATTTTATTTTAAAGGGGAAATTCACTTTTTTTTGCAAATCCTTCACAAACTCCATGTGACACAAGTTATGTATTTCCTATTTAAATTAAAACTGCCAGCAAGAGGCAACTAACAATACATAGTTCTCACAGTCGATTACCCCATCCCATGATGCTTTGCGTGCTGCCATTTTTAAAGGCAAGCTTTCATTGTTTACTCTCTTCGCTTCATTCCACTGCACAAAACCCGTATCCGTAATCTTACAAAACCAACGCAAATGGCCAGAAAACCACCAAAGAAGCGGTACAGAGATGGTTTGGATAAACAAACGAGACAAAGATACGACAGCAAGACAGAATGCATCGGTATCAATCCGTACGAAGTTTGTAAAACTAAAATGACTGCTGACCACAAATGCCTTCCTGCTATAACACAGATAGACATTCTAAATTATCTGGTTTGTTCCAAGAGTGCTTATACTATGGAAAAGTTAAAGGCTTCAAATCACTCGAGGTTTACAACCAGTTCGCGAATGGTTGGGTGAAAGATGTGTACAGCATGACGACAAAAAAATTCAAGTCTGGAATTTAGATTCTTGAAAATGTATTCACATGATAGTCAATGGTTTAACTTCCAGAAATGTTCATTTATAAGTATTAAACAGGGACTTACTAAAACAAAGACTAAACACAACTTTGGGACGGCGTGGCGCAGTGGGAGAGTGGCCGTGCGCAACCCGAGGGTCACTGGTTCAAATCCCACCTAGAACCAACCTCGTCACGTCCGTTGTGTCGTGAGCAAGACACTTCACCCTTGCTCCTGATGGGTGCTGGTTGGCGCCTTGCATGGCAGCTCCCTCCATCAGTGTGTGAATGTGTGTGTGAATGGGTAAATGTGGAAGTAGTGTCAAAGCGCTTTGAGTACCTTGAAGGTAGAAAAGCGCTATACAAGTACAACCCATTTATTTAAAAAGTAAACAAATGGTGACGACTATATTGAGTGTTGTCTGAGTAGCTGTAACGTATGAATTAAACTGCTACATTCAGTTAAACGGCACAACAGATCCACAAATATTCGTCAAAGCACAAGCAACTGTTGCAATTTTGTCAATCTGTATCGTGTACTGACTACTGGTGTACATATTTAAACAGTCCTCAAATGGATTTGAATCAGAATATTAGACATAACCTGTAAAAAAATACCGTAGAATTAGTTTGAATATGAGAAAAATAAAATTGCCTAAAACATTTGCTTACCTGTAACAAAATGATCTGAACATATCTCCGATGACTGGGAGGGCTCTTCTTTCCTATTTATGCTGGCTAACCATGGCCTTCGCCGATCTTCGCTTATTTTCTGGGTGAGTTCGCCATACGGCGCCTCAGGAAGGGGAAGCAATGCACTATCAACACCGTGTATGGTGCGGATGGTGTTCTGCTGACTTCGACTGCGGATGTTGTGGATCGGTGGAGGGAATACTTCGAAGACCTCCTCAATCCCACCAACACGTCTTTCTTTGAGGAAGCGGTGCCTGGGGAATCTGTAGTGGACTCTCCTATTTCTGGGGCTGAGGTCGCTGAGGTAGTTAAAAAGCTCCTCGGCGGCAAGGCCCCGGGGGTGGATGAGATCCGCCCGGAGTTCCTTAAGGCTCTGGATGCTGTGGGGCTGTCTGACAAGACTCTGCAGCATCGCGTGGACATCGGGGGCGGTACCTCTGGATTGGCAGACTGGGGTGGTGGTTCCTCTCTTTAAGAAGGGGGACCGGAGGGTGTGTTCCAACTATCGTGGGATCACACTCCTCAGCCTTCCCGGTAAGGTTTATTCAGGTGTACTGGAGAAGAGGCTTCGCCGGATAGTCGAACCTCGGATTCAGGAGGAACAGTGTGGTTTTCGTCCTGGTCGTGGAACTGTGGACCAGCTCTATACTCTCGGCAGGGTTCTTGAAGGTGCATGGGAGTTTGCCCAACCAGTCTACATGTGCTTTGTGGACTTGGAGAAGGCATTGGACCGTGTCCCTCGGGAAGTCCTGTGGGGAGTGCTCAGAGAGTATGGGGTATCGGACTGTCTTATTGTGGCGGTCCGCTCCCTGTATGATCAGTGCCAGAGCTTGGTCCGCATTGCTGGCAGTAAGTCGGATACATTTCCAGTGAGGGTTGGACTCCGCCAAGGCTGTCCTTTGTCACCGATTCTGTTCATAACTTTTATGGACAGAATTTCTAGGCGCAGTCAAGGCGTTGAGGGGTTCCGGTTTGGTGGCCACGGGATTAGGTCTCTGCTTTTTGCAGATGATGTGGTCCTGATGGCTTCATCTGACCGGGATCTTCAGCTCTCACTGGATCGGTTCGCAGCCGAGTGTGAAGCGACCGGAATGAGAATCAGCACCTCCAAGTCCGAGTCCATGGTTCTCGCCCGGAAAAGGGTGGAGTGCCATCTCCGGGTTGGGGAGGAGACCCTGCCCCAAGTGGAGGAGTTCAAGTACCTAGGAGTCTTGTTCACGAGTGGGGGAAGAGTGGATGGTGAGATCGACAGGTGGATCGGTGCGGCGTCTTCAGTAATGTGGACGTTGTATCGATCCGTTGTGGTGAAGAAGGACCTGAGCCGGAAGGCAAAGCTCTCAATTTACCGGTCGATCTACGTTCCCATCCTCACCTATAGTCATGAGCTTTGGGTCATGACTGAAAGGATAAGATCACGGGTACAAGCGGCCCAAATGAGTTTGGGTCTCTCCCTTAGAGATAGGGTGAGAAGCTCTGCCATCCGGGAGGAACTCAAAGTAAAGCCGCTGCTCCTCCACATCGAGAGGAGCCAGATGAAGTGGTTCGGGCATCTGGTCAGGATGCCACCCGAACGCCTCCCTAGGGATGTGTTTAGGGCACGTCCAGCTGGTAGGAGGCCACGGGGAAGACCCAGGACACGTTGGGAAGACTATGTCTCCCGGCTGGCCTGGGAACGCCTCGGGATCCCCCGGGAAGAGCTAGACGAAGTGGCTGGGGAGAGGGAAGTCTGGGCTTCCCTGCTTAGGCTGCTGCCCCCGCGACCCGACCTCGGATAAGCGGAAGATGATGGATGGATGGATGGATGGAGTTCGCCTTCGTGGCGACGAATTTTAGGAATACTAAAGAATCCACGTTTGACTGAACTTTGGCGGCGATTAGTGCACCCATTAACCCAACACGAAACTACCATATTGTGTGCTTTTGGCGACCTGCGTGACGATTGTTTGCCTTTCACAATGTCGCACGACCCTTTGTGACCCGGATGAATGACGTCACATGAAAAGCATGTATTCAGGTAACAGAGTCCTCCATTCCGCCTAAAAACCTCCCTTAAAAAACATCCAAAACTCTACCTCTGTCAGGACCTACCAACCAGTAATACAAATAGTTCAGTAGAAGCATTTAAGTCTCACCTTAAAACTCATTTGTATACTCTAGCCTTTAAATAGACTCCCTTTTTAGACCAGTTGATCTGCCGTTTCTTTTCTTTTTCTTCTATGTCCCACTCTCCCTTGTGGAGGGGGTCCGGTCCGATCCGGTGGCCATGTACTGCTCGCCTGTGTATCGGCTGGGGACATCTCTGCGCTGCTGATCAGCCTCCTCTTGGGATGGTTTCCTGCTGGCTCCGCTGTGAACGGGACTCTCGCTGCTGTGTTGGATCCGCTCTGGACTGGACTCTCGCGACTGTGTTGGATCCATTATGGATTGAACTTTCACAGTATCATGTTCTCATAGTCATCATTGTCACCGACGTCCCACTGGGTGTGAGTTTTCCTTGCCCTTATGTGGGCCTACCGAGGATGTGGTAGTGGTTTGTGCAGCCCTTTGAGACACTAGTGATTTAGGGCTATATAAGTAAACATTGATTGATTGATTGAAATACAGGCGGTGGGTGATCCGGTTCGCACCGAAAATTTAATCGCTTATCCCTATGCTAATTCTGGCGTTTCCTGAAAGTTTAATCAAAATGTACCCATAACACTTTGTTCCATCTAAAGCAGCATTAAAGAAATATAGTGAAGCCTCTCATCCACTGTCTTTATCTGTGTGAGTGGAGGCTGCAAGCACACACACACACACACACACACACACATACACACACACACTTAAGTTGAAGCTTATACTGTAAACCTCAGGCCCAAAATCAGTTGTTTTTATTCCACTTCGTAAAGGTCCTGAAAGTTTAAATTAAATCCGCCCCATAACTTAGTTGTTTTGCTAATAAACTGTCAGACAGACAAACCAACAGCAATGATTATATAAATGTGTTAAATATAATTAGAGATGTCCGATAATATCGAACTGCCGATATTGTCGGCTGATAAATGCTTTAAAATGTAATTTCGGAAATTATCGGTATTGGTTTTTTAAAAAATCTGTATCTGTCTCAAAAAGTAAAATGTATGACTTTTTAAAAAGCTGCTGTGTACACGTACGTAGGGAAAAGTATAGAGCGCCAATAAATCTTAAAGGCACTGCCTTAATCACATAATATCTACGGCTTTTCACACACACAAGTGAATGCAATGCACACTTGGTCAACAGCCATACAGGTCACACTGAGGGTGGCTGTATAAATAACTTTAAAGGGGAACATTATCACAATTTCAAAAGGGTTTAAAACAATAAAAATCAGTTCCCAGTTTTTTTCAAAATATAATCAGTACCGGAACATCCCTAAAAAAAGCTTTAAAGTGCCTTTTTTTCCGCTCTCTCGAAGCCACTGTTCATTTCCCTGTGACGTCACACAGTGCTGCCAATGTAAACAAACAATGGGAATACCACAGCAAGATATAGCGACATTAGCTCGGATTCAGACTCGTATTTCAGCGATTTAAGCGCTTCAACAGATTACGCTTGTATTGAAACGGATGGTTGGAGTATGAAAGTATTGAAAAGAAACTGAAGCTATTAAGCGAATAGCTATTGACGCTATTCATAGCCACAGCATGGCCGAATAGCTGCGTTAGCATCGCCGGTAAAATGTGCGGACCAAACGATCAGGACTTTTGCATTTTGTGATAATGTAGCAACTTAAATCCGTCGATTGGTAAGTGTTTTTTCGCATTAAATGTGGGTGGAAGGAAACGTAATATAGTTGCAAATGCATCTACAGGTTATCCATACATCTCTGTGCCATGTCTGCTTTAGCACCGCCGGTAAATAGCATGTTAGCATCGATTAGCTGGCAGTCACTCCGCCACCAAATATGTCTGATTAGCACATAAGTCAACAACATCAACAAAACTCACCTTTGTGATTTCGTTGACTTAATGGTTGCAAATGCATCTGCAGGTTAAACATACATCTCTGTGCCATGTCTGTCTTAGCATCGCCGGTCAAATGTGAAGACACTCTGGTACATTCAATGGGGGTCTGGCGGCAGATTTCTTGCCAGTGGTGCAACTTGAATCCCTCCCTGTTAGTGTTGTTACACCCTCCGACAACACACCCACGAGGCATGATGTCTCCAAGGTTCCAAAATAATAGTCGAAAAAACGGAAAATAACAGAGCTGAGACCCGGTGTTTGTAATGTGTTGAAAATGAAAATGGCGGCTGTATTACCTCGGTGACATCACTTTCTGACGTCATCACCACCTGAGCGATAAACAGAAAGGCGTTTAATTCGGCAAAATTCACCCATTTAGAGTTCTGAAATCGGTTAAAAAAATAGATGGTCTTTTTTTCTGCACCATCAAGGTATATATTGACGCTTACATAGGTCTGGTGATAATGTTCCCCTTTAACACTGTTACAAATATGCGCCACACTGTCAACCCACACCAAACAAGAATGACAAACACATTTCGGGAGAACATCCACACCGTAACACAACATAAACACAACAAAACAAATACCCAGAACCCTTTGTAGCCCTAAGTCTTCTGGGACGCTACAATATACACCCCCGCTACCCCCTATTCCCCCACCACCAACTCAGACCCACCCACCTCAACCTCCTCATGCTCTCTTAGGGAGAGCATGTCTCAAATTCCAAGCTGCTGTTTTGAGGCATGTTAAAAAAAAAAAATGCACTTTGTGACTTCAATAATAAATATGGCAGTGCCATGTTGGCATTTTTTTCCCTAAACTTGAATTGATTTGTTTTGGAAAACATTGTTACATTGTTTAATGCATCCAGCGGGTCATCACAACAAAATTAGGCATAATAATGTGTTAATTCCACGACTTTATATATCGGTATCGGTTGATATCAGAATCGGTAATTAAGAGTTGGACAATATCGGCAAAAAAAGCTATTATTGGACATCTCTAAATATAATTATTATAGTTTTACTTGCAGAAAACAATGCAAAATATTAATGTATAACGGGTGAATTTTATAAATGAATGTTTAAAGGGGTCATCATTTTTATGACTTGATGGGGTCCCTGGGACCCCATTTTGAAAATTCCTAGCTCCAACACTGATGGAGTATTGGTATTGGTGTGTGCAAAACAGCATCGGTTGATATCGAAATCGGTAATTAAGAGTTGGACAATATCAGAATATCGGCAAAAAAGCTATTTTCGGACACCTCTAAATATAATTGTTATAGTTTTACTTGCAGAAAACAATGCAAAATATGAATGTATAGCGGGTGAATTTGATAAATCAATGTTTAAAGGTGTCATCATTTTTATGACTTGATGGGGTCCCTGGGACCCCATTTTGAAAATTCCTAGCTCCAACACTGATGGAGTATTGGTATTGGTGCGTGCAAAACAGCATTAGGCGGCTGTGGCCTGCGGGCCGGCTCTAACACTAATCAAATATCATCCCGGGTGCCATAGAGAATTCATTTGCGAACCAGATCCGGCCCCAAGGCCGTGACTTTGACACCCTTGCTCTAGAACAGGGGTGTCAAAGTCAAATACAGAGTGGGCCAAAATTTAAAACTGAACAAAGCCGCGGGCCAAGGTTGAACAAATGAACCTTTTAATAGGGACCCAAACAAGTTTTGCATTGAATATTGAACAAGCAATACTTATATAACTTAATTGTGCAAAATCCACATTCAAAAAACAAATGGAAAAAAAATAAATGGTCAAATAAAAAATGTAATGCCTCTTTTCTATTTGCAGCCTTTTGAGGTAAATATCAACATTACATTTTTCCACAGGCTAATAAATCTTAAAATAAAATAATAATGAGATGGGTGGGGTTGGTGGTGGAGGGCGGGTTTTGGTGGAAGTCAGTGCTGCAAGGGGTTCTGGGTATTTGTTCTGTTGTGTTACGGTGCGGATGTTCTCCCGAAATGTGTTAGTCATCCTTGTATGGTGTGGGTTCACAGTGTGGCGCATATTTGTAACAGTGTTAAAGTTGTTTATACGGCCACCCTCAGTGTGACCTGTATGGCTGTTGACCAAGTATGCTTGGCATTCACTTAAGTGTGTGTACAAGTCACATATCAATCAATCATCAATCAATGTTTACTTATATAGCCCTAAATCACTAGTGTCTCAAAGGGCTGCACAAACCACTACGACATCCTCGGTAGGCCCACATAAGAGCAAGGAAAACTCACACCCAGTGGGACGTCGGTGACAATGATGACTATGAGAACCTTGGAGAGGAGGAAAGCAATGGATGTCGAGCGGGTCTAACATGATACTGTGAAAGTTCAATCCATAATGGATCCAACACAGTCGCGAGAGTCCAGTCCAAAGCGGATCCAACACAGCAGCGAGAGTCCCGTTCACAGCGGAGCCAGCAGGAAACCATCCCAAGCGGAGGCGGATCAGCAGCGCAGAGATGTCCCCAGCCGATACACAGGCAAGCAGTACATGGCCACCGGATCGGACCGGACCCCCTCCACAAGGGAGAGTGGGACATGGAAGGAAAAGAAAAGAAACGGCAGATCAACTGGTCTAAAAAGGGAGTCTATTTAAAGGCTAGAGTATACAAATGAGTTTTAAGGTGAGACTTAAATGCTTCTACTGAGGTAGCATCTCAAACTGTTACCGGGAGGGCATTCCAGAGTACTGGAGCCCGAAATGAAAACGCTCTATAGCCCGCAGACTTTTTTTGGGCAAGGAAGAGGGTCAAGTAAACATGTTGTTTGTTTTATTCCATTTATCATGTGACTTGGCCGGCACGCTGTTTGTATGGAGTAAAAGCGGACATGACAACATATTGTAGACAACGCTAAAGGCACTGCTTTTATAGTACGGGCGGGCCAGCTCTAATGTTAATTTGATATTGCCTCAAGGGCCAAATGAAATTACACGGCGGGCCAGAGTTTGACACCCATGCTCTATAACATCAAAATCATTGAATCAGCTTCACTTGACACGATTACAACTACAGTTCAAAATGATGTACATGTGTCTAAAAAAATGACTACTGTCTGACTTCCGGGATACATTTGAAGTTTAAAGCTACAATATTGGCGAATGTCACAAATGATTGTTACTCATGAATTGAGGTGTTTCCTTTGTGGGGGTCAGCTAAAAACACAAAAGTGCGTACAATGCTTTATGAGCCTAATTGGTGAGATGCTAGCAGCTATTTTTTTTTCTTCCTGCCACCTGCCTCTTCGAACTTCGTCCAACGACAGAGCCACATTTCAGGGTGTTGTGAGCCGCCCGCAGCAGAAGATCCTCAGTTTAAAGGCCTACTGAAATGAGATGTTCTTATTTAAACGGGGATAGCAGGTCCATTCTATGTGTCATACTTGATCATTTTGCAATATTGCCATATTTTTGCTGAAAGGATTTAGTAGAGAACATCCACGATAAAGTTCGCAGCTTTTGGTCGCTAATAAAAAAGCCTTGCCTGTACCGGAAGTAGCAGACAATGCGAGCGTCACAACACGGGTTGTGGAGCTCCTCACATCTGAACATTGTTTACAATCATGGCCACCAGCAGCAAGAGCGATTCGGACCGAGAAAGCGACGATTTCCCCATTAATTTGAGCGAGGATGAAAGATTCGTGGACGAGGAAAGTTAGAGTGAAGGACTAGAACACGGGTGTCAAACTCTGGCCCGCGGGCCAAATTTGGCCCACCATGTAATTTAATTTGGCCCTTGAGGCAATATCAAATTAACATTAGAGCTAACCCGCCGGTATTATAACACCGCATTCAACGCTAATACTCATACTTACCAACCCTCCCGATTTTCCCGGGAGACTCCCGAATTTCAGTGCCCTTGTCGAAAATCCCCCGGGGCAACCATTCTCCCGAATTTCTCTCGATTTCCACCCAAACAACATCATTGGGGACGTGCCTTAAAGGCACTGGATTCAACGTCCTCTACAACCTGTCGTCCCGTCCGCTTTTCCTCCATACAAACATTGTGTCGGCCCAGTCACATACTAAATGCGGACTTTACACACAAACAAGTGAATGCAAAGCATACTTGGTCAACCGCCATACAGGTCACACTGAGGGTGGCCGTATAAACAACTTTAACACTGTTACAAATAGGCGCCACACTGTGAACCCACACCAAACAAGAATGACAACCACATTTAGGGAGAACATCCGCACCGAAACCCAACATAAACACAACAGAACAAATACCCAGAACCCCTTGCAGCACTAACTCTTCCGGGATGCTACAATATTTGAAAATCGATTTTGCATATCACTATAAAGTTATACAAACCTTGCTCGTTCAATATTCCATGCAAAACTTGTTTGGGTCCCTATTAAAAGGTTCATTTGTTCAACCTTTGCTTTGTCAGTTTAAAATTTTGGCCCACTCTGTATTTGAGTCTGACGCCCCTGGACTAGAAGAAAAAAAAGGCGAGGGCAGTCGGAGAGATTCAGATGTTATTAGACACATTTACTTGGATAATTCTGGAAAATCCCTTATCAGCTTATTGTGTTTCTAGTGTTTTAGTGAGATTATATGGTACCTGAAAGTCGGAGGGGTGTGGCCACGGGTGTGGCGACCGCCAGTGTCTCCGGTGTTAGGAGGTAACTCTCGCGACTGTGTTGGATCCATTGTGGATTGAAATTTCACAGTATCATGTTAGACCCGCTTGACATCCATTGCTTTCCTCCTCTCCAAGGTTCTCATAGTCATCATTGTCACCGACGTCCCACTGCGTGTGAGTTTTCCTTGCCCTTATGTGGGCCTACCGAGGATGTCGTAGTGGTTTGTGTTGTGGTTTGTGCAGCCCTTTGAGACACTAGTGATTTAGGGCTATATAAGTAAACATTGATTCATTGATTGATTGATTGAAGAGAGTCCGCAAGCTCCGCTCATGTCTACGGTAAGAGCCGACTTATTACCACAATTTTCTCACCGAAACCTGCCGGTTGACATGTGGTCGGGAACCATGTTCGCTTGACCGCTCTGTTCCATAGTAAAGCTTCGCCTTCGGGAATGTAAACAAGGAAACACCGGCTGTGTTTGTGTTGCTAAAGGCAGCCGCAATACACCGCTTCCCACCTACATCTTTCTTCTTTGACGTCTCCATTATTAATTGAAGAAATTGCAAAAGATTCAGCGACACAGATGTGCAGAATACTGTGTAATTATGCGATGAAAGGAGACGACTTTCGGTGCTGAGCTAATATGTTCCCTCCAACCAATAACGTCACAAACACGCGTCATCATTCCGCGACGTTTTCAACAGGAAACTCCGCGGGAAATTTAAAATTGCAATTTAGTAAACTAAAGCGGCCGTATTGGCATGTGTTGCAATGTTAATATTTCATCATTGATATATAAACTATCAGACTGTGTGGTCGCTAGTAGTGGCTTTCAGTAGGCCTTTAAAGTCTGATATTCTGCATGGTGGCGCATGTTTGTCACTGCACTGTTTGGTGCGTAGGTTTTAATGGATAATCAATACAGTTATTATCTGGCTTGTGTTCACTTGGAGATGAGGCTGTTGTATTTGATTACATTTGTAGACATTTTGTCTTTTTTTTTGTTACTCAAGTCATGTCCATGGGATTTTGCAAAACGGATTGTGGAACATTATTAGCAGGCAGCTTCTTGCCCTTTTCCTTTTGCAAATTGTCTTTTTCTTGCTTTTTTATGCTCACCAACACAGCCTCCTTTCGTCTGCTGATATAGAAGAGTATTCAAGTGCCTTGAGGTGGGGCAAAAAAGTATTTAGTCAGCCAGCGATTGTGCAAGTTCTCCCCCTTCAAATGATGACAGAGGTCTGTCATTTTCATCATAGGTACACTTCAACTGTGAGGGACAGAATGGGGAAAAAAAGTCCAGGAATTCACATTGGAGGAATTTTAAAGAATTTATGTGTGGAAAATAAGTATTTGGTCAACCATTCAAAGCTCTCACTGATGGAAGGAGGTTTTGGCTCAAAATCTCACGATACATGGCCCCATTCATTCTTTCCTTAACATGGATCAATCGTCCTGTCCCCTGAGCAGAAAAACAGCCCCAAAGCATGATGTTTCCACCCCCATGCTTCACAGTAGGTATGGTGTTCTTGGGATGCAACTCAGTATTCTTCAATCAATCAATCAATGTTGATTTATATAGCCCTAAGTCACAAATGTCTCAAAGGACTGCACAAACCATTACGACTACGACATCCTCGGAAGAACCCACATAAGGGCAAGGAAAACTCACATCCAGTGGGACGCCAGTGACAATGATGACTATGAGAACCTTGGAGAGGACCTCAGATGTGGGCAACCCCACCTCTAGGGGACCGAAAGCAATGGATGTCAAGCGGGTCTAACATGATACTGTGAAAGTTCAATCCATAGTGGCTCCAACACAGCCGCGAGAGTTCAGTTCAAAGCGGATCCAAGACAGCAGCGAGAGTCCCGTCCACAGGAAACCATCCCAAGCGGAGGCGGATCAGCAGCGTAGAGATGTCCCCAACCGATACACAGGCGAGCGGTCCATCCTGGGTCCCGACTCTGTACAGCCAGTACTTCATCCATGGTAATCGGACCGGACTACCACCACAAGGGAGGGGGGGACATAGGAGAAAAAGAAAAGAGGCGGCAGATCAACTGGTCTAAAAAGGAGGTCTATTTAAAGGCTAGAGTATACAAATGAGTTTTAAGGTGAGACTTAAATGCTTCTACTGCATTCTATTACGGTTTTCTTCTTCTTCCAAACACGACGAGTTGAGTTTATACCAAAAAGTTCTATTTTGGTTTCATCTGACCACATGACATTCTCCCAATCCTCTGCTGTATCATCCATGTATCCATTTTGGTATAAACTCAACTCGTCGTGTTTGGAGGAAGAAGAATACTGAGTCCAGTCCGAATACTGGGTCCGGTCCGATGACCATGGATGGAGTACTGGCTGTCCAGAGTCGAGACCCAGGATGGACCGCTCGCCTGTGTATCGGTTGGGGACATCTCTACGCTGCTGATCCGCCTCCGCTTGGGATGGTTTCCTGTGGACGGGACTCTCGCTGCTGTCTTGGATCCGCTTTGAACTGAACTCTCGCGGCTGTGTTGGAGCCACTATGGATTGAACTTTCACAGTATCATGTTGGACCCGCTCCACATCCATTGCTTTCGGTCCCCTAGAGGGGGGGGGGGGGGGTTGCCCACATCTGAGGTCCTCTCCAAGGTTTCTCATAGTCAGCATTGTCACTGTCGTCCCACTGGATGTGAATTCTCCCTGCCCACTGGGTGTGAGTTTTCCTTGCCCTTTTGTGGGTTCTTCCGAGGATGTTGTAGTCGTAATGATTTGTGCAGTCCTTTGAGACATTTGTGATTTGGGGCTATATAAATAAACATTGATTGATTGATTGAGTTGAGTTGCATCCCAAGAACACCATACCTACTGTGAAGCATGGGGGTGGAAACATCATGCTTTGGGGCTGTTTTTCTGCTAAGGTGACAGGACGATTGATCCATGTTAAGGAAAGAATGAATGGGGCCATGTATCGTGAGATTTTGAGCCAAAACCTCCTTCCATCAGTGAGAGCTTTGAATGGTTGACCAAATACTTATTTTCCACACATAAATTCTTTACCATTCAAAGCTCTCACAGATGGAAGGAGGATTTGGCTCAAAATCTCACGATACATGGCCCCATTCATTCTTTCCTTAACACGGATCAATCGTCCTGTCCCCTTAGCAGAAAAACAGCCCCAAAGCATGATGTTTCCACCCCCATGCTTCACAGTAGGTGTGGTGTTCTTGGGATGCAACTCAGTATTCTTCTTCCTCCAAACACGACCAGTTGAGTTTATACCAAAAAGTTCTATTTTGGTTTCATCTGACCACAATCTTCTGCTGTATCATCCATGTATCCATTTTGGTATAAACTCAACTCGTCGTGTTTGGAGGAAGAAGAATACTGAGTTGCATCCCAAGAACACCATACCTACTGTGAAGCATGGGGGTGGAAACCTCATGCTTTGGGGCTGTTTTTCTGCTAAGGGGACAGGACGATTGATCCGTGTTAAGGAAAGAATGAATGGGGCCATGTATCGTGAGATTTTGAGCCAAAACCTCCTTCCATCAGTGAGAGATTTGAATGGTTGACCAAATACTTATTTTAAACAAAAATTAAAATTCCTACAATGTGAATTCCTGGATTTTTTTTTCACATTCTGTCTCTCACAGTTGAAGTGTACCTATGATGAAAATTCCAGACCTCTGTCATCATTTGAAGTGGGAGAACTTGCACAATCGCTGGCTGACTAAATACTTATTTTGCCCCACTGTATATAAACAATGGGATTCATCACTCCTAGCTAAAGCCTCGCTTATACAATGCAGGTGTTTTGTGAAATAGGTAATCCGGATTCTACATCGTCCGTACTCTCCTACAGCATCAAAGCTGCTTGTCCTCAGGATTTACGGACGGTTATTGACTGTGCTGTGCTGCCATAAAGATACTGATCTGGAGTCAGTATTGTCTGCAGATCTTCAGTGGTAGTTAAGGTTAGGATGTGTGAAGGGTAAACTGCTCCTGGACCAGCGCTCAGGGATTGGTGAGAAAGAGCTGCTGCGCCTCTCGCCCAATGATGGAGCGCCTGCTTTTGTTCTCCTGTCGACAGTCCATTCATCAGCTCAGCCTGCCTAACCTTGCATTAAATGAACAGCACAACCCCTGCGTCTGTGCCGCTCACACGCCAGATAAATCCTTGCTCATGTTTTTTTTTTTTTTTTTTTCCTCGAGCTACCCTTTCTTCACCCCCTCTTTGCATCTCACAGCCTTGTATATATGTTGTCTGCTTTTGAATAGACCAAAACCCGGGGACAGAAAATAAGTCCGGATCTTTAGTTCCTACATAATACATGAGATAAGAGGAAAAAGTCAAACCGATGTAGCATTGGCGGGAACAACTTGCAAGTAAATGCAATTTACACCTGAGGTGGGACATTTTTAAGGCCACTTTAGGCTCTGCAGCACTGCAGAAAGTAAACATTTCTCATCAGCTCTGATGTAGTAAGCAGGAGATAATGACTTTAATTTAAAACCTTATTACTCCCGAGGGGCAAAAACCGTTGAAACTATACGATCCAACTAAGGCGGCCTTAGACTAACGATTTTCATAGTTGAATTTGATTGAATCTAAGTCGTTTTGGGTTTGTTTTTTTAGAGCAAAGCTAATGCTAGTAATCCCCAACCTTTTTGGCTGAGAGAGCCAAAAAGCCATCCATCCATCCATCCATCATCTTCCGCTTATCCGAGGTCAGGTCGCGGGGGCAGCAGCCTAAGCAGGGAAGCCCAGACTTCCTTATCTCCAGCCACTTCGTCTAGCTCTTCCCGGGGGATCCCGAGGCGTTCCCAGGCCAGCCGGGAGACATAGTCTTCCCAACGTGTCCTGGGTCTTCCCCGTGGCCTCCTACCGGCTGGACGTGCCCTAAACACATCCCTAGGGAGGCGTTCGGGTGGCATCCTGACCAGATGCCCGAACCACCTCATCTGGCTCCTCTCCATGTGGAGGAGCAGCGGCTTTACTTTGAGTTCCTCCCGGATGGCAGAGCTTCTCACCCTATCTCTAAGGGAGAGACCCAAACTCATTTCGGCCGCTTGTACCCGTGATCTTATCCTTTCGGTCATGACCCAAAGCTCATGACCATAGGTGAGGATGGGAACGTAGATCGACCGGTAAATTGAGAGCTTTGCCTTCCGGCTCAGCTCCTTCTTGACCACAACGGATCGGTACAACGTCCGCATTACTGAAGACGCCGCACCGATCCGCCTGTCGATCTCACGATCCACTCTTCCCCCACTCGTGAACAAGACTCCTAGGTACTTGAACTCCTCCACTTGGGGCAGGGTCTCCTCCCCAACCCGGAGATGGCACTCCACCCAAAAAGCCAAATATTTTAAAATATATTTCCATAAGAGCCATATAATAATTTTCTTTTAACACTGAACACAACTAAAAACGTGCATTTAAGTAAGACCCACATTTCTAGAGTATAATAGGTCTCTGGCTTCCTGTGCACTTAAGATGTGACTTTAAGGTTTTACTACTTACGTATAAAATACTACACGGTCTAGCTCCATCCTATCTTGCCGATTGTATTGTACCATATGTCCCGGCAAGAAATCTGCGTTCAAAGGACTCCGGCTTATTAGTGATTCCCAAAGCCCAAAAAAAGTCTGCGGGCTATAGAGCGTTTTCCGTTCGGGCTCCAGTACTCTGGAATGCCCTCCCGGTAACAGTTCGAGATGCTACCTCAGTAGAAGCATTTAAGTCTCACCTTAAAACTCATTTGTATACTCTAGCCTTTAAATAGACTCCCTTTTTAGACCAGTTGATCTGCCGTTTCTTTTCTTTTTCTTCTATGTCCCACTCTCCCTTGTGGAGGGGGTCCGGTCCGATCCGGTGGCCATGTACCGCTTGCCTGTGTATCGGCTGGGGACATCTCTGCGCTGCTTATCCGCCTCCGCTTGGGATGGTTTCCTGCTGGCTCCGCTGTGAACGGGACTCTCGCTGCTGTGTTGGATCCGCTTTGGACTGGACTCTCGCGACTGTGTTGGATCCATTGTGGATTGAACTTTCACAGTATCATGTTAGACCCGCTCGACATCCATTGCTTTCCTCCTCTCCAAGGTTCTCATAGTCATCATTGTCACCGACGTCCCACTGGGTGAGTTTTCCTTGCCCTTATGTGGGCCTACCGAGGATGTCGTAGTGGTTTGTGCAGCCCTTTGAGACACTAGTGATTTAGGGCTATATAAGTAAACATTGATTGATTGATTGATTATTCTTTGTAATAACATTGTTATTCTGAAGCTAACTGTGGAGGGGGCGTGGCCTGCGGGCCTGCAGCGACAGGTGCGTAGATGGCCCACCTGGGCCTTGTTATCTAATCACCTGTCGCTCTGATATAAGCAGCAGCCAGGAAGAGAGACTGGGTTGGGGCTGGAAATACAATTGCTGGAAAGCAACTGAGAGACTTATTGAAAAATAAAACAATATTGTAACCCTGAAACAGGCTCTCATGTCGGTGCTTGGGGGTCTGAAGAACCCCCAGGAGGGCAAGCCCCACACTAACCAATAATAAATAAATAACTTCTTACCATTAACGCAACTTCTTGAACAGGTGCGGTAGAAAACGGATGGATGGATTAAAAATGCTTTGTAATTTTAACATTATTTTAACACTGTGATTACAAGTGGATTTATTCATTACTTATCGTGTTAAGCAACGTCAGCTCAGATTTATCAAAGAGCCAGATGCAGTCATCAAAAGAGCCACATCTGGCTCTAGAGCCATAGGTTCCCTACCCCTGCCATAAATAAATCTTATTTGTGACTTTTTCCACCTCAAAGAAAAAGGCTAAAACACTCCGATAAACAAATAAATATGGTGGCGATTGGATGGTTTCGTGAAGTTCTTAGGCTTCAGCTCTAGCAAAGTGCCAAGAAGACGATCAAACTTACCCTATTTTCCAGCGCGTAGGGCACATCAAATTATAAAGCACACTGCGGATGTCTTTTTTAATCTTTTTTCATATATTAGATGCACCGGATTATATTGGCGCATTTTTTTTTTCTAAATGTAAAACACTTCCTTGTGGTCTACATAACATGTAATGGTAGTTATTGGGTCAAAATGTTGCATAGATTGTTTTACAGATCATCTTCAAGTCGCTTTCTGACAGTCACTTCCGGATCCGGCGTTTTGTGGGCGATCTTATTTACGTGGCCCACCTTCGACAGCGTCTTCTCCCCGTCATCTTTATTGTAGCGGTGTAGCGTGCAAGGACGGGAGTGGAAGAAATGTCAAAAGATGGAACTAACTGTTATAATGACATTGGAGCTTAAATTAAATCAATCACGGAGCAGCATCTCCTCATCCGGAAACAACAACAAGGCCGAAAATGTGTCCCGTGAAAACCGCCCGACCGGAACTTTCGTAACTAAAGTTCCTTGGGTGAATAATGCACACTCATTACACCGGTATGTTTTAGCGCTTTCATGGCGAGTTTACTGACAGATTTAAGTAAGAACTTTACACTATTTTTTATTGGGAATGGCAACAGCGGAGGATGAATGAATATCCCATAACAAGAAGATAGAGAAAAAGAAGAAGCTTATCGACATTGGCACAGACGTGCGCAATTTTTCAGGATTCATGCAGATCCCAAATAAAAATCAGCAGGTACCAGAAGGTAAAAAAAGTCGCTTTTGCATCATATTGCAAAACAAAACAGCAGATAATGTCTTACCTTATCCACACACCTTAATAATACTTGTATGTTTAACGCGACAACAATCCTTCAAGCGGTGCGGCTTCATGACTTACCAACGTTGTACTAAAACATTTTGATGGATTTTTAAGCACCATGTGTAATGTTTGAAATTTTCAATGGAACATTTAGAATGTGGGCTTCACGGTGGCAGAGGGGTTAGTGTGTCTGCCTCACAATACGAAGTTCCTGCAGTCCTGGGTTCAAATCCAGGCTCGGGATCTTTCTGTGTGGAGTTTGCATGTTCTCCCCGTGAATGCGTGTGTTCCCTTCGGGTATTCCGGCTTCCTCCCACTTCCAAAGACATGCACCTGGGGATAGGTTGATTGGCAACACTAAATTGGCCCTAATGTGTGAATGTGAGTGTGAATGTTGTCTGTCTATCTGTGTTGGCCCTGCGATGAGGTGGCGACTTGTCCAGGGTGTACCCTGCCTTCCGCCCGATTGTAGCTGAGATAGGCGCCAGCGCCCCCCGCGACCCCGAAAGGGAATAAGCGGTAGAAAATGGATGGATGGGACATTTAGAATGTTGGTGTTTTTTACTTGAGTCATATTGCAGTCTACACTGGGGCCTCTTGCCTTTATACTTGAGTCTAATAAAGATCACACTTTACTTGCTTTTTAAACGTTAGCTTGGAAAAAATCAGATTTTGATCAAATCAGATGGAGGGCCGCTTTGGATTGTGAACGTAGTCTAAGACTGGGGTTCTCTACGTTTTTGAACCCGGGGCCCAACTTTTCCACTACAGAGGCGTTCGGGACCCACTCCAATAATACCACATGATTAGTAATATTACGCTTGATTTTAATGGTATTCAATATCCAACCCAGGGGTAGGGAACCTATGGCTCTAGAGCCAGATGTGGCTCTTTTGATGACTGCATCTGGCTCTCAGATAAATCTTAGCTGACATTGCTTAACACGATAAGTAATGAATAATTCCACTTGTAATCACAGTCAAAAATACCGTTCAAAATATAAAATATTCTCATGCATTTTCATCCACCCATCCGGTTTCTACCACACCTGTTCAAGAAGTCGCATTAATGGTAAAAAGTGTTTTATTCATTGTTGGTTAGCCTCAGAATAACAATGTTATTAAAAAGAAAAAGAGACTTATTATACTCTAAAAATGTTGTTCTCTCTTAAAAATGCACGCATATAGTTGTATTCATCCATCCATCCATCCATTTTCTACCGCTTATTCCCTTTCGGGGTCGCGGGGGGCGCTGGCGCCTATCTCAGCTACAATCGGGCGGAAGGCGGGGTACACCCTGGACAAGTCGCCACCTCATCGCAGGGCCAACACGGATAGACAGACAACATTCACACTCACATTCAGTGTTAAAAAATAAATAAATTATATGGCTCTCACGGAAATACTTTAAAAAATATTTGGCTTGTTTGGCTCTGTCAGCCAAAAATGTTCCCGACCCCTGAGCTAACCTATTTACATTTTTAACATGATATAAAACTTCTATATCACAAAGATTACTATCAAGGCTTAAGTCAGCCTGATTACAAAAATAAATACTAATCAAATATACTGCAAATGAAGGGACTCATCACAATTAAATTTACATAAAATTTTAACTATTATTAAATGATATTAATAAATGTATCTTAAATAAACTGTCAATACAATTAAAGTGCAAATAAAATACAGTTTCATTACTTAAGTCATAATACTTTTGGCCCTTGGGTCGCCTCTTGGGGGCTTTTTGTACTTTTTGTACGTCAGTTTTTTTTGCATCGGACTTTGTGCAGCTTTTTTCTTCTTGGGCTTTCGGTCATGGATACCAGCCATGTTTCGGGGGAGGCTAGTGAGGTTTGAGGTGTCATAGCCATTGTTTTTTCTTCTTCGCAGAGTGTTTGCAAGAAATTTGAGGGATGTTTGACTCCGGAGTAGTAAAGAAGTCCGGCACGACCAATGCCATGTTTGTTTACACTGTGAGGTCCAATAGGCTTAAAGCCACTTCTACACTAAGGTTATCCAGGGTAAATCCAACCTAACCTTATCCTCTTGCTTTTGACGCGCATCTGCCTCGTGATTACAGTCTTGATTTAAGCCTGCCTTCTTTATTCATTCGTTCTGGTTTCGTAGTTTGTGTTCGACTTTGATTCCCGATTCTGGTTACCAGTTCTGTACTTGCTAGCTTCCGCGCTATGTCTTTGTTTTGCTAGCTTCCATGCTAAGCCCTAGTTGTTTTTCTAGCTCTCATGCTAGCTATTTTGGTTTGCCTTTTGCATTTTGTGCAAGTTTTTTTTTTCTTAGTCTGATTTATATTTTAAAATAAATCATTTACTCTTACCTTCGCGCTGTGTCCGAGCCCGACTGCATCATTGAGAGAACGACTCCGCATCACCATGCCACCCGAACGTCACACAATATCCAGTGTTGTGGTATTTCAATTAACTGGAATCCATTGTGCTGTTGCGCCCTATTGTAGTGAATCACAGCTGAGCCATCATACATTATTCAAATCTTTAATGCACATGTAAAAGTAAACAATGTAATAAATAACATTTTACAACAATTTATCTAAAGATCTAGATATCTGTTGAGGACACTCCTCACTCTTTTGCCTTTACCTTCATTTTCCATTCATTTTTGGTGACTTTATATACTCTGGACTTAGTCGTTGAGTCCGCGACATGGTGGACAATATCAGATAAAGTCTTCTTTGCTAATCCAAAAGCATTCGCCGTTTTCCGTAGTCTTCCCTCGACGGCCAGGTAATACAAAGCACACGCTACCTTTTTTATCACATCCCCGGGAGCCCGCATTCTCGTTGACTCTCCTTCGACAAATGGACAAAGTTTTTCAGTATACCGGGGGGCGGTATAGCTCGGATGGTAGAGCGGCCGTGCCAGCAACTTGAGGGTTGCAGGTTCGATCCCCGCTTGCACCATCCTAGTCACTGCCATTGTGTCCTTGGGCAAGACACTTTACCCACCCGCTCCCAGTGCCACCCACACTGGTTTAAATGTAAAAATTAGATATTGGGTTTCACTATGTAAAGCGCTTTGAGTCACTAGAGAAAAGCGCTATATAAATATAATTCACTTCACTTCACTAAGTGGAATCACAGCTGATCTGGACATTCAAAAGCTCTCTTGCCGTATGAGAAGTGTTGTATCCCGAATATCTGCAATCGCTTTCTCTTAAGGTATTCATGTGTGATTTCCACAAGCGTCCGTACATGTAGAAGAAGAAGAAACACGGGCATGTCTGGATGACTCGCCTCCATATTTCCAGCGGTTAGGTCCGAGTTACAGAACCACTTTATTATGAAGCTGGCTGTGGCGGGATCTTTCTGACGTCACTTCCTGTGTGGGGTGCGGTCTTTCTGGCGTCACTTCCTGGGTTCCTCTCGAATCCAGTTTGTAAACGATCGATAAGTCCATTCAAAGCTAGGAGCTGGAGATTCAAGACATAGACAGCGCACTGATTGGTGTAAAAAAGTATCCAATGAGGGAATCTTAAAGACCTACTGAGAGCCACTACTAGCGACCACACAGTCTGATAGTTTATATATCAATAATGAAATATTAACATTGCAACACATGCCAATACGGCCGCTTTAGTTTACTAAATTGCAATTTTAAATTTCCCGCAAAGTATCCTGTTGAAAACGTCGTGGAATGATGACGCGTGTGCGTGACGTCACGGATTGTAGCGGACATTTTCTTCCAGCACCGATCACAGCTAAAAATTGTCCATCCATCATCTTCCGCTTATCCGAGGTCGGCTCACGGGGGCAACAGCCTAAGCAGGGAAACCCAGACTTCCCTCTCCCCAGCCACTTCGTCTAGCTCTTCCCGGGGGATCCCGAGGCGTTCCCAGGCCAGACGGGAGACATAGTCTTCCCAACGTGTCCTGGGTCTTCCCCGTGGCCTCCTACCGGTTGGACGTTCCCTAAACACCTCCCTAGGGAGGCGTTCGGGTGGCATCCTGACCAGATGCCCGAACCACCTCATCTGGCTCCTCTCAATGTGAAGGAGCAGCGGCTTTACTTTGAGTTCCTCCCGGATGGCAATCGTCCCCCGTACAATTTCATTTGGCCCTTGAGGCAATATCAAACTAACATTAGAGCTGGCCCGCCGGTAACACCACATTCACCGCTAATACTCATATTTGCCAACCCTCCCAATTTTCCCGGGAGACTCCCGAAGTTTAGTGCCCCTCCCAAAAATCTCCCTGGCCAACCATTCTCCCGATTTCCACCCGGACAACAATATTAGGAGCATGCCTTAAAGGCACTGCCTTTAGCGTCCTCTACAACATGCCGTCACGTCGGCTTTTCCTCCATATAAACAGCGTGCTGGCCAAGTCACATAATATATGCGGCTTTCACACACACATACTTGGCCAACAGCCATACAGGTCACACTGAGGGTGGCCGTATAAACAACTTTAACACTGTTACAAATATGCGCCACACTGTGAACCCAAACCAAACAAGAATGACAAAACACATTTCGGGAGAACACCCACACCGTAACACAACATAAACACAACAGAACAAATACCCAGAAACCCTTGCAGCACTAACTCTACCGGAACGCTATAATATACACCCCCGCTACCACCAAACCCCGCCCACCTCATTTTTATTTTATTTTCGAATTTGTTAGCCTGTGGAAAAAGTTGATGTTGATATTTACCTCAGAAGGCTGCAAATAGAAAAGAAGCATTAATTTTTTTATTTCAATTTTATTTATTTTTTCGTTTGTTTTTTGAAAGTTGATTTTGCACTATTACGTTATATAAGCTCTGCCTGTTCCATGGAAGGAAGCCGTAGTACCCGGAGGGAACCCACGCAGTCACGGGGAGAACATGCAAACTCCACACAGAAAGATCCCGAGCCTGGATTTGAACCCAGGATTACTCCGGACATTCGTATTGTGAGGCAGATGCACTAACCCCTGTCCCACCATGCTGCCCTATTTAAGCCTTTCTTGTTCAATATTCAATGCAAAACTTGTTTGGGTCCCTATTAAAAGGTTCATTTCTTCAACCTTGGCCCGCGGCTTTGTTCAGTTTTACATTTTGGCCCACTCTGTATTTGAGTTTGACACCCCTGGGTTAGACGATGATTCAGTGTGGCCGAAACAGGGCTTGGGCTAAATGATTATTCGTTTAAGGGGCTATCCGGCTTAGTGTAGACATAGTTTAAGGCAGGGGTGGGCATTACGTCGATCGCGATCGACTGGTCGATCTCGGAGCGTTTGTCAGTCGATCTCAAGCCAGGCATTAAAAAATAGACATAAAAATGAGCAATCATCAATCATACCAAGACTTCACTTTCGTCAGTTGTTTGACATTCTCGGCACCCGAGGATCTTGTGAGATGACGCTGGCTGCTGCGAGCTCGTATTTAAGAAAACAATCACTAACAGGGCGGACGCAGAGAAACACATTTTATTTCTAGAGACTCCGTAGCTACTGTCAAAACTCTAAAGAGCGACTGCACAGTTCCTGTCTTCACCATAAAAGACCTGTTTCATCCTGCCTGTGCTAACAAAATAAGAGTCTCAGAAAGCTAGCAAGCTACGGAGTTTGATGCCAATGTATTTCTCCCCCGCCCTCAGCGACCGCTTTCTCACTTGCTTGCCCACCCGCACACTCACTGACGTCACTCACCTGCTGCCAGACATTAAAGGGCCACACACATATGCTACTCTCATAACAAAGTGTTTAAAACCGAGTATGCAAGTTGGACAAATGAGATGCCAAATCCAACCACTTTCATGTGGTATTGGACAGAAAGGACAACTTTTTTTCTCCTCCATTCGAAAATGCGGACGTTATCATCATTACTGTCTGATTCCAATCAATGCAAGTCATCAGAATCAGGTAATACACCAACTTATATTCTTGTCTTTGTGAAAGAAAGGAATCTATATGTGTTAAACATGCTTGTATTATCATTAAACACATTTAACTTGTTTACAAAAATGTCTCTTTCATAAATAAATATAAATTATAAATAGGAATGAGGTAGATCCCCTCGACTTGGTCAATTGAAAAGTAGCTCGCCTGCAGAAAAAGTGTGAGCGCCCCTGGTTTAAGGGAAGTGTTGCACAATATAGACAATCTTGCTTTATCTGAATCATCGGTGTAATGTCATATGATCAAGCACCCCTATATTTTCTGCACCTTCAAAAAATATAGCGTGGGGCGGTGTTGCGACGACTGTAGCAAATGCTGAATTTTGTACGGCGGTCGGGGAAGAAGTTGGGGACCTCCGATGGCTGTGGTTGTGTTTTTAATTAAGGAAGCTCAGTGATGCAGCTGTCCACGGTCTGTTTGCCACAGCTGAAAAAGGACTTTCTCCAGCTGTTACAGAGCACTTATTTGCGTGTTGTCCGAGGGCATCGTGTGTGAGGAACTCTGGTTGGAGGAAGACTCGGTGAGGACGGTTCTTGGGCCACCTCGCCGGAACAACGGCAATCTGGCAGAGGGTGAGAGGGGCAGGGGAGGGAATTCACAGCGATGTGCCTGTGAGGTGGTCATGCTTGAAGCCTCCATGCCTGGGTAAACCCTATCAAAAGCGCATTAGATCTCTCCCCCCCGCCCCCCCTTCCCGTCAGCAATCCACCCTTTTCCTCCTCTGCATGACCCCCCCGATGTATAATAGTATCTGGCCGGACCACGCGGCTAACTGACACATTGCCAGGCGAAAGGGGAGCAATGATAAATTGCTCCCTGTTGGTGTTATCCATGATGATAATTATTAATTCCCCCCCCCCTTCTCTTCCTGGAGACTTGGCCAGAGCGTCGCAATGGAGCAGAACCTCCTCCACGGACCATCAGGAAGCCCAGTGTCATCACTTACCACAGACACATTTAGGCCCCCGGGGGCGAAACACTGATGAAAATGAAATGCACTCATTTTGCTATTTCCTGTTTCCCAAGTGAGGCTGTGTGTGTGTCTGAGGTGCTTGCTTGCCTTCAGCGGGGGTCAATGAGCATTTTTAATACAACGGCGCTGTGACAGGAGTTGGATGTTGGCGCAGAGCAGAAAGGGTCTTACCTTTCCAGCACTTTGTTTCACTGCATTAAGTTTCATTTACACCGCTGGACCATGGCATCACTTCTTTCCTTATATTGGCCACATCTGCCTTTTACTGCTAAAATACACTTTGTTGCCAAAAGTATTAGGACACCTGCCTTGAATCACACATGAACTTGAAGCACCATCCCATTCCTATCCTGGAGCATTCATAGGTCCATTCACTGGAACTAAGGGACTAAGCCAGGGGTAGGGAACCTATGGCTCTAGAGCCAGATGTGGCTCTTTTGATGACTGCATCTGGCTCTCAGATAAACCTGAGCTGACATTGCTTAACAATAAATAATATATAAATAACAGTAAATAATTATTCATTCCGCTGGCAATCACAGTGTCAGAAATAACGTTCAAAATATAAAACATTCTCATGCATTTTAATCCATCAATCCGCTTTCTACCGCACCTGTTCAAGAAGTCGCATTAATGGTAAGAAGTATTTTAATGTTTTGTTGGTTAGCTTCAGAATAACCATGTTATTAAAACGAATAAGAGACTTATTATAAATGTTGGTCTTACTTAAAAATGCATGCATTTAGTTGTATTCAGTCTTAAAAAAAACTATTATATCGCTCTCGTGGAAATACTTTTTAAAACATTTGGCTTGTATGGCTCTCTCAGTCAAAAAGGTTCCCGACTCCTGCACTATGCACTTCATTTAGGTTGAAACACTGATCTATTAAAACAGACGAGAAGCAAGGAATCACGCAGAGACAGAGTTCAATTTTGCTCAAGTGAGGAGACACGTTATTTGGGCTGTATTCTAGTTACAGATCCAAACTACGTTCTAAAAGTCCAGCCCGCGTGCTTCCTCTTACATTACTGAAGCTGTCGCTGAGGGAAAGGGGGTAATCTCGACAACTCCAGTTAGACACAATATATGATTAAACAAAAATGCAAATGTGTTGACGCTGGTGATATCGCCTTTGTGTCCAGGAACGGCCTGGACACAAAGGCGATATCACCAGCGTTTTTTCCAAGTAGTTTAAGAAAGACCACTACAAATGAGCAATATTTTGCACTGTTATACAATTTAATAAATCAGAAACTGATGACATAGTGCTGTATTTTACCTATTTATCTCTTTTTTTCAACCAAAAATGCTTTGCTCTGATTAGGGGGTACTTGAATTAAAAAAATGTTCACAGGGGGTACATCACTGAAAAAAGGTTGAGAACCGCTGAGCTAATTGACAACAGTTGTATTACTGCCCATTAAAGGGGAACATTATCACAATTTCGAAAGGGTTAAAAACAATAAAAATCAGTTCCCAGTGGCTTGTTGTATTTTTTTGAAGTTTTTTTCAAAATTTTACCGGTCTCGGAATATCCCTAAATAAAGCTTTAAAGTGCGGCATAGCTCGGTTGGTAGAGCGGCCGTGCCAGCAACTTGAGGGTTGCAGGTTCGATTCCCGCTTCCGCCATCCTAGTCACTGCCGTTGTGTCCTTGGGCAAGACACTTTACCCACCTGCTCCCAGTGCCACCCACACTGCTTTAAATGGAACTTAGATATTGGGTTTCACTATGTAAAGCGCTTCGAGTCACTAGAGAAAAGCGCTATATAAATATAATTCACTTCACACTTCACTTATTTTCGGCTCTCTGCGAAGACACTGGCCATTTCCCTGTGACGTCACACAGTGCTGCCAATGTAAACAAACAATGGGAATACCACAGCAAGATATAGCGACATTAGCTCGGATTCAAACTCGGATTTCAGCGACTTAAGCGATTCAACAGATTACGCATGTTTTGAAACAGATGGTTGGAGTATGAAAATATTGAAGAAGAAACTGAAGCTATTGACGCTATTCATAGCCATAGCATGGCCGAATAGCTGCGTTAGCATCGCCGGTAAAATGTGCGGACCAAACGATCAGGACTTTCGCATCTTTTGACACTGGAGCAACTTCAATCCGTCGATTTGTAAGTGTTTGTTTCGCATTAAATGTGGGTGGAAGGAAACGTAATATAGTTGCAAATGCATCTACAGGTTATCCATACATCTCTGTGCCATGTCTGCTTTAGCACCGCTGGTAAATAGCATGTTAGCATCGATTAGCATAGCATGTTAGCATCGATTAGCTGGCAGTCAACATCAACAAAACTCACCTTTGTGATTTCGTTGACTATCGTTGCAAATGCATCTGCAGGTTATCCATACATCTCTGTGCCATGTCTGCCTTAGCATCGCCGGTCAAATGTGGAGACACTCTGGTACATTCAATGGGGGTCTGGCGGCAGACACTTTGGCATCTTGGGGCCAGTGGTGCAACTTGAATCCCTCCCTGTTAGTGTTGTTACACCCTCCGACAACACACCGTCGAGGCATGATGTCTCCAAGGTTCCAAAAAATAGTCAAAAAAACGGAAAATAACAGAGCTGAGACCCGGTGTTTGTAATGTGTTGAAAATGAAAATGGCGGGTGTGTTACCTCGGTGACGTCACATTCTGACATCATCGCCTCCAGCGCGATAAACAGAAAGGCGTTTAATTCGCCAAAATTCACCCATTTAGAGTTCGGAAATCGGTTAAAAAAAATATATGGTCTTTTTTCTGCACCATCAAGGTATATATTGACGCTTACATAGGTCTGCTGATAATGTTCCCCTTTAACTCCATCATCCATCCATCTTCTTCCGCTTATCCGAGGTCGGGTCGCCGTGACAACAGCCTAAGCAGGGAAATCCAGACTTCCCTCTCCCCAGCCACTTCGTCTAGCTCTTCCCGGGGGATCCCGAGGCGTTCCCAGGCCAGCCGGGAGACATAGTCTTCCCAACGTGTCCTGGGTCTTCCCCGTGGCCTCCTACCGGTTGGACGTGCCCTAAACACCTCCCTAGGGAGGCGTTCGGGTGGCATCCTGACCAGATGCCCGAACCACCTCATCTGGCTCCTCTCCATGTGGAGGAGCAGCGGCTTTACTTTGAGTTCCTCCCGGATGGCAGAACTTCTCACCCTATCTCTAAGGGAGAGACCCAAACTCATTTGGGCCGCTTGTACCCGTGATCTTATCCTTTCGGTCATGACCCAAAGCTCATGACCATAGGTGAGGATGGGAACGTAGATCGACCGGTAAATTGAGAGCTTTGCCTTCCGGCTCAGCTCCTTCTTCACCACAACGGATCGGTACAACGTCCGCATTACTGAAGACGCCGCACCGATATCACGATCCACTCTTCCCCCACTCGTGAACAAGACTCCTAGGTACTTGAACTCCTCCACTTGGGGCAGGGTCTCCTCCCCAACCCGGAGATGGCACTCCACCCTTTTCCGGGCGAGAACCATGGACTCGGACTTGGAGGTGCTTATTCTCATTCCGGCTGCGAACCGATCCAGTGAGAGCTGAAGATCCCGGTCAGATAAAGCCATCAGGACCACATCATCTGCAAAAAGCAGAGACCTAATCCCGCGGTCACCAAACCGGAACCCCTCAACGCCTTGACTGTGCCTAGAAATTCTGTCCATAAATCAATGAATTATTATTATTGTGAAAATAACATAAATCAAACAGACTATATAACTCTCTTCCCTTGCCTAGTATAAATATACAACATGGCATAATAATTATGAAGTGTACATAGTAAAAGTGCAAACTTGATTTTGAATCGTTTTAATACTGGTAAGCGCGTCCATCTTTAACTATCTTTTTGTGCTCATGTTTCACTGTGGTGAAATTTCAAAGTTACATAAAACAAGTGACGATCCGCCTGGCTTAAAAATGCATGCATTTAGTTGTATTCAGTCTTAAAAAAAACTATTATATGGCTCTCATGGAAATACTTTTTAAAATATTTGGCTTGTACGGCTCTCTCAGTCAAAAAGGTTCCCGACTCCTGCACTATGCACTTCATTTAGGTTGAAACACTGATGACAGCTATTAAAACAGACAAGAAGCAAGGAATCATGCAGAGACAGAGTTCAATTTTGCTCAAGTGAGGAGACACGTTATTTGGGCTGTATTCTAGTTACAGATCCAAACTACGTTCTAAAAGTCCAGCCCGCGGCCTTCCTCTTATTTATTTTGGAGGTCCCTGTTTACATTACTGAAGCTGTCGCTGAGGGCAGGGGGTAATCTCGACAACTCCAGTTTGACACAATATATGATTATACAAAAATGCAAATGTGTTGACGCTGGTGATATCGCCTTTGTGTCCAGGAACGGCCTGGACACAAAGGCGATATCACCAGCGTTTTTTCCAAATAGTTTGAGAAAGACCACTACAAATGAGCAAAATGTTGCACTGTTATACAATTTAATAAATCAGAAACTGATGACATAGTGCTGTATTTTACCTATTTATCTCTTTTTTTCAACCAAAAATGCTTTGCTCTGATTACATAAAACAAGTGACGATCCGTCTGACTTATGAGTGGTTGTCATTAACGAGGCACAGTCAGGATCATCTCCGTCGGAGAGAAGTGGAAGCACTTCGCCTGCCGAGTAATTACAGCAAATTTCCCAATTACCACAGCACTGAGCATCTCTGCCTTCATTACAAGCCCTAATTGTACTGGGGTGACATGCTCTTTTGTTCCCTTCTACTTTGTCCTCTTTTGCTGCTTTAAGCCTAGAGCTAGTGCCGCCACTCTAGAAAGATCTGGAGCTGTTTACCACACTTCACCTCTCCAGTCAGTGCACACCAAAAGGGGGGGGGGGGGTATAGCTTTTCAAACGGAATCTCCCCCGTCTTTGCTGCATTGATTCGGCTCTTCTTTGTCTCTGAGAGCCAGCCTCCAAGTTGTCAGCTGCGTCAGGATTAAAAGCTATTAGTTCTGCATCATTGCCACTACAAGTGTGCTCCTGAGATTGATAGAGTACCTCTCTTCCTCCAGTGGGGGGAGAAATGGAAGCGGAATCATCCTGGGGGTTGCTTTTTTGTTGCACCAAAAAGCATGAGCAGTCCCTCCTATTCTTGTGCTCATCTGGGGACCTATGATGATCCTAATCTCCACTTGACACGTTTCCTCGTGGTCTACATCAGTGTTTTTCAACCTTTTTTGAGCCAAGGCACTTTTTTTTTCATTGAACAAATACGGAGGCACACCGCCAGCAGAAAAAATTAGAAATTAAAGGCCTACTGAAAGATTAGATTTAGATTCACTGGTCCCTGTGGGGAAATTCATGTTCACTGCCGTACATTTAAACATATAGACATTGCACATCACAAAACAAAAATAACAAAAAGACATCATACATGACCAACACATTTACAGGCTTTATCAGACGGGTCGGCCAGGTCTGGTGTTTAGGGCGGCTATAGCTGCAGGGATATGGCTTTTCTTGAGGCAGGCCTGTACCTGCGCCCTGATTAGATTAGATTGGATTAGATAGTACTTTATTTATTCCGTCAGGAGAGTTCCTTCAGGAAAATTAAAATTTTCAGCACAATCACATTCAAGATCAGACAAACATTACAGGGAGACAGAACAGGATCGCTGACGGGTCTGCCGGCTTCCAGCGCCCCTTACAAAAAAGATGAGATACAGGTAAATAAGAGGGGGGGATGGGAGAAAAAAATAGAAGATAAAAAATCGGTCTTAGCCTAGGCCCTGGAGTGGGGGTGCAGACTGAGGCCAAGGGAAAAAAACAACTCATAGCCATAGTACACATCCCTCTTACATGTGTGTAAGAGGGAAACATCAAAGAACACAGAGGACATTAAAGACATTAAAGCATCAGATGCAAGCAGACACTTCTACATACAGCTATGAATAAAAAGTAAAAGAAACATATGCACTGTGGTGGCCTCTGTGGTGTTCCACGCCATCGTCCGCTGGGGTGGAGGGAGCATGGCCAGAGACCGAAGCAGACCCAACAAAGCAACCAAGACAGCCGACTCCACTCTCGGCCAGTGTCCAGTCCGCATGGACGAGCGAGGATACGTCCAAGGTGACTGAGGTGTCCGACACCTGCTCACCCTGTCAAGACACCGCGGAGCCTCTCCGTCCCAGCGCTCAGTGCTAGCTGATGGTAGTGGGATTATGTATTTGTGTAGCGTGTGACTGATATCCTGGACTATTGTGTTTGCCAGTCAAGTGATTGAGTGGATCGTGAGATCGACAGGCGGATCGGTGCGGCGTCTTCAGTAATGCGGACGTTGTATCGATCCCTTGTGGTGAAGAAGGAGCTGAGCCGGAAGGCAAAGCTCTCAATTTACCGGTCGATCTACGTTCCCATCCTCACCTATGGTCATGAGCTTTGGGTCATGACCGAAAGGATAAGATCACGGGTACAAGCGGACGAAATGAGTTTCCTCCGCCGGGTGGCGGGTCTCTCCCTTAGAGATAGGGTGAGAAGCTCTGCCATCCGGGAGGAACTCAAAGTAAAGCCGCTGCTCCTCCACATGGAGAGGAGCCAGATGAGGTGGTTCGGGCATCTGGTCAGGATGCCACCCGAACGCCTCCCTAGGGAGGTGTTTAGGGCACGTCCAACCGGTAGGAGGCCACAGGGAAGACCCAGGACACGTTGGGAAGACTATGTCTCCCGGCTGGCCTGGGAACGCCTCGGGATCCCCCGGGAAGAGCTAGACGAAGTGGCTGGGGTTAGGGAAGTCTGGGTTTCCCTGCTTAGGCTGCTACCCCCGCGACCTGACCTCGGATAAGCGGAAGAAGATGGATGGATGGATGGATGTTTGGTGTGGGTAGGCCGATGATTTTAACTGCTATCTTTGTAATTCGTGTGTATTTGGTCCGGTTGGTTACAGAAATCATGGTGAAAAAACATGTGGAACAGTACAGAAGGATGGGTTGAACAATGCTTTGGTAAAGTAATAACAGGAGGTGAGGTGGGACATATAGTCCTTTCAGTTTTCGGATGGCTGACAGTCTTTGTTGACTTCTTCTTTGAATGTCCGTGATGTGCTGATCGAAGGTGAGTTTATTGTCCAAAGTTACACCCAGGTATTTAAAAGTGTCAACTGTTTTAACTGTTTGTGTGTTTATGATGACGGGGTGCTGAGGTGAGGGGGGGTTGAACCATGTTTCTTCTGTTTTATTGACATTGATTTCCAGATAACTGGCTGTGCAAGACTCTGTGAAATGTTGGACTGTGTTATGATAGTCCAGGATGGATTGACTGTTGGAGGGGAGTGCGAGAATAGCTGTGTCATTTCAAGTATGTTGTGGTGGGTGAGATGCTACGGGAGTGAAAGCCACTACTAGCGACCACGCAGTCTGATAGTTTATATATCAATGATGAAATATTAACATTGCAACACATGACAATACGGCCTTTTTAGTTCACTAAATTGCAATTTTAAATTTCACGCGGAAGTATTGTGCTAAAACGCCACGGTGTAGCGGACATTTTGTTCCAGCACCGTTCGCAGCTATAAGTCGTGTTTTTTCATCGCATAATTCCACAGTATTCTGGGCATCTGTGTTGCTGAATCTTTTGCAATTTGTTCAATGAATAATGGAGACGTCAAAGAAGAAAGATGTAGGTGGGAAGCGGTGTATTGCGGCCGCCTTTAGCAACACAAACACAGCCGGTGTTTCTTTATTTACATTCCCTAAAGATGACGGTGAAGCTTTAATATGGAACAGAGCGGTCAAGCGAAGATGGTTCCCTACCACATGTCAACCGGCAGGTTTCGGTGAGAAAATTCTGGTAATAAGTCGGCTCTTACCGTAGACGTGAGCGGATAGCTTGCGTCGTTCCTCGTGCATCTGTAAAAGAGGCAGCTGTGGACTCTCTTGCCTCCTCCGACCGGCCTCCCCCGAACGTGGGATGCTTCCACCGTGGAGGAGGGGGAAAAAAACCTCAGCCTGGCCCCAACGGCTGCCTTTGCTTCGCCTCGTCGAGAAACATGGCTTCCCTCTAGAGACACCACCACACCCGTGGCCACACCCCTCCGACTTTCAGGTACCATATAATCTCAGTAAAACACTAGTAACACAATAAGCAGATAAGGGATTTTCAAGAATTATCCTAGTAAATGTGTCTAATAACATCTGAATCGCTCCCACTGCCCTCGCCTTTTTTTCTTTTCTAGTCATTCACTCTAACTTTCCTCATCCACGAATCTTTCATCCTCGCTCAAGTTAATGGGAAAATTGTCGCTTTCTCGATCCGAATCGCTCTCACTGCTGGTGGCCATGATTGTAAACAATGTTCAGATGTGAGGAGCTCTACAACCCGTGACGTCACGCGCACATCGTCTGCTACTTCCGGTACAGGCAAGGCTTTTTTATTAGCGACCAAAAGTTGCAAACTTTATCGTCGATGTTCTCTACTAAATCTTTCAGCAAAAAGTTATATTTTGGTGTCATCTGACCACAATCCTCTGCTGTATCATCCATGTATCCATTTTGGTATAAACTCAACTCGTCGTGTTTGGAGGAAGAAGAATACTGAGTTGCATCCCAAGAACACCATACCTACTGTGAAGCATGGGGGTGGAAACATCATGCTTTGGGGCTGTTTTTCTGCTAAGGGGACAGGACGATTGATCCGTGTTAAGGAAAGAATGAATGGGGCCATGTATCGTGAGATTTGGAGCCAAAACCTCCTTCCATCAGTGAGAGCTTTGAATGGTTGACCAAATACTTATTTTCCACAAATAAATTATTTAAAATTCCTACAATGTGAATTCCTGGATGTTTTTTTCCACATTCTGTCTCTCACAGTTGAAGTGTACCTATGATGAAAATGACAGACCTCTGTCATCTTTTTAAGTGGGAGAACTTGCACAATCGCTGGCTGTCTAAATACTTTTTTGCCCCACTGTACATATTTTTTTTTTTCCATTGTCAGCTAAATTTCCACCATGTTGTTGGTGATTGCTGCCTAATGTATTTCTTTTGTCCAGTGACAAGCCTCTGAGAGGTGAGAGGGAGCACATGAAACATTGTTGAGTCAGCACACACGAGAAAGCAAGTTGGGGGGTACATAGTAGTAAAAGTACATAGTAGTAAAACTGATCATTTTCAGTGTCCCCCATTTTTTTTGGTGCATTTATTTTTTTTATATCACCAATTATTTTGTTACTCATTAAACATTCCTTGGTTGTCCTTTACAGGCAGCCTTACAAAGCCAAACAAATTGAGATGTTTATGATGTCACATTCTAACACAAGCCTCATATTTCATTGCAGGCAATTGTCGGCTACTTTGACATTTTCTTCGACAAAGGCTGCTGCAACAAGGTAAGCAGCACTGGCAACAGCAGAGCCATTTAACCGAAACTCAATTATGTTCACGCTTTAGCGTATTTCTCCTCCCCGAGGCGTTTGTCGGCAATCCACAGACGACCTAGTCCACTGCTGATATAAGCACCTACCCAGCAGGGGAGACCGGTTGGAACAACGATGCCAAGCTCATATAACCTTCTGACTACTCTGTGTGTTTTACCTGAGAGTCGGGATTTGGTCCTGAGGCTTGAGTCCCCTACTTGGAATTTAACTCGCGTTTTAAATATCGGTTTGCACCATTGTCACTCGTGAATTTCCTTTCTGACCACAGAACTTTCCTCCAAAAGGTCTTATCTTTGTCCATGTGATGTCAGATGAAACAAAATATATACATATATATATATATATATATATATATATATATATCAATCAATCAATCAATCAATGTTTACTTATATAGCCCTAAATCACTAGTGTCTCAAAGGGCTGCACAAACCACCACGACATCCTCGGTAGGCCCACGCAAGGAAAACTCACACCCAGTGGGACGTCGGTGACAATGATGACTATGAGAACCTTGGAGAGGAGGAAAGCAATGGATGTCGAGCGGGTCTAACATGATACTGTGAAAGTTCAATCCACAATGGATCCAACACAGTCGCGAGAGTCCAGTCCAAAGCGGATCCAAAACAGCAGCGAGAGTCCCGTTCACAGCGGAGCCAGCAGGAAACCATCCCAAGCGGAGGCGGATCAGCATCGCAGAGATGTCCCCAGCCGATACACAGGCGAGCAGTACATGGCCACCGGATCGGACCGGACCCCCTCCACAAGGGAGAGTGGGACATAGAAGAAAAAGGAAAGAAACGGCAGATCAACTGGTCTAAAAAGGGAGTCTATTTAAAGGCTAGAGTATACAAATGAGTTTTAAGGTATATGTGTATATATATATATATATATAAGTAAAGTACCAATGATTGTCACACACACACAGATGGGTCAAATGCAGAGGACAAATTTCGCCACACCTAGTGTGTGTGTGTGTGTGTGTGTGTGTGTGTGTGTGTGTGTGTGTGTGTGTGTGTGTGTGTGTGTGTGACAATCATTGGTACTTTAACTTTAACAAGGTGTGGTGAAATTTGTCCTCTGCATTTGACCCATCCCCTTAATCACACCCTGAGAGGTGAGGGGAGCAGTGAGCAGCAGCGGTGGCCGTGCCCGGAAATCATTTGTGGTTTATGGGGCGGTTTAGCTCGGTTGGTAGAGTGGCCCGTGCCAGCAACTTGAGGGTTGCAGGTTCGATTCCCGCATCGCCATCCTAGATAGATAGATAGTACTTTATTGATTCCTTCAGGAAAATTAAAATTCCAGCAGCAGTGTACAGAGTTGAGATCAATTTAAAGAAAAAAGTAAAAAGTAAATAATGGGGGTTTAAATGGAAACAAAATAGAGAAATATTACAAAAAGAATAAAAACAATGGGAATAACAATATAACAGTAAAATAAGACTATAACAAGACAAAGTAGGCAGTAGTGACCATGTTATCCTAGTCACTGCCGTTGTGTCCTTGGGCAAGACACTTTACCCACCTGCTCCCAGTGCCACCCACACTGGTTTAAATGTAACTCAGATATTGGGTTTCACTATGTAAAGCGCTTTGAGTCACTAGAGAAAAAGCGCTATATAAATATAATTCACTTCAATTCACTTATGGTGATCCAACCCCCAATTCCAACCCTTGATGCTGAGTGTCAAGCAGGGAGGTAATGGGTCCCGTATTTATATTCTTTGGTATGACTCGGCCGGGGTTTGAACTCACGACCTACCGATCTCAGGGCGGACACTCTAACCACTAAGCCAGTGGTTCTCAACCTTTTTTCAGTGATGTACCCCCTGTGAACATTTTTTAATTCAAGTACCCCCTAATCAGAGCAAAGCATTTTTGGTGGAAAAAAAGAGATAAAGAAGTAAAATACAGCACTATGTCATCAGTTTCTGATTTATTAAATTGTATAACAGTGCAAAATATTGCTCATTTGTAGTGGTCTTTCTTGAACTATTTGGAAAAAAAAGATATAAAAATAACTAAAAACTTGTTGAAAAATGAACAAGTGATTCAATTATAAATAAAGATTTCTCCACATAGAAGTAATCATCAACTTACAGTCCCCTCTTTGGGGATTGTAATAGAGATCCATCTGGATTCATCAACTTCATTCTAAACATTTCTTCACAAAAAAAGAAATCTTTAACATCAATATTTATGGAACATGTCCACAAAACAATCTAGCTGTCAACACTTAATATTGCATTGTTGCATTTCTTTTCACAGTTTATGAACTTACATTCATATTTTATTGAAGTATTATTCAATAAATATATTTATAAAGGATTTTGGAATTGTTGCTATTTTTAGAATATTTAAAAAAAAATCTCACGTACCCCTTGGCATACCTTCAAGTACCTCCAGGGGTACGCGTACCCCCATTTGAGAACCACTGCACTAGGCCACTGAGAGAGAGAGAGAGAGAGATACATTTATACACATATCTATCTATAAACATATATTTATTTATATTTATCCATCCATCCATCTTCTTCGGCTTATCCGAGGTCAGGTCGCGGGGACAGCAGCCTAAGCAGGGAAGCCCAGACTTCCCTTTCCCCAGCCACTCCGTCTAGCTCTTACTTACTTACGAGGCGTTCCCAGGCCAGCCGGGAGACATAGTCTTCCCATCGTGTCCTGGGTCTTCCCCGTGGCCTCCTACCGGTTGGACGTGCCCTAAACACCTCCCTCGGGAGGCGTTCGGGTGGCATCCTGACCAGATGCCCGAACCACCTCATCTGGCTCCTCTCCATGTGGAGGAGCAGCGGCTTTACTTTGAGTTCCTCCCGGATGGCAGAGCTTCTCACCCTATCTCTAAGGGAGAGACCCGCCACACGGCGGAGGAAACTCATTTCAGCCGCTTGTACCCGTGATCTTATCCTTTCGGTCATGACCCAAAGCTCATGACCATAGGTGAGGATGGAAACGTAGATCGACCGGTAAATTGAGAGTTTCGCCTTCCGGCTCAGCTCCTTCTTCACCACAACGGATCGGTACAACGTCCGCATTACTGAAGACGCCGCACCGATCCGCCTGTCGATCTCACGATCCACTCTTCCCCCACTCGTGAACAAGACTCCTAGGTACTTGAACTCCTCCACTTGGGGCAGGGTCTCCTCCCCAACCCGGAGATGGCATTCCACCCTTTTCCGGGAGAGAACCATGGACTCGGACTTGGAGGTGCTGATTCTCATTCCGGTCGCTTCACACTCGGTTGCGAACCGATCCAGCGAGAGCTGAAGATCCCGGTCAGATGAAGCCATCAGGACCACATCATCTGCAAAAAGCAGAGACCTAATCCTGCGGTCACCAAACCGGAACCCCTCAACGCCTTGACTGCGCCTAGAAATTCTGTCCATAAAAGTTATGAACAGAATGGGTGACAAAGGACAGCCTTGGCGGAGTCCAACCCTCACTGGAAATGTGTTCCACTTACTGCCAGCAATGCGGACCAAGCTCTGACACTGATCATACAGGAAGTGGACCGCCACAATAAGACAGTCCGATACCCCATACTCTCTGAGCACTCCCCACAGGACTTCCCGAGGGACACGGTCCAATGCCTTCTCCAAGTCCACAAAGCACATGTAGACTGGTTGGGCAAACTCCCATATATATAAGTGTATGTAATATATATGTGTAATAATGTATAAATATTTTTTACAATAATGAAAAAGCAAGAATAAATGTAAAATATCTCAGATCTCTTACAGACAAAAGGTTCAATTGATGCAAGTTCTCATAGCAGTTTGACAGCCGTCTTTTTGATGCTTTGTCCAGGTGATGTTCTCTACGGGTCCCCAGGTCACAAAGACACATTGGAAACAGACTGTCTTCCTTCTAGAGAAACCCCTCGCAGTCCAGGCAGGTCAGTAAGAAACATCTTCCATTGTGTTTTTTTTAAAGGGGAACATTATCACAATTTCAAAAGGGTTAAAAACAATAAAAATCAGTTCCCAGTGGCATGTTGTATTTTTTGAAGTTTTTTTCAAAATTTTACCGGTCTCAGAATATCCCTAAATAAAGCTTTAAAGTGCCTTATTTTCGCTCTCTGCAAAGACACTGGCCATTTCCCTGTGACGTCACACAGTGCTGCCAATGTAAACAAACAATGGGAATACCACAGCAAGATATAGCGACATTAGCTCGGATTCAAACTCGGATTTCAGCGACAGAAGCGATTCAACAGATTACGCATGTATTGAAACGGATGGTTGGAGTATGAAAGTATTGAAGAAGAAACTGAAGCTATTGAGCGAATAGCTATTGACGCTATTCATAGCCATAGCATGGCCGAATAGCTGCGTTAGCATCGCCGGTAAAATGTGCGGACCAAACGATCAGGACTTTCGCATCTTGTGACACTGGAGCAACTTAAATCCGTCGATTGGTAAGTGTTTGTTTCGCATTAAATGTGGGTGGAAGGAAACGTAATATAGTTGCAAATGCATCTGCAGGTTATCCATACATCTCTGTGCCATGTCTGCTTTAGCACCCCCAGTAAATAGCATGTTAGCATCGATTAGCATAGCATGCTAGCATCGATTAGCTGGCAGTCACGCCGCGACCAAATATGTCTGATTAGCACATAAGTCAACAACATCAACAAAACTCACCTTTGTGATTTAGTTGACTTTATCGTTGCAAATGCATCTGCAGGTTATCCATACATCTCTGTGCCATGTCTGTCATCGCCGGTCAAATGTGGAGACACTCTGGTACATTCAATGGGGGTCTGGCGGCAGACACTTTGGCATCTTCGGGCCAGTGGTGCAACTTGAATCCCTCCCTGTTAGTGTTGTTACACCCTCCGACAACACACCCACGAGGCATGATGTCTCCAAGGTTCCAAAAAATAGTCGAAAATAACAGAGCTGAGACCCGGTGTTTGCAATGTGTTGAAAATGAATTACCTCGGAGACGTCACGTTCTGACGTCTTCGCAAAAAGACCGATAAACAGAAAGGCGTTTAATTCGCCAAAATTCACCCATTTAGAGTTCGGAAATCGGTTAAAAAAATATATGGTCTTTTTTCTGCAACATCAAGGTATATATTGACGCTTACATAGGTTTGGTGATAATCAATCAATCAATCAATCAATGTTTATTTATATAGCCCCAAATCACAAATGTCTCAAAGGACTGCACAAATCATTACGACTACAACATCCTCGGAAGAACCCACAAAAGGGCAAGGAAAACTCACACCCAGTGGGCAGGGAGAATTCACACCCAGTGGGACGCCAGTGACAATGCTTACTATGAGAAACCTTGGAGAGGACCTCAGATGTGGGCAACCCCCCCCCTCTAGGGGACCGAAAGCAATGGATGTCGAGCGGGTCTAACATGATACTGTGAAAGTTCAATCCATAGTGGCTCCAACACAGCCGCGAGAGTTCAGTTCAAAGCGGATCCAAGACAGCAGTGAGAGTCCCGTCCACAGAAAACCATCCCAGGCGGAGGCGGATCAGCAGCGTAGAGATGTCCCCAATCGATACAGGCGAGCGGTCAGTCCTGGGTCTCGACTCTGGACAGCCAGTACTTCATCCATGGTCATCGGACCGGACCCAGTATTCGGACTGGACTCAGTATTCTTCTTCCTCCAAACACGACGAGTTGAGTTTATACCAAAATGGATACATTTTTTCTCCTATGTCCCCCCCTCAACAATGGAGGGGGGGACATAGGAGAAAAAAGAAAAGAAGCGGCAGATCAACTGGTCTAAAAAGGTGGTCTATTTAAAGGCTAGAGTACACAGATGAGTTTTAAGGTGAGACTTAAATGCTTCTACTGAGGTAGCATCTCGAACTGTTACCGGGAGGGCGTTCCAGAGTACTGGAGCCCGAACGGAAAACGCTCTATAGCCCGCAGACTTTTTTTGGGCTTTGGGAATCACTAATAAGCCGGAGTCTTTTGAACGCAGATTTCTTGCCGGGACATATGGTACAATACAATCGGCAAGATAGGATGGAGCTAGACCGTGTAGTATTTTATACGTAAGTAGTAAAACCTTAAAGTCACATCTTAAGTGCACAGGAAGCCAGTGCTGGTGAGCCAGTATAGGTATATATGTATGTATATATGTATATAAAGGTACATACAGTATAGGTATATATGTATGTATATATGTATATAAAGGTATATACAGTACAGGTATATATGTATGTATATATGTATATAAAGGTATATACAGTACAGGTATATATGTATGTATATATGTATATAAAGGTATATACAGTACAGGTATATATGTATGTATATATGTATATAAAGGTATATACAGTACAGGTATATATGTATGTATATATGTTTATAAAGGTATATACAGTATAGGTATATATGTATGTATATATGTATATAAAGGTATATACAGTATAGGTATATATGTATGTATATATGTATATAAAGGTATATACAGTACAGGCGTAATGTGATCAAACTTTCTTGTTCTTGTCAAAAGTCTAGCAGCCGCATTTTGTACCAACTGTAATCTTTTAATGCTAGACATGGGGAGACCCCAAAATAATACGTTACAGTAATCGAGACGAGACGTAACAAACGCATGGATAATGATCTCGGCGTCTTTAGTGGACAAAATGGAGCGAATTTTAGCGATAATGTTCCCCTTTAAGATATTTCAGGAGTGTTATTGCATTCATGACTGTATTTTGGGGGCTTTGGTCATCCTCAGCAGCAGGCTGCCAGGTACTTTGTCTCTGCTAGTAATGTACGTGGACCGCTTGACACTCGTTATCTCTCACAGCCAGAGACAGCGAGGGATTCAAACAAATCACATCAGCCGTCAGAGGCAGCATGTGAAACTTCATCTGATAGTCTCTTGCATGACTTGATTCATGACACGTTGCAAGCCAACAGCTCTGTTCCTGACCAATTGAATATTGATAGTTATTGTATGGACCCATCTACACATTGACAGAAGTCATTATTCTCAAAACTATTCATGATTCAACGCATTTGCATAACCTTAAAGGCCTACTGAAAGCCACTACTAGCGACCACGCAGTCTGATAGTTTATATATCAATCAATCAATCAATGTTTATTTACGTAGCCCTAAATCACAAGTGTCTCAAAGGGCTGCACAAACTATTTAACTCACTAAAACACTAGCAAAACAATAGGCAGATGAAGGATTTCCCAGAATTATCCTAGTAAATGTGTCTAATAACATCTGAATAACTCACTGCCCTCGCCTTTTTTTTTTAACTTTTTTTTTTCTTCTAGGCCTTCACTCTAAATTTCCTCATCCACGAATCTGTCATCCTCGCTCAAATTAATGGGGAAATTGTTGCTTTCTCGGTCCGAATAGCTCTCGCTGCTGGTGGCTATGATTGTAAACAATGTGAGGATGTGAGGAGCTCTACAACCCGTGACATCACGCACACATCGTCTGCTACTTCCGGTACAGGCAAGGCTTTTTTATTAGCGACCTAAAGTTGTGAACTTTATCATCGATGTTCTCTACTAAATCCTTTCAGCAAAAATATGTCAATATTGGGAAATGATCAAGTATGACACATAGAATGGACCTGCTATCCCCGTTTAAATGAGAAAATCTCATTTCATTAGGCCTTTAGGGCTGGAAAATGAACGGAATTTCGATTTTGATTTTGGAATCTCACGATCATTAAAATATTATATATAAAAAAAAAGATTAATTGGCCGCGTGGCATGCATGCAAATTCCTGAGCTTGCAACGGTGAAATAGGTGAGTGAATGTATGACCAGAGGTGGGTAGTAACGCGCTACATTTACTCCGTTACATTTACTTGAGTAACTTTTGGATTAATTATCTTTCTACGAATAGTTTTCATTCAACATACTTTTACTTTTACTTGAGTATATTTATAGAGAAGAAACGCTACTTTTACTCCGTTCCATTTATCTACATTAAGCTCGCTACTCGCTACTTTTTTTTATCGATCTATTAATGTTTGTTTTGGTTAATGACAGAGCTTCAAAGTAGAATCTACACATGCTTGCGTTTCACCAATCACATGCAGTCACTGGTGACGTTGGACCAATCAAACAGAGCCAGGCGGTCACATGACCCGACATAAACAAGTTGAAAAACTTATTGGGGTGTTACCATTTAGTGGTCAATTGTACAGAATATGTACTGTACTGTGCAATCTAATAATACAAGTTTCAATCAATCAATCAAAAGTGTAAAGGAAAAAAGACACTTTTTATTTCAACCGTACTTCCCGTCAAAAGCCTAAAGACTGATCGCACACTTCCTGTCTTCACAATAAAAGTGCCGCTCCATTGCGCCTGCGTTAACAAAATAAGAGTCTCCGAAAGCCAGCGCAAACAAGCTAACAAGCTACGGAGTTTGCCGCCAATGTATTTCTTGTAAAGTGTATAAAAACGAATATGGAAGCTGGACAAATAAGATGCCCCCCCCAAAAAAAAAACGACTTTCATGTGGTATTAGACAGAAAAGAGGAACTTTTTTTCTCCTCCATTTGAAAATGTGGACGTCTGATTCCAATCAATGCAAGTCATCAGAATCAGGTAATACACCAACTTATATTCTTGTCTTCATGAAAGATAGGAATCTATATGTTAAACATGCATGTATATTCATTAAAACACCTTTAACATGTCAACAAAAACGGCAAAATAAATAAATATAAATGGCGACTTTTCCAGGGTGTACCCCGCCTTCCGCCCGATTGTAGCTGAGATAGGCGCCAGCGCCCCCCGCGACCCCGAAAGGGAATAAGCGGTAGAAAATGGATGGATGGATATATACTGTATATATAAATTTATATATATATATATATATATATATGATATGTGTGTATGTATATATGAGGTAGATCACCTCGACTTGGTCATTTATTAAGTAATTGATAAACATTGAAAAACTTATTGGGGTGTTACCATTTAGTGGTCAATTGTATGGAATATGTACTGTACTGTGCAATCTACTAATACATGTTTTAATCAATCAATCAATCAATCAATCAATCAAATCAATGAATGCCTACTGAGTCTATGGTGCTGTTAAGTTATTGTGGCTCAATGTGCCATTTTTTAAATTTTATTTTAATGTATTATTATTTAATATATATTATTGTTTTAGTTGCTTAAGAGATATTCCTGGCTCTGAATTTGCTCATTGCTATTTTTATGTTTTTGTGCATTATTTGTTGCTGTAATCAGGTTACTCATCAGTTACTCAGTACTTGAGTAGTTTTTTCACAACATACTTTTTACTTTTACTCAAGTAAATATTTGGGTGACTACGCCTTACTTTTACTTGAGTAATACATCTCTAAAGTAACAGTACTCTTACTTGAGTACAATTTCTGGCTACTTTACCCACCTCTGTGTATTGAGTGAACACAAGATCACGTCTACGAGAAGTGTGAAATCTCACCATGGTTTCTACTTTTTTATTTATTGACACGGCACTAGTATATTTAACTAATAATTACCAAACTCAACAAAAAAGTAAGGCATTTTTATGTAAACATAACCGCGGTGGGAGTCTCAAAATTGGCCAATAAAACGGCATCTGCTGTTAAATGCAAAATATCACGGAAATTGACACAAATGTGAGGGAAATGTGTTATTGTGAGGAGAAGGGACATTTGTTTAGGGAAAAATGTGTCTGTTGTGCTCATTCATCCCCTTAACACGTCCTAAACTAAACTATGTCAAGACGGCCACCTCATCTGCTTGTGTTGTTGTGAACGACATCATCGATGTAAGATCAATGTATAAACAGGACAGCAGTCACAACTTGACTCTTTTTATTTGTTTATTTATTAGAAAAGCCTTAAGTTGTTTTCTTTTTAATCACGCTCAGAACAGCAGCACCTTTTCCCTTTTCACAATAACAGCCCTGTGTGCAACATCCCGTCTTACTAACAAGTGAAAGGTGTCAAAAAAGTACCTTACACAAGCATAATGAACTTAAAGCACTTATTGAAACATCTACAAAAATATTATGTTTTGACTTAAAATATTGGTCAAAATTGTCCAAAGATGTATTGCAGCAATAAATGTGAGAATTTTTGCATATTATTAAATTGTATGCACTCTAAGGCAGTGGTCCCCAACCTTTTTGTATCCGCGGACCGGTCAACGCTTAATAATTTGTCCTGCGGCCTGGGGGGATCCTTTCTTTTTTTTTTTTTTTTTTTTTTTTTTTTTTGTGTCGTGAAAAACAGACGTTTTTGTCATGAAAAATGGAGGTTTTTGTGGTTGGTGCACTAATTGTAAGTGTATATTGTGTTTTTTATGTTGATTTAATAAATAAATAAATACAATTTATTTTTAATTTTTTATTTTTTATTTTTATTTTTTTAAATAAAAATTAATAAAAAAATATTCTGCGGTCCGGTACCAATCGGGCCACGGCCCGGTGGTTGGGGACCACTGCTCTAAGGTATAAAAAAAAGTGTAAAAGGTAAAAAATTAAACTTTGAAAAATGCAAACATAACAACTGAGTTTCATTGTTTTATTATATTGCTATTGTTATTTAAATTTATTGTTGTTAATAATATTTTACTTGTTTTTGTTTAGTTATTAGGTTATATCCACGGTTGTTTTAAAGGCCTACTGAAAAAAGATGTTCTTATTTAAACGGGGATAGCAGCTCCATTCTATGTGTCATACTTGATCATTTCGCGATATTGCCATATTTTTGCTGAAAGGATTTAATAGAGAACATCAATGATAAAGTTCGCAACTTTTGGTCGCTAATAAAAAAGCCTTGCCTGTACCGGAAGTAGCAGACGATGTGTGCGTGACGTCACGGGGTGTAGAGCTCCTCACATTATTTACAATCATGGCCACCAGCAGCTAGAGCGATTCGGAAGGAGAAAGCGACAATTTCCCCATTAATTTGAGCGAGGATGAAAGATTTGTGGATGAGGATAGTGAGAGTGAAGGACTAGAAGAAAAAAAAAAAGACAAGTGCAGTGGGAGCGATTCAGATGTTTTTAGACACATTTACTAGGATAATTTTGGAAAATCCCTTATCTGCTTATTGTGTTACTAGTGTTTTAGTGAGATTATATAGTCATACCTGAAAGTCGGAAGGGTGTGGTGACCGCCAGTGTCTCTGAGGGAAGCCATGGAGGCAGCTGCAGGAGGAACGACACAAGCTCTGCTGATGTTTACGGTAAGAGCCAACTTATTACCACAATTTTCTCACCGAAACTTGCCGGTTGACATGTGGTAGAGAAACATGTTCGCTTGACCGCTCTGTTCCATATTAAAGCTTCACAACAAACAAAGAAACACCGGCTGTGTTTGTGTTGCTACAGCCGGCTGCAATACACCGCTTTCCACCAACATCTTTCTTCTTTGACGTCTCCATTATTAATTGATCAAATTGCAAAAGATTCAGCAACACAGATGTGTAATTATGCGATAAAAACAGACTACTTTTAGCCGTGATCGGTGCTGGGAGAACATGTCCGCTACCACCGGTGACGTCATCATACACGTCATCATTCCACGACGTTTTCAACAGGATACTTCGCGGGAAATTTAAAATTGCAATTTAGTAAACTAAAGCGGCCGTATTGTTAATATTTCATCATTGATATATAAACTATCAGACTGCGTGGTCGCTAGTAGTGGCTTTCAGTAGGCCTTTAATTGTAGTTATGACACCAAAAGCACACACTTTAAAATAGTAAAATAAGTGTAAAAGGTAAATAATTAAACAAAAAAAATATATAAACGTAACAAGAATTTGATTGTTGTATCATTTTGCCATTGTTTTCTTAATTTATTGTTGTCACTATTATATTAATTGTTGTTTAGTTGTGTGAATTATATTTATATAGCGCTTTTCTCAAGTGACTCAAAGCGCTTTACATAGTGAAACCCAATATCTAAGTTACATTTAAACCAGTGTGGGTGGCACTGGGAGCAGGTGGGTAAAGTGTCTTGCCCAAGGACACAACGGCAGAAACTAGGATGGCACAAGCGGGAATCGAACCTGCAACCCTCAAGTTGCTGGCCCAGCCACTCTACCAACCGAGCTATGCTATTAGTTGTTACTAATTTGTATCCACTGTTCTTTTAAACCATTTTTTAAATTGAGTTTTGGTGCTACAATAGATACTCATGTTTTCAAATTAATGAATAGTCGTGTTTTTAATCGTGATTTCAATTTGAGTCAAAATAATCATGATACATTTTTTTTTGAAAATTCCTCCAGCCCAGCCTAACCTCAGCCTGAAATATTTATGATCATCCCGAGAACGCTTGGAAGACACTTTGCATTTGTGAATTATATTTGAAGTGAATTATATTTATATAGCGCTTTTCTCTAGTGACTCAAAGCGCTTTACATAGTTCTTATTTCCCAAATAATAACAGATGTACCAGATTTCAAACATGCTAAATAAAATGGCTCCAAAGTTACCACATTTATTGAACCATGCGGCTAAATCACAAAAGCTTGACTGACACACTCCTTTGTCGATGAAAGTAAACACACATTCTCTTCCTTTATCATCGTAAACACAACGTTGTAACGTTCTCTCATAACACAAACTTCCAATTTGGGATTACAAGTCAAGGCACATTACGTTGATGATGCTCTATGTAGATTTCCCAGTGGATGATTTGGAACGCTCGTGAATATAACTCTAGGCAATCATGCACTCAACTAAAATATAAACAGTTTAGTTTTTGCTCCTATTTATAATTTAGTTGATGACATAGAGTGCACAGAAATACTGTGACAAGATCCTGACACCATTGTTGTGCTATTCATCGACCAGCGTCACCTCATACTGCAGCGTCATAAAGCACGGCTCAATGTTGGAAGGAGCGATCCACAATTCCCCGACGCTGAAACCAGTTCTTGCATGGCCAGAATACTCACTGGACATGTCATCCAATGAGCATGCTCGGGATCCACGTACAGTAAATGGTATATGAGGCATATTTTGGTCACACCAGATACTGGTCCTCCTTCCCCTCCACCTCCATACAGTAAAACTGCACATTCTTAAAGGCCTACTGAAAGCCACTACTAGCGACCACACAGTCTGATAGTTTATATATCAATGATGAAATATTAACATTGCAACACATGCCAATACGGCCGCTTTAGTTTACTAAATTGCAATTTTAAATTTCCCGCTAAGTGTCGTATTGAAAACGTTGCGATATGACGTCTCGGATTGTAGCGGACATTATTTTCCAGCCCGATCCAAGCTATAAGAAGTCTGCTTTAATCGCATAATTACACAGTATTCTGGACATTTGTGTTGCTGAATCTTTTGCAATTTGTTCAATTAATAATGGAGACGTCAAAGAAGAAAGTTGTAGGTGGGGAGCGGTGTATTGCAGATGCCTTTAGCCACACAAACACAGCCGGTGTTTCCTTGTTTACGTTCCCGAAATCTGATGGTGAAGCTTTACTATGCAACAGAGCGGTCAAGCGAACATGGTTCCCTACCACCTGTCAACCGGCAGGTTTTGGTGATAATGGAGACGTCAAAGAAGAAAGATGTAGGTGGGGAGTGGTGTATTGCAGACGCCTTTAGCCACACAAACACAGCCGGTGTTTCCTTGTTTACGTTCCCGAAATCTGATGGTGAAGCTTTACTATGCAACAGAGCGGTCAAGCGAACATGGTTCCCTACCACATGTCAACCGGCAGGTTTTGGTGATAATGGAGACGTCAAAGAAGAAAGATGTAGGTGGGAAGCGGTGTATTGCAGCTGCCTTTAGCAACACAAACACAGCCGGTGTTTCCTTGTTTACGTTCCCGAAATCTGATGGTGAAGCTTTACTATGCAACAGAGCAGTCAAGCAAACATGGTTCCCTACCACATGTCAACCGGCAGGTTTTGGTGATAATGGAGACGTCAAAGAAGAAAGATGTAGGTGGGAAGCGGTGTATTGCAGACGCCTTTAGCCACACAAACACAGCCGGTGTTTCCTTGTTTACGTTCCCGAAATCTGATGGTGAAGCTTTTCTATGCAACAGAGCGGTCAAGCGAACATGGTTCCCTACCACATGTCAACCGGCAGGTTTTGGTGATAATGGAGACGTCAAAGAAGAAAGATGTAGGTGGGGAGTGGTGTATTGCAGACGCCTTTAGCCACACAAACACAGCCGGTGTTTCCTTGTTTACGTTCCCGAAATCTGATGGTGAAGCTTTACTATGGAACAGAGCGGTCAAGCGAACATGGTTCCCTACCACATGTCAACCGGCAGGTTTTGGTGATAATGGAGACGTCAAAGAAGAAAGATGTAGGTGGGGAGCGGTGTATTGCAGACGCCTTTAGCCACACAAACACAGCCGGTGTTTCCTTGTTTACGTTCCCGAAATCTGATGGTGAACCTTTACTATGGAACAGAGCGGTCAAGCCAACATGGTTCCCTACCACATGTCAACCGGCAGGTTTTGGTGATAATGGAGACGTCAAAGAAGAAAGATGTAGGTGGGGAGCGGTGTATTGCAGACGCCTTTAGCCACACAAACACAGCCGGTGTTTCCTTGTTTACGTTCCCGAAATCTGATGGTGAACCTTTACTATGGAACAGAGCTGTAAAGCCAACATGGTTCCCTACCACATGTCAACCGGCAGGTTTTGGTGATAATGGAGACGTCAAAGAAGAAAGATGTAGGTGGGAAGCGGTGTATTGCAGACGCCTTTAGCCACACAAACACAGCCGGTGTTTCCTTGTTTACGTTCCCGAAATCTGATGGTGAAGCTTTACTATGCAACAGAGCGGTCAAGCCAACATGGTTCCCTACCACATGTCAACCGGCAGGTTTTGGTGATAATGGAGACGTCAAAGAAGAAAGATGTAGGTGGGAAGCGGTGTATTGCAGACGCCTTTAGCCACACAAACACAGCCGGTGTTTCCTTGTTTACGTTCCCGAAATCTGATGGTGAAGCTTTACTATGCAACAGAGCGGTCAAGCGAACATGGTTCCCTACCACATGTCAACCGGCAGGTTTTGGTGATAATGGAGACGTCAAAGAAGAAAGATGTAGGTGGGGAAGCGGTGTATTGCAGACGCCTTTAGCCACACAAACACAGCCGGTGTTTCCTTGTTTACGTTCCCGAAATCTGATGGTGAAGCTTTACTATGGAACAGAGCGGTCAAGCCAACATGGTTCCCTACCACAACAACCAGCAGGTTTTGGTGATAATGGAGACGTCAAAGAAGAAAGATGTAGGTGGGGAGCGGTGTATTGCAGACGCCTTTAGCCACACAAACACAGCCGGTGTTTCCTTGTTTACGTTCCCGAAATCTGATGGTGAAGCTTTACTATGCAACAGAGCGGTCAAGCGAACATGGTTCCCTACCACATGTCAACCGGCAGGTTTTGGTGATAATGGAGACGTCAAAGAAGAAAGATGTAGGTAGGGAGCGGTGTATTGCAGACGCCTTTAGCCACACAAACACAGCCGGTGTTTCCTTGTTTACGTTCCTGAAATCTGATGGTGAAGCTTTTCTATGGAACAGAGCGGTCAAGCCAACATGGTTCCGTACCACATGTCAACCGGCAGGTTTTGGTGATAATGGAGACGTCAAAGAAGAAAGATGTAGGTGGGGAGTGGTGTATTGCAGACGCCTTTAGCCACACAAACACAGCCGGTGTTTCCTTGTTTACGTTCCCGAAATCTGATGGTGAAGCTTTACTATGGAACAGAGCGGTCAAGCGAACATGGTTCCCTACCACATGTCAACCGGCAGGTTTTGGTGATAATGGAGACGTCAAAGAAGAAAGATGTAGGTGGGGAGCGGTGTATTGTAGACGCCTTTAGCCACACAAACACAGCCGGTGTTTCCTTGTTTACGTTCCCGAAATCTGATGGTGAAGCTTTACTATGCAACAGAGCGGTCAAGCCAACATGGTTCCCTACCACATGTCAACCGGCAGGTTTTGGTGATAATGGAGACGTCAAAGAAGAAAGATGTAGGTGGGAAGCGGTGTATTGCAGACGCCTTTAGCCACACAAACACAGCCGGTGTTTCCTTGTTTACGTTCCCGAAATCTGATGATGAAGCTTTACTATGCAACAGAGCGGTCAAGCGAACATGGTTCCCTACCACATGTCAACCGGCAGGTTTTGGTGATAACTGAGACGTCAAAGAAGAAAGATGTAGGTGGCGAGTGGTGTATTGCAGACGCTTTTAGCCACACAAACACAGCCGGTGTTTCCTTGTTTACATTCCCGAAATATGATGGTGAAGCTTTACTATGCAACAGAGCGGTCAAGCGAACATGGTTCCCTACCACATGTCAACCGGCAGGTTTTGGTGATAATGGAGACGTCAAAGAAGAAAGATGTAGGTGGGGAGTGGTGTATTGCAGACGCCTTTAGCCACACAAACACAGCCGGTGTTTCCTTGTTTACGTTCCCGAAATCTGATGGTGAAGCTTTACTATGGAACAGAGCGGTCAAGCCAACATGGTTCCCTACCACATGTCAACCGGCAGGTTTTGGTGATAATGGAGACGTCAAAGAAGAAAGATGTAGGTGGGAAGCGGTGTATTGCAGACGCCTTTAGCCACACAAACACAGCCGGTGTTTCCTTGTTTACGTTCCCGAAATCTGATGGTGAAGCTTTTCTATGCAACAGAGCGGTCAAGCGAACATGGTTCCCTACCACATGTCAACCGGCAGGTTTTGGTGATAATGGAGACGTCAAAGAAGAAAGCTGTAGGTGGGAAGCGGTGTATTGCAGACGCCTTTAGCCACACAAACACAGCCGGTGTTTCCTTGTTTACGTTCCCGAAATCTGATGGTGAAGCTTTACTATGCAACAGAGCGGTCAAGCGAACATGGTTCCCTACCACATGTCAACCGGCAGGTTTTGGTGATAATGGAGACGTCAAAGAAGAAAGATGTAGGTGGGAAGCGGTGTATTGCAGACGCCTTTAGCCACACAAACACAGCCGGTGTTTCCTTGTTTACGTTCCCGAAATCTGATGATGAAGCTTTACTATGCAACAGAGCGGTCAAGCGAACATGGTTCCCTACCACATGTCAACCGGCAGGTTTTGGTGATAACTGAGACGTCAAAGAAGAAAGATGTAGGTGGCGAGTGGTGTATTGCAGACGCCTTTAGCCACACAAACACAGCCGGTGTTTCCTTGTTTACATTCCCGAAATATGATGGTGAAGCTTTACTATGCAACAGAGCGGTCAAGCCAACATGGTTCCCTACCACATGTCAACCGGCAGGTTTTGGTGATAATGGAGACGTCAAAGAAGAAAGATGTAGGTGGGAAGCGGTGTATTGCAGACGCCTTTAGCCACACAAACACAGCCGGTGTTTCCTTGTTTACGTTCCCGAAATCTGATGGTGAAGCTTTACTATGGAACAGAGCGGTCAAGCCAACATGGTTCCCTACCACATGTCAACCGGCAGGTTTTGGTGATAATGGAGACGTCAAAGAAGAAAGATGTAGGTGGGAAGCGGTGTATTGCAGACGCCTTTAGCCACACAAACACAGCCGGTGTTTCCTTGTTTACGTTCCCCGAAATCTGATGGTGAAGCTTTACTATGCAACAGAGCGGTCAAGCGAACATGGTTCCCTACCACATGTCAACCGGCAGGTTTTGGTGATAATGGAGACGTCAAAGAAGAAAGATGTAGGTGGGAAGCGGTGTATTGCAGACGCCTTTAGCCACACAAACACAGCCGGTGTTTCCTTGTTTACGTTCCCGAAATCTGATGGTGAAGCTTTACTATGCAACAGAGCGGTCAAGCGAACATGGTTCCCTACCACATGTCAACCGGCAGGTTTTGGTGATAATGGAGACGTCAAAGAAGAAAGATGTAGGTGGGAAGCGGTGTATTGCAGACGCCTTTAGCCACACAAACACAGCCGGTGTTTCCTTGTTTACGTTCCCGAAATCTGATGGTGAAGCTTTACTATGCAACAGAGCGGTCAAGCGAACATGGTTCCCTACCACATGTCAACCGGCAGGTTTTGGTGAGAAAATGGTGCTGTTAAGTCGGCTCTTACCGTAGTTATGAGCGGAGAGCTTGCGTCGTGCCTCGCCACCTGCAGCTGCGGACTCTCTTGTCTCCTCCAAACGGCCGCCCCAGACCCTTGGATGCTACCACCGTGGAGGAGGGGGGGAAAAAATCTCAGCCGGGCTGCCTTGCCTCGTCGAGAAATGTGGCTTCCATCGAAGACACTGGCGGTCATCACACCCGTGGCCACACCCCTCCGACTTTCAAGTACGACCATATAATCTCACTAAAACACTAGTGACAAGGAGAATTCCAGAATTTGTGCTGGATCCATTATGGATTGAACTCTCACAGTATCATGTTAGACCCGCTCGACATCCATTGCTTTCCTCCTCTCCAAGGTTCTCATAGTCATCATTGTCATCGACGTCCCACTGGGTGTGAGTTTTCCTTGCCCTTATGTCGTAGTGGTTTGTGTTGTGGTTTGTGCAGCCCTTTGAGACAGTAGTGATTTAGGGCTATATAAGTAAACATTGATTGATTGATGAATTATCCTAGTAAATGTGTCTAATAACATCTGAATCGCTCCCACTGCCCTCGTCTTTTTTTTTCTTTTTCTAGTCCTTCACTCTCACTTTCCTCATCCACGAATCTTTTATCCTAGCTCAAATTAATGGGGAAATTGTCGCTTTCTCGGTCTGAATCGCTATCGCTGCTGGTGGCCATGATTATAAACAATGTTCAGGTGTGAGGAGCTCCACAACCCGTGACGTCACGCGCACATCGTCTGCTACTTCCGGTACAGGCAAGGCTTTTTTATTAGCGACCAAAAGTTGAGAACTTTATCGTGGATGTTCTCTACTAAATCCTTTCAGCAAAAATATGGCAATATCGCGAAATGATCAAGTATGACACATAGAATGGACCTGCTATCCCCGTTTAAATAAGAACATCTCATTTCAGTAGGCCTTTAAGTGGCCTTTTAATCTAAGACCTGTGTACATGGTAAAAGTTTTCGATCTTTGAGTTCAACTCAAGAAAAATGAGAGCTAAAATGTAAAGTACAGTAGTACCTCAACATACAAGCTGAATTAGTTTTGTGATTGAGCTCGTAGCTCCAAACACTTGTATCTCAAACCAGTGTTGCCCTATCAAATGAATTTAAATTACGAACCCTGTTTCCATATGAGTTTGGAAATTGTGTTCGATGTAAATATAAACAGAATACAATGATTTGCAAATCCTTTTCAACCCATATTTAATTGAATGCACGACAAAGACAACATATTTGATGTTCAAACTCATAAACTTTATTTTTTTTTGCAAATAATTAGAATTTCATGGCTGCAACACGTGCCAAAGTAGTTGGGAAAGGGCATGTTCACCACTGTGTTACATCACCTTTTCTTTTAACAACACTCAATAAACGTTTGGGAACTGAGGAAACTAATTGTTGAAGCTTTGAAAGTGGAATTCTTTCCCATTCTTGTTTTATGTCGAGCTTCAGTCGTTCAACAGTCCGGGGTCTCCGCTGTCTTATTTTACGCTTCATAATGCGCCACACATTTTGGACGGGAGACAGGTCTTCCGTCCAAAGGCAAAACCTAGTAACTCACTTCTAGCTGATTTTGAGAAAACAAAGGAAAACCAATCCATCTTGATGCTGTCTTACAAACATTTACAAAGTCATCAAACTTATAGATGTTTTTTTGAGCTTCCATTTTCTTGCCGATTGAATCTGCTCTCATGAACGTGTGCCCTTTCTCCAGATATTTTATCATAATCTCGGGTGGGCCCCATTCTGCGTTTGCACATTGGGCAGGAGCCAGTTTTTAATTTTGACCTCCACAGTTATCTGCCCAAAAGAGTACGCGAGGGGAAGAATCAAGAACAATACATTTAATGAAGGTGCTTGGGCCAATCTTCCAAATATCCCCTGGTGCCATAATATCACATAATCAGCTTGACCGTCGGCCCCCATTCGTGCAAATGTCTCATTAAAGACAATAAGGCGACTGACAAAGAAGCTCCGATTGGTCCCTTGAGATACTAGGTTTTTCTGTTGTATCTACGCGGTAATGTGGCAGTTGCTAGGTCCTGCCATGCGCGTAACAGCTTACTTACGGAACAAATGACAATATCGCATACACTAATGTAAAGGATATCATTTAGTAACTCCAAAATTATTATCAGCTCAGTTTTGACCAAATTTTGCCTTTGGACGGGAGAGGTGTGGACTGCAGGGGGGCCAGGAAAGTACCCGCACTCTTTTTTTTACGAAGCCACACTGTTGTAACACTTGTCTTGCTGAAATAAGCAGGGGCGTCCATGATAACGTTGCTTGGATGACAACATATGTTGCTCCAAAACCTGTATGGACCTTTCAGCATTAATGGTGCCTTCACAGATGTGTAAGTTACCCATGCCTTGGGCACTAATACACCCCCATACCATCACACATGCTGGCTTTTCAACTTTACGCCTATAACAATCCAAATGGTTATTTTCCTCTTTGTTCCGGAGGACACCACGTCCTCTGTTTCCAAATATAATTGGAAATGTGGACTCGTCAGACCACAGAACACCATTCCACTTTGCATCAGTCCATCTTAGGTGAGCTCAAGCCCGTTTCAGGATATTGTTGATAAATGGGTTTTGCTTTGCATAGTAGAGTTTTAACTTGCACTTACAGATGTAGCGACCAACTGTAGTTACTGACAGTGGTTTTATGAAGTGTTTCTGAGCCCATGTGGTGATATCCTTTACACACCGATGTCGGGTTTTTTATGCGGTACCGCCTGAGGGATCAAAAGTCCGTAACATCGCTTACGTGCAGTGATTTCTCCAGATTCTCTAAACTTTTTGATGATTTTTACGGACCGTAGATGGTAAAATCCCTACATTCCTTGCAATAGCTCGTTGATAAATGTTGTTCTAAAACTGTTCAACAATTTGCTTACAAAGTGGTGACCCTCACCCCATCCTTGTTTGTGAATGACTTAGCATTTCACGGAAGCTGCTTTTATACCCAATCATGGCACCCACCTGTTCCCAATTAGCCTGCACACCTGTGGGATGTTCCAAATAAGTGTTTGATGAGCATTCCTCAACTTTGTCAGTATTTATTGCCACCTTTCCCAACTTTTTTGTCACGTGTTGCTGGCATCAAATTCTAAAGTTAATGATTATTTGCACAAAAAAAAATGTTTATCAGTTTGAACATCAAATATGTTGTCTTTGTAGCATATTCAACTGAATATGGCTTGAAAAGGATTTGCAAATCATTGTATTCTGTTTATATTTACATCTAACACAATTTCCCAACTCATATGGAAACGGGGTTTGTATTTGGACTTGAACATGTGTAATGTTTCCCCAGTGCTAGTTCCAGTGTTACGTGCACTGTATCATGATGGGAATCATGAATGCGTCTGCTGATGTGAGGATGAATGGTCCCTGGGGCCCGACTGTCCACTCACTGACTGGATATCTGATGGCGCCTACTGTAATAAATGACCTGTGGGCGACACGTACGCTCCATGTCCGCTGGCTTTTAGCTACGCTCTGACAGGAGCGGCCACGATAAGAACTTCAAAACCTCTGACGCGGTTCAAACTCTACTGGCGACCCCCGCACTCTCATTGGTCAGATAAATGCAGCTGAATGCGAAAGGAGCGGATGACAAAAGGATAGTGCCATGCCGCTATAAGATTTGAGGAGCGGAACTGATTTAATTTGGTCAACTGGTGAGCTGTGGATGCACTTGTGCTTGAAAGTCTTGGAGTTGAATAAGAGGTCCATAAAGGTTTGGATGGGGATACACAGTTGGCAGGAACTCAAGTACAACAAAAAGATGTGTTAAAAAGGATCCTTTTGTCTGATTTTGTACAAATATTGGCAATGTTTACCTTATCTTTTTCTTTACCTGCACAATTTTGCTGTGATAAATAAACCTAAATCCATTCCCACAAACTCTTGTCAGAGTGGATCCGAGAAGTCTTAAAGGCCTACTGAAAGCCACTACTAGCGACCACACAGTCTGATAGTTTATATTAGATTAGATTAGATTAGATAGTACTTTATTTATTCCGTCAGGAGAGTTCCTTCAGGAAAATTAAAATTTTCAGCACAATCCCATTCAAGATCAGACAAACATTACAGGGAGACAGAACAGGATCGCTGACGGGTCTGCCGGCTTCCAGCGCCCCTTACAAAAAAGATGAGATAAAGGTAAACAAAGGGGGGGGGGGAATAGAAGATTAAAATAAAATTTAAAAAATCGGTCTTTGCCTGGGCCATGGAGAGGAGGTGCAGACTGAGGCCAAGGGAAAAAACAAAAAAATAAAAAAAATAAAAAAACAACTCATAACCATAGTACACATCCCTCTTCCATGTGTGTAAGAGGGAAACATCAAACATCAAAGAACACAGAGGACATTAAAGACATCAAAGCAGCAGATACAAGCAGACACTTCTACATACAGCTATGAATAAAAAGTAAAAGAAACATATCCACTGTGGTGGCCTCTGCGGTGTTATATATCAATGATGAAATATTAACATTACAACACATGCCAATACGGCCGCTTTAGTTTACTTAAGTGCAATTTTAAATTTCGCGCCGAAAAATCCTGCTGAAAACGTCTCGGTATGATGATGCCTACGCATGATGTCACAGATTGTAGGGGACCTTTTGTGCCAGCATCGTGCCCAGCTATTAAGTCATCTGTTTTCATCGCAAAATTCCACAGTATTCTGGACATCTGTGTTGGTTAAGCTTTTGCGATTTGTTTAGTGAACAATGGAGACATCAAAGAAGAAAGCTGTAGGTGGGAAGTGGTGTTCTGCGGCCGGTTTTAGCAACACAAACACAGCCGCTGTTTCATTGTTTACATTCCCGAAAGATGACAGTCAAGCTTCACTATGGAACAGAGATGTCAAGCGAACACGGTTGGATTGGACCACACACACAAAGTACAGTGTATTATGCAGCGATCATTTTTACCATTCTGTATTCTGAAGGCGGCTTCACGGTGGCAGAGGGGTTAGTGCGTCTGCCTCACAATACGAAGTTCCTGCAGTCCTGGGTTCAAATCCAGGCTCGGGATCTTTCTGTGCGGAGTTTGCATGTTCTCCCTGTGAATGCGTGGGTTCCCTCCGGGTACTCCGGCTTCCTCCCACTTCCAAAGACATGCACCTGGGGATAGGCCCCTCCCACTTCCCAAGACATGCACCTGGGGATAGGTTGATTGGCAACACTAAAATTGGCCCTAGTGTGTGAATGTGAGTGTGAATGTTGTCTGTCTATCTGTGTTGGCCCTGCGATGAGGTGGCGACTTGTCCAGGGTGTACCCTGCCTTCCGCCCGATTGTAGCTGAGATAGGCGCCAGCGCCCCCCCGCGACCCCGAAAGGGAATAAGCGGTAGAAAATGGATGGATGGATGTATTCTGAAGGCGATCTATGTCGTGTGCTACTCCAGCATCAATATCAGCAGCGTCATCCTGACCGTCACCATCAGCGTCGGGTTCAAAGCGGTATGGCTCTATCCCTGGTTGCGTCTGCCACGGCGCCTCTCACAGCATCTTCCCTATGTGAATCGCTCCCACTGCCCTCTAGTCCTATTTTTATTTATTTTTTCTAGTCCTTCACTCTCACTTTCCTCATCCACAAATCTTTCATCCTCGCTCAAATTAATGGGGAAATAGTCTCTTTCTCAGTCCGAATTGCTCTAGCTGCAGGTGGCCATGATTGTAAACAATGTTCAGATGTGAGGAGCTCCACAACCCGTGACATCAGGCACATATTGTCTGCTACTTCCGGTACAGGCAAGGCTTTTTTATCAGCACCAAAAGTTGCAAACTTTATCGTCGATGTTCTCTACTAAATCCTTTCAGCAAAAATATGGCAATATCACGAAATGATCAAGTATGACACATAGCCATTCCTTTAAATAAGAAATAAGAAAATCGCATTTCAGTAGGCTTTTAATTGTAGGATATGGTTTTTGCTTTGCAAGGCAAAGTCTGAAATAGTATTTGCAGCTGTCGCAGTTATTGGTACAGACTTTACCGAGCCTGAGTAGTAATATGCTATTTAAATTCATTTCTGCTTTTACTGCTGTATCACATTTTATAGTGATGTCTTCAGTTTTTGCAATATTCTAAGAATTAGAGCTGTTGTTCTCAACCTTTTTTCAGTGATGTACCCCCTGAGAACATTTTTTTAATTCAAGTACCCCCTAATCAGAGCAAAGCATTTTTGGTTGGAAAAAAAGAGATAAATAGGTAAAATACAGCACTATGTCATCAGTTTCTGATTTATTAAATTGTATAACAGTGCAAAATATTGCTCATTTGTAGTGGTCTTTCTTGAACTATTTGGAAAAAAAAGACATAAAGATAAATAAAAACTTGTTGATTAATAAACAAGTGATTCAATTATAAATAAAGATTTCTACACATAGAATATATAATATATAATTGGATGTAAAAAGCACGCCGGTTTGATACTTTTGACAACCCTTCCCAAAGCTTTCTTTGTTCTGGAATGCGGGTGCAAACCAGTCTACCATAGTTTGAAAAACTGTGAAAAACAATCCCAGTAGCGTTTTTTTCAGCAGTTACAAGCAGTTTTGGCTGTGTTTTTTCCTAGGGGGCGCTAGAGCGCTATTTTGATTTTTGGGGTTAGGTTTTTTTATTGGATGGCAATTTTTGCCAGCCCTGATGTGTGTGTAAAATTTGGTGAGTTTTGACGCATGGAGTCCTTTGCAATGGGCCTGGCGGACCCTAAAAATATCAATGGCATATTAAATACAATTTTAATACAAATTGAATGCCTAGTTTCTATTTGCAGCCTTCTGAGGTAAATATCAAAATAAACGTTTCCTAATAATACATTTGAAAATAAGATAACAATAATGAATCAAACATTCAAGCCTTGAAGTAGCAAGAGAAAGTGCACGAATAAAACGTTCATTATTGCTCAGTTTGCTAAACTGATTTGCTTTAACACTGAAAATGGAACAAGCAACGCTTATATAACTTTGTAGTGTCAAATCAACTTTCAAAAAACAAACGAAAAAACATCAATGGTATATTAAATAACATTTAAATAAAAAAATTAAATGCCTCTTTTCTATTTGCAGCCTTCTAAGGGGAATATCAACATCAACTTTTTCCCGAGGTTTGGTGGTAGCGGGGGGTGTATATTGTAGTGTCCCGGAGTATTTGTTTATGTTGTGTTACGTGCGGATGTTCTCCCGAAATGTGTTTGTCATTCTTGTTTGGTGTGGGTTCACAGTGTGGCGCATATTTGTAACAGTGTTAAAGTTGTTTATACGGCCACCCTCAGTGTGACCTGTGTGGCTGTTGACCAAGTATGCCTTACATTCACTTGTGTGTGTGTGTGTGTGTGTGTGTGTGTGTGTGTGTGTGTGTGTGTGTGTGTGTGTGTGTGTGTGTGTGTGTGTGTGTGTGTGTGTGTGTGTGTGTGTGTGTGTGTGTGTGTGTGTGTGTGTGTGTGTGCGTGTGTGTGTGTGTACAAGACGCATCTATTATTTGGCTTGACTGGCACGCTGTTTGTATGGTGGGAATGCGGACGTGACGACAGGTTGTAGAGGACGTTAAAAGCAATGCCTTAGAGGCACGCTCCTAATATTGTTGTCCGGGTGGAAATGGGGAGAAATTCAGGAGAAAGATTCCCCTGGGAGATTGTCGGGAGGGGCACTGAACTTCGGGAGTCTCTCAGGAAAATTTGGAGGGCTGGCAAGTATGAGTATTAGCCGTGAATGCGGTGTATAATACCGGCGGGCCAGCTCTAATGTTAGTTTGGTATTGCCTCAAGGGCCAAATGAAATTACACGGCGGGCCAATTTTGGCCCGGGGGCCAGAGTTTGACATCCATGCTCTAAGGCATTGCTTTTAACGTCCTCTACAACCTGTCGTCACGTCCGCATTCCCACCATACAAACAGCGTGCCGGTCAAGCCAAATAATAGATGCGTCTTGTACACACACACACACACACACACACACACACACACACACACACACACACACACACACACACACACAAGTGAATGCAACGCATACTTGCTCAACAGCCACACAGGTCACACTGAGGGTGGCCGTATAAACAACTTTAACACTGTTACAAATATGCGCCACACTGTGAACCCACACCAAACAAGAATGACAAACACATTTCGGGAGAACATCCGCACGTAACACAACATAAACAAATACTCCGGGACGCTATAATATACACCCCCCCGCTACCACCAAACCTCGCCCACCTCATTATTTGGTTTTCAAATTTATTAGCCTGTGGAAGGCTGCAAATAGAAAAGAGGCATTTAATTGTTTTATTTAAATGTTATTTAATATACCATTGATGTTTTTTTGTTTGTTTTTTGAAAGTTGATTTGGCACTACAAAGTTATATCAGCGTTGCTTGTTCCATTTTCAGTGTTAAACCAAATCAGCGTAGCAAACTGAGCAATAACGAACGTTTTATTTGTGCACTTTCTCTTGCTACTTCAAGGCTTGAATGTTTGATTCATTATTGTTATTTTATTTTCAAATTTTTTATTAGCCTGTGGAAACGTTTATTTTGATATTTACCTCAGAAGGCTGCAAATAGAAACTAGGCATTCAATTTGTATTAAAATTGTATTTAATATGCCATTGATATTTTTAGGGTCCGCCAGACTCCACATGAGTCCTTTGCAATGGGCCTGGCGGACCCTATAGAAACTGGTGCGTTTTATTATTATTCTTTCTTTCTTTCTTTATTCCGCACCTATGCGCTGTAATTTGACCCCCTTAACATGCTTCAAAACTCACCAAATTTGACACACACATCGGTCTGGCACGCCTTCCCAACTTATTAGGCACCCAAACCAGAAAAATCTAAATTGCGCGCTAGCGCCCCCTAGGAAGGAAAGAAAAACAGACTGCTTGTAACTTCCGTTAGGAATGTCGTACAGACATGAAACAAAAACTGTCACGTAGGTCTAACTTAGACCTTCATTTCATAATTCTACCTTCTAGGGCAAAAATCAACAGGAAGTTGGAAAAAAAAACCTTCAAAACAAAATTTTCGCAAAGAATTCAATTTTTGCCTCTTTGAGCTGAAATTTGACCCCCTTAAAATGCTTCAAAACTCACCAAACTTGGCACACACATCAGGACTGGCAGAAATTGTGATCTAATGAAAAAAAAAAAGTCAAAATTGCGCTCTAGCGCAATTTTTGTTCAAAACACAGCAAAAACTGCTTCGAGGAAGAAAACACAGACAAAACTGCTTGTAACTTCCGGTAGGAATGCCGGAAAGACATGAAACAAAAACTTGTATGTAGGTCTCACTTAGACCTACATTTTAATTATTGACATCCTTCAGCAAAAATCAACAGGAAGTTAAAAATTACCCCTTCAAAATAAAAGTTTTGCAAACACCCGTCACCTTTTTTCAAACGTTATCTCCTCTGAGTTCGTCTGTCGTTTCGGCTTTAAACTCGCACAGAAGAGAGATTGAACCCTTTTGATTAAAAGTTATTCTCACAGAGTTTTGATTAATGCTCCGGTTTTGATTTTACGCGCCTTCAAAGAACCCCTACGCAAAGTTTCCTAAAAAAATGTCATTTTTGCCTCTTTGAGCTGAAATCTGACCCCCTTAAAATGCTTCAAAGTGCAAGTTAAAGCTCTACTATGCCAAGTTAAAGCCATTTATCAACAACATCCAGAAACGCCGATTTGTAATTTGACCCCCTTAAAATGCTTCAAAGTGCAAGTTAAAGCTCTACTATGCCAAGTTAAAGCCATTTATCAACAACATCCAGAAACGCCGATTTGTAATTTGACCCCCTTAAAATGCTTCAAAGTGCAAGTTAAAGCTCTACTATGCCAAGTTAAAGCCATTTATCAACAACATCCAGAAACGCCGATTTGTAATTTGACCCCCTTAACATGCGACAAAACTCACCAAATTTTACACACACATCAGGACTGGCAAAAATTGCCATCCAATAAAAAAACCTAACCCCAAAAATTAAAATAGCGCTCTAGCGCCCCCTAGGAAAAAACACAGCCAAAACTGCTTGTAACTGCTGTTAGGAATGTCGTAGAGACATGAAACAAAAACCTCTATGTAGGTCTGACTTAGACCAGGGCTTGGGTCGCGGGGGCAGCAGCCAAAGGAGGACCCGACCAACGCTGCTTGCAGCTTTAATTTAATTATTATTATTATTATTTGAAACTCGATTTTGCATGTTACTAAAAAGTTATATAAGCCTTGCTTCTTTAATATTCAATGCAAAACTTGTTTGGGTCCCTATTAAAAGGTTCACTTGTTCAACCTTGGCCCGCGGCTTTGTTCAGTTTTACATTTTGGCCCACTCTGTATTAGAGTTTGACACCCCTGCTGTAGACGTTCAACCCGCAGCAGCTGCAGTGGGCCAACTAGTCCAAAAATAGCACAAACAATAGCATCTTTTCAGTGTCTCTGTCTGCTTTCCACGTGTATGTAAACTTTTGACCACGACTGTATGCACGCAGGAGGGAGAGAATCAGACCAACAGTCGAGGTGAGAAAGAGAGAGCGGCATTATTGATGTGTTCTCTCCACCTCCACACCCAGACCGTCCTCAAACTCCTCCAGGGGCCGTAAACCAGAAATTGAGTTTTTAACAGCGTCCTCTGATCGCTTGATAGGGTGTATGGTATCTTTTATAACACACGCACTCACTCACCACTCCTTTTCTTCTTTTTTTTAAACACTAAAATTCACAAGAGTGCTTGCATAGTCCTACACCAGGGGTGTCCTAACTTTTTCCACTGAGGGCCGCACACGGAAAAATTAAAGCATGCGGGAGCCATTCTGATATTTTTCATTTTCAAACCAGAACAGAATATATGGATTTTAAATAAATATTTTACTTTTAGGGGTCCCGGGGACCATAAAGGGTCTCAGTTAATAAAATGTTAAAAATCAAACCATAACAAAATATATGGATTTTAAATAAATGTTTTACCTTTAGGGGTCCGTAAAGGGTCTCCGTTAATAAAATGTTAAAAATCAAACCATAACAAAATATATGGATTTTAAATCAATATTTTACCTTTAGGGGTCCCGGGGACCATAAAGGGTCTCCGTTAATAAAATGTTAAAAATCAAACTATAACAAAATATATGGATTTTAAATATATATTTTACCTTTAGGGGTCCGTAAAGGGTCTCAGTTAATAAAATGTTAAAAATCAAACCATAACAAAATATATGGATTTTAAATAAATATTTTACCTTTAGGGGTCCCGGGGACCATAAAGGGTCTCAATTAATAAAATGTTAAAAATCAAACCGATCCATCCATCCATTTTCTACCGCTTATTCCCTTTCGGGGTCGCGGGGGGCGCTGGCGCCTATCTCAGCTACAATCGGGCGGAAGGCGGGGTACACCCTGAACAAGTCACCATCTCATCACAGTAAAAATCAAACCATAACAAAATATATGGATTTTAAGTTAATATTTTACTTTTAGGGGTCCCGGGGACCATAAAGGGTCTCAGTTAATAAAATGTTAAAAATCAAACCATAACAAAATATATGGATTTTAAATAAATATTTTACCTTTAGGGGTCCCGGGGACCATAAATGGTCTCAGTTAATAAAATGTTAAAAATCAAACCATAACAAAATATATGGATTTTAAATAAATATTTTACCTTTAGGGGTCCCGGGGACCATAAAGGATCTCAGTTAATAAAATGTTAAAAATCAAACCATAACAAAATATATGGATTTTAAATAAATATTTTACCTTTAGGGGTCCCGGGGACCATAAAGGGTCTCAGTTAATAAAATGTTAAAAATCAAATCATAACAAAATATATGGATTTTAAATAAATATTTTACAATTAGGGGTCCCGGGGACCATAAAAGGTCTCAGTTAATAAAATGTTAAAAATCAAACCATAACAAAATATATGGATTTTAAATAAATATTTTACCTTTAGGGGTCCCGGGGACCATAAAGGGTCTCAGTTAATAAAATGTTAAAAATAAGTCAAATTTTTATTATTATTTTTTATTAAACGCTTTAAAAGTAAAACGGAAATATGCAGTATTTAGTAATTAGAGCCCTAAAACAGTGGTTCTCAAATGGGGTACTTGAAGGTATGCCAAGGGGTACGTGAGATTTTTTTTAAATATTCTAAAAATAGCAACAATTCAAAAATCCTTTATAAATATATTTATTAAATAATACTTCAACAAAATATGAATGTTGAAAAGAAATGCAACAATGCAATATTCAGTGTTGACAGCTAGATATTTTTTTTGACATGTTCCATAAATATTGATGTTAAAGATTCCTTTTTGACACTTCCCCCGTCATCATTTTCAAAATGGAGGAGGCTGATTTAAATACCGATAATTTGAAATCGCAGAAAGGGAAGAAGATTAAGAGCTATTCAGTAGGATTTAAGGTCCAAGCTTACGTCACACTCAATTTTTTACTGCATACCTTTGGTAAGTGCCGGAGTGAGAAGAGGTTTTAAAATAATTAGCACATGCTTGTCAGGCTTGTCCCTGACAGTTTGTCTATGTTTTAGTTTTTTCCTCTGCATTTGTCTGTTTCCTGTGTTTAGTATTTCCTGCCTTTTAGTTCCTGTTAAGTGCTCTTAATTTGTCAGCTTCCTGTCTTGTTCCCTGAGTGCTGTGTTCTTCCTCAGTGTGTTTAGTATTTCCTGTCCTTAGTTCCTGTCTAGTGCTCTTGTTTTGTCAGCTTCCTGTCTTGTTCCCTGGGTGCTGTGTTCCCCTTCAGCTGCGGCTGATTGGCATCTGGCCACACCTGTTGCCAATCAGCCGGCTCCTATTTGTAACTCCTTTGTCTTGTGTCAGTTGCTGGATCGTTGTATTGTCATTTGTATTGTTGTTGCCTCATGTCACTTTTGTGTCTTTGCTACCTGTCGTGTCTTGCATCATTTCAGTTATTACCTGTCGTGCTACATCTTGTCCTGGTCGTCGTAGCTGTAAGCTGTTTTTGTTAGCCATAACTATTTCCAGTTTCTCTGTTTGTTATCTTCTAGCTTCCATGCTAAAGTTCCTTTTGGTTTCTTGTTAGCTTCTATGCTAAAGGCCTTTTGTTTTTTATCCGCCCACGTGCGCGCTTTTGGTTTGAACCCTTTGTTTGGTTTTGTCTTAGTATTTATATCAAAATCATGTTTGCTCAATCCATGCCTGCCTCCATCTCTGCATCTTGGGGTTCGTCATCAAATAACTCTGACAATGCTTACTTTTACCGCATGCCTTTGGTAAGCGCAGGAGTGAGAAGGGGTTTTAAATTAATTAGCGCCCCGGCGGCAATTCAAGGGAATACGGTATATCAGTCGATTTTAGGTTTTTTTTATGCTCTTTTGTCAAAGAAAACTTAGTTTTTATATGGCAACTGCACAATATATGCAATATATACCACATTGGCTCTGCGATGAGGCGGCGACTTGTCCAGGGTGTACCCCGCTTTCCGCCCGATTGTAGCTGAGATAGGCGCCAGCGCCCCCCACGACCCCAAAAGGGAAAAAGCGGTAGGAAATGGATGGATGGATACCACATAAAACATTTTAAAGTGAAATTTTTGAACTAATTGGAGCTTTGAAAATGATTAATTATAACATGGATTTTTTTTTTGTCATTATTTTTTGTTTTGAGCAATGCCAAAAAAATATAAATAAAATAATTGATTGATTGAAACTTGTAATTAGTAGATTGCACAGTACAGTAGAATAGAATATATCTTTGTCATTTGTCATTGTACAACGAAATTGTATGCAAACTAATTTAGTGCAAAAACGTGCATAAGAACATAGATAAATGGATAAAAAAAATACATAAAAATACCTAGCATACAGCTCTCATGCACAGTCATTATTGTTATCTTGTGTTCAGCGACACTATTGCTCTCGGGTAAAAAGTGTTTTTAAAACGGTTTGTCCGGCATTTTATTGTCTTGTATCTCCTGCCTGAGGGCATCATATTCCGTACAATTGACCACTAAATGGTAACACCCCAATAAGTTTTTCAACTTGTTTAAGTCGGGGTCCACGTTAATCGATTCATGGTAAAGATGTTTTTTACATGGTAAAATAAAGACAAAAAAAAAAAACAGCCTGCATGGCAACTTTGTGTCAACATTGCAACTTTTTTTTGATAGATTTCACCTCATTCCAATATTTTTAATGTCCTTTTTTTACCTCAGTAGAAGCATTTAAGTCTCACCTTAAAACTCATTTGTATACTCTAGCCTTTAAATAGACTCCCTTTTTAGACCAGTTGATCTGCCGTTTCTTTTCTTTTTCTTCTATGTCCCACTCTCCCTAGTGGAGGGGGTCCGGTCCGATCCGGTGGCCATGTACTGCTTGCCTGTGTATCGGCTGGGGACATCTCTGCGCTGTTGATCCGCCTCCGCTTGGGATGGTTTCCTGCTGGCTCCGCTGTGAACGGGACTCTCGCTGCTGTGTTGGATCCGCTTTGGACTGGACTCTCGCGACTGTGTTGGATCCATTATGGATTGAACTTTCACAGTATCATGTTAGACCCGCTCGACATCCATTGCTTTCCTCCTCTCCAAGGTTCTCATAGTCATCATTGTCACCGACGTCCCACTGGGTGTGAGTTTTCCTTGCCCTTATGTGGGCCTACCGAGGATGTCGTGGTGGTTTGTGCAGCCCTTTGAGACACTAGTGATTTAGGGCTATATAAGTAAACATTGATTGACATTGATTGATTGATTTTTGCAATAGCATTTCCAGAATGTGTGGCGGGCCGATAAACAATTAGCTGCGGGCCACAAATGTCCCCCCGGGTCGCACTTTGGACATCCTGTCCTACACCAAACTATCCTCTGGCTATAAGAGAGAAGAACTCCCGAAAGTCACCTTGAAGTTGATGAAACCGTCTCAGACCCCTGCAGAAAAACAGAGCGCGACCTCTTATGTGTTTGGGCTGAGGAAAGCCTTCAGCGCTGTGATTGGCTGCAGTAAGAACCCGGCGTAAACATCCGGCGGTTTGCGCTCACCGTCCGCGGTGATTTATCGCGGCGGAAAAACGAATCCGTTTTGATGCGTCGGTACGAGTGCAAGAGTAATTAACTCTCAGGCTGCGTTTCCGTGGGAGGTGGCGAGGCGGGAGAGAGCACGCGGGCGCCGGGCTGGAACAAAACATCCCGGCGAATCCTCTCGGCTGGCGGCGTAATAAATTAAACAGCAAATCATTTGTCACGCTCCGCTGTGTTTTTGTGCGGCTCAGCTATTGAAGAGGAGGGTCCTTCTTCCACGCTTTCACCTACTTAGCGTTTGCCCGAGAAAGAGCTTTAAATGTGTTTTGTCCGCGACAATAACTGTGCCAGGACTCACTTTCGGGACTTGAACTGTGTTGTCCTGGTCAAGTTAGGAGGTCTTGGTCTCAGACCGTTTTCATGCCCATTTCTGCAGTGGTCCGTCCATACTTGCCAACCTTGAGATCTCTGATTTCGGGAGGTGGGGGTGGGGGGTCAGGGGGTGTGGTTAACCCATTCTATTATGTTGAGGGTCAATTTGACCCATTTCAGTTTTTGTGTTGATCAAAGTACTGGTTAACCTTTCTTTTTCTTGCTGAAATTTGGGGACTTTTCCTCATCTAGGGTCATGAACTGGTGTGTAAAATCTGGACACTTTGTTGTGTAGTGGAATGTCTTGCAGAGTTTGTACACAAAGATGATGTTGCGGGTCATTTTGACCCAGACGCTTTAATGTGGGTAAATAGCCAAAATAAACACGTCTCTTTGATGTACTTTTTACTTTGATGTACAATTGTTTGTATTTTGATTGCCTCTGAGACCCAGAGCCAGGTGTGTGAAGAGAGGGAACTTTCTCAAACGTGTCCTTGTCACTGTTCTCATGTCATCTCTTTGACAAACTCACCAAAAATGAGCTCCAGAAGGACGACATCTGAGGAGACAAGGACAAGTGTGAGAAAGTTCCCTCTCTTCACACACCTGGCTCTGGGTCTCAGAGACAATCAAAATACAAACAATTGTACATCAAAGTAAAAAGTACATCAAGGAGACATGTTTATTTTTGGATCTGAACAGCTATTTACCCACATTAAAGCGCCAGGGTCAAAATGACTCGCAACATCATCTTTTTATACAAACTCTGCACAAACATTCCACTACACAACAAAGGGTCCAGATTTACACACCAGTTCATGACCCTAGATGAGGAAAAGTCACCAGATTTCAGCAAGAAAAAGAAAAGATTACCAGTACTTTGATCAACACAAAAACTGAAATGGGTCAAATTGACCCTTAACATAATACAATTGGAATAAAAAATGTATTGTATGTCACTTTTCTAAATGTTTATATAACCTAAAATAAAATTGTTATTGGTTTAACCTGTTTTCTTGACTGTTTTGAGTGCATTTACGCAGTACGGGTCAAAACGACCCGCAACATAATCAATGTTATTTTTCCCAACATAATACAAGGGTTAAGAGGGGTGGCGTATAATTCACCAACTCGAGTATTTCATATATATGTCATCAATCAATCAATCAATGTTTATTTATATAGCCCCAAATCACAAATGTCTCAAAGGACTGCACAAATCATTACGACTACGACATCCTCGGAAGAACCCGCAAAAGGGCAAGGAAAACTCAACACCCAGTGGGCAGGGAGAATTCACATCCAGTGGGACGCCAGTGACAATGCTGACTATGAGAAACCTTGGAGAGGACCTCAGATGTGGGCAACAATCAAACATGTGACGTCATCGTCTGCGACTTCCGGTACAGGCAAGGCTTTTCTGTTAGCACCGAAAGTTGCGAACTTTATCATCGATGTTCTCTACTAAATCCTTTCAGCAAAAATATGGCAATATGGCGAAATGATCAAGTATGACACATAGAATGGACCTGCTATCCCCGTTTAAATAAGAACATCTCATTTCAGTAGGCCTTTAAATCACGTCTCAAAGACCCACTTTTATTCTCTGGCTTTGTGGTCCTCTTAGTTTTTAAATGTTGATGTGTAGTTACTGATTTAATTGGCTTTAACTTTTAAAGGCCTACTGAAATGAGATTTTCTTATTTAAACGGGGATAGCAGGTCCATTTTATGTGTCATACTTGATCATTTCGCGATATTGCCATATTTTTGCTGATAGGATTTAGTAGAGAACATCCACGATAAAGTTTGCAGCTTTTGGTCGCTAATAAAAAAGCCTTGCCTGTACCGGAAGTAGCAGACGATGTGCGTGTGACGTCACGGGTTGTGGAGCTCCTCACATCTGAACATTGTTTACAATCATGGCCACCAGCAGCGAGAGCGATTTGGACCGAGAAAGCGATGATTTCCCCATTAATTTGAGCGAGGATGAAAGCTTCTTGGATGAGGAAAGTGAGAGTGAAGGACTACAAAAAAAAAAAGACTATACAGTGAGAGCGATTCAGATGTTATTAGACAAATTTACTAATATAATTCTGGAAAATACCTTATCTGCTTATTGTGTTACTAGTGTTTTAGTGAGATTATATGGTCGTACCTGTACAACCTGAGGGTCGGCCCTGCACGTTTCTTCAGCACCAGTCGACGGGCGGTGGCGATGCCCATCTCTGCCCTTTGCGAGTAACCCTCTTCCGAACACGATCTTTCAAAATGATCGCTGCATAATACACTGTACTTTATGTGCGTGGTCCAATCCAACCGTGTTCGCTTGACCGCTCTGTTCCATAGTAAAGCTTCACCATCATCTTTCGGGAATGTAAACAATGAAACACCGGCTGTGTTTGTGTTGCTAAAGGCGGCCGCAATACACCGCTTCCCACCTACAGCTTTCTTCTTTGACGTCTCCATTATTCATTGAACAAATTGCAAAAGATTCAGCAACACAGATGTCCGGAATACTGTGGAATTATGCGATGAAAAGAGACGACTTATAGCTGTGAACGGTGCTGGAACAAAATGTCCTCTACAATCTGTGACGTCATACCGCGACGTTTTAGCATGATACTTTCGCGCGGAATTTAAAATTGCAATTTAGTAAACTAAAGCGGCCGTATTGTCATGTGTTGCAATGTTAATATTTCATCATTGATATATAAACTATCAGACTGCGTGGTCGCTAGTAGTGGCTTTCAGTAGGACTTTAAGTCTCTTCTTAAAGACCCACTTTCATTCTCTGGCTTTGTGGTCCTATGTGTTTTTATATGTTGATTTGTAGTTATTGTTTTAATTGGCTTTAACCTTTAAAATCAATTTTAATCATATTTGTTTTTGTATTTATTATGCAGTCAATGGTGGAGCCAAGGATAATATTTGAATATTGTTGTGCAGCACTTTGGAAACATTTTTGTTGTTTAAATGTGCTTTACAAATAAAGTGGATTGGATTGAGCCAAACCTTCAGTTCTCTGAAGTCCGAAGGGCCAAAGAAGTTGAAACTGAAAACGTCACTTGATCGTCGTCGGTGTCCAAAAACCACGTTGTCTCATTTTCCGTCAAACAAATATATCAGAATCAGAAATACTTTGATAATCCATCCATGTTCTTCCGCTTATCGGAAGTCGGGTCGCGGGGGCAGCAGCCCAAGTAGGGAGGCCCAGACTTCCTCCTCCCCAGCCACTTTGTCCAGCTCCTCCCGGGGGACCCCGAGGTGTTCCCAGGCCAGCCAGGAGACATAGTCTACCCAACGTGTCCTGGGTCTTCCCCGTGGCCTCCTACCAGTCGGACATGCCCGAAACTACTCCCGAGAGATAGGCTCCAGCGACCCTAAAAGGGACGAGCGGTAGGAAATGGATGGAATTTTTATTTTATCAATTTTTTTTGCTTTATGTAGAAATGGTTGATTGCATCAGCTCTGCTCTTTTAATGTATTAAATGTCCTTTGTGTTATCGGATGTTTGATGTTTCCCTCTTACACACATGCTTATGTGTGCTATGGCTATGAGGGTTTACCCCCTCACAAGGTTACCTATTTCTCACCTTTTTTGTAAGGGGCGCCAGAAGTTGGCAGACCCATCAGCGATCCTGTTCTGTCTCCCTGTTATGTTTGATCCTGTTCTGTCTCCCTGTAATGTTTGATCCTGTTCCGTCTCCCTGTATTGTTTGATCCTGTTCTGTCTCCCTGTAATGTTTGATCCTATTCTGTCTCCCTGTAATGTTTGATCCTGTTCTGTCTCCCTGTAATGTTTGATCCTGTTCTGTCTCCCTGTAATGTTTGATCCTGTTCTGTCTCCCTGTAATGTTTGATCCTGCTCTGTCTCCCTGTGATGTTTGATCATCTTCTGTCTCCCTGTAATGTTTGATCCTGTTCTGTCTCCCTGTAATGTTTGATCCTGTTCTGTCTCCCTGTAATGTTTGATCCTGTTCTGTCTCCCTGTAATGTTTGATCCTGTTCTGTCTCCCTGTAATGTTTGATCATCTTCTGTCTCCCTGTAATGTTTGATGCTATTCTGTCTCCCTGTAATGTTTGATCCTGTTCTGTCTCCCTGTAATGTTTGATCCTGTTCCGTCTCCCTGTAATGTTTGATCCTGTTCTGTCTCCCTGTAATGTTTGATCATGTTCTGTCTCCCTGTAATGTTTGATCCTGTTCTGTCTCCCTGTAATGTTTGATCCTGTTCCGTCTCCTTGTAATGTTTGATCCTGTTCTGTCTCCCTGTAATGTTTGATCCTGTTCTGTCTCCCTGTAATGTTTGATCCTGTTCTGTCTCCCTGTAATGTTGGATCCTGTTCTGTCTCCCTGTAATGTTGGATCCTGTTCTGTCTCCCTGTAATGTTTGATCCTGTTCTGTCTCCTTGTAATGTTTGATCCTGTTCTGTCTCCTTGTAATGTTTGATCCTGTTCTGTCTCCCTGTGATGTTTGATCCTGTTCTCTCTCCCTGTAATGTTTGATCCTGCTCTGTCTCCCTGTAATGTATGATCCTGTTCCGTCTCCCTGTAATGTTTGATCCTGTTCTGTCTCCCTGTAATGTGTGATCATGTTCGGTCTCCCTGTAATGTTTGGTCCTGTTCTGTCTCCCTGTAATGTTTGATCCTGTTCTGTCTCCCTGTAATGTTTGATCCTGTTCTGTCTCCCTGTAATGTTTGATCCTGTTCTGTCTCCCTGTAATGTTTGATCCTGTTCTGTCTCCCTGTAATGTTTGTCTGCTCTTGAATGGGATTGTGCTGAAAATCTTAATTTCTCCTCTGGGATTCATAAAGTATTTCTGATTCTAATACTACGAGCGATGACCTGAAGACAAAAATCTATTCATCAGCCTGATGTCCTCGCCATAAATCCTTCACCCGTCTGCAATCTTCCTCCGCTTAAACGGCAAGTCTCTTGTTGGTTTCACTTCCCTGCTTCCTTTGGCCAGCGATACACAAACCTCTGCTGCAGAGCGCCGTCGCCTTCTCTGCAGCGGAGTGACAGTCCCAGAGTGCGGCGCCAGCAGCGGCAGTGTAACAGTAGTGTTGCTACGGCAACGACTGGGACGTGAGAGAAATGATGGCGAACGCTTTGCGGGAGAAAGCGCCGCACTCAGCACTTTCTGCCTCCATGTCCTCTCGTAACCTCCAGCCATGGAAACTGTGTAACGTAGCGTAGCGTGAGGATTGCATATATATATATATATATATATATATATATATATATATATATATATAAACCCCCTCTGTGTGGTTGAGGTGGGCGGGGTTTTGTGCTCGTGGGGTGTATAACATAGTCAGGATGAGTCATGGATGCAAAGGATTCTGGGTATTTCTTGTGTTGCGTTTATGTTGTGTTACTGGGAGGATTTTCTCCCGAAATGTCTTTGTCATTCTTCTTTTGTGTGGGTTCACAGTGTGGCGCATATTAGTAGGAGTGTTAAAGTTGTTTATATCACAACCGTCAGTGTACTCTGTGTCACCCAGTATGCCTTCCAGTCGTGTGCGTGCATCTGCGGAAGCCACATACAACAAGTTACTGGACTGGCAAGATGTCTGTACATGTTGTAGTTGGCGACAAAGCCAATGGCTTCATAGCACGCCCTTATTCTTGTCATCTGGGTGACCATGAATTGATTAACGTGGACCCCGACTTAAACAAGTTGAAAAACTTATTGGGGTGTTACCATTTAGTGGTCAATTGTACGGAATATGTACTGTACTGTGCAATCTACTAATACATGTTTTAATCAATCAATCAAACCACCAGCAGGCTCGACTACTGCAACACACTTCTTGTCAGGATCCCCAGCAAGAACATCCAGAAGCTGCAGTACATACAAAATAGTGCTGCGAGGATCCTGATGAGAGTGCGGAAACATGACCACATCACACCAACTCTCAAATCCCTTCACTGGCTTCCTGTTCCATTCAGGATTGAATTCAAAATCTCCCTACTAACTCACCAGTGCCTCCATGGAAATGCCCCCCTCTACCTCAAGGAACTGCTCAGCCCCAAATCCTCCACACGACACCTCCGCTCCATACAGGCTAACCTCCTCCAACCTCCACGGACAAAGCTTCGAACAATGGAACGCTGCTCCCAGTCTGTGGAACGCTCTCCCTGACCACCTGAGGGCACCTCAGACTGTGGATGCTTTTAAAAAAGGCTTAAAAACCCATCTTTTTCAAAAAAAGCCTTTCTATAGACATGCATGCTGGTTCTAGCCTTTGGGCTGTTTCTAGTTTTATATTTTATTTATTTTTATTATTACTATTTTTTTACACTGTAGCACTTTGAGGTTGTTTGCTCAACGTAAAGTGCTTTTTACAAATAAAATATATTATTATTATTATTATTATTATATTGGTGAGAATAGTTGTGGCTCCCATTGTCTTCCTCATTTTGTGAAACGGGTCGAAATGGCTCTTAGAGCGGTAAAGGCTGCTGACCCCTGATATGTATATATATATATATATATATGTGTATATATATATATATATATATATATATATGTGTCTTGATTGGATTATCCAGAGAATAGTGCTCGATACCGTGGTAGAGCGCAATATGTAGGTGTGGGAAAAATCACAAGACTACTTCATCTCTACAGAACTGTTTCATGAGGGGTTCCCTCAATCATCAGGAGATTTTAATGGAAGCATTCACATACAATGGTTTATATAGGGCACAGAGTGGGTGGGTACAGGCAGGCGTAGGGGTGTGGTGATTGGCTCATGTGTTACCTAGGAGGTGTTTCCGTCTGTGGCGGCATGTTGAAATTATTTCACTGCGCTTGTTGAGGGATGATAGATCTGGATGATATATAATAAACAGTTTCTCTTTCAAGCATAGGTTGCATCTTTTATTACCACTGTTGTAAGGTGTGCTGGATGCAAGAATTTGCCATGTTATTGAATATTCTACATTATTGTCTTTGAGGTTCCTTTCCTTTAGAAACCAGACTTTGCGGAATTCTACAGAACTCAGCAAACACATTTGGAACCTCAAAGACTGATCTACTGATCATGATCATTTGTAATCTCATTTAAAAATATGTAAGTGTACTAATACTGTGTATGCTCTATACTTTGTAGGGGAGGAGCTTCGAGGAAAGATCACGGTGCGTAAAAACAAAAAGGATCCTCGCTCACTGTTGGTCACCTTTGATGTCCGAGACAGGAAGCTGACCTACAGCCTTCAGTAATGTCATACAAAAACAAATGTGTTTTTATTTTTATTTTTTAAATCCATTAGCCTTTCAACTTTGTGTCCACCAAGTATTTCTTACTTGTAATTAAAAAAAAAAAAATCTAAATATGGTTTTTGTGTGTCATATTGTACAGTTAATTAATGCAAGCGTGAATGAGAAACATAACATTGTAGTACTTATTATATATATATGATTATTAGCATTATTGTGTTCCTGCATTATCATCCACACAGGCTTCATAAGTATGTGTACTAAATAATAGAGGTGGGAAGTCTTCGAGCGACTCAAGATTTGCACCGATACCGATTTTTGGGGTGACTATTCGATTTAGAATTCAGTACAATTCTCGATTCAGGCTGATTTTCACAATGTATTATTTGGTATAATAATTTAACTAAAACCTGGTCAAAACCTGTTTAAAAAATTAAAATAAAAAAAAACATTTTGGTTGATGACTTACACACATTTTTTTTTATTAAACTGATTTAAAAAAATAATTTAATTCTTGAAGTTGATTTTTGAAAATTATGACTTGCTTAAAATCGGAATAAACTAGAATGTGAATCGATTTTTTTTTGGACCACCTGTAACGTATACTGATATATTCTGTATTAGTGTTTTTCCATTTTTTGGGCCACATTGAACTTGTGTAAAAATGTGATTAAGCTATATTTTAACTACAAAAAATGTCAATGATTCATTGTAGATTAATGTGGTGCAAATGTATTTTTCAAAATGAAATTGCATTATTATTTTTATTTATTTTATTTATTGTTTATCTTATACACCTAATAATAATAATAATAATAATAATAATAATAATGCACTTAATTTAAAAAATAATTTAGGCCAAAAAAATAGATAATGTGAACTGAATAAAGGTATATTTATGTTGTATGACGAATGTTGGAAATGAAACCAAATTAATTTTCTCCTTTTCCATGCATGATGTAGTTCTCAATTATGGTCTGCAATTTTACTTTTTTGTGGCACTTTTTCCAAAATGAAGTCTCAAAAAATATGAGTGTGAATGTTGTCTGTCTGTCTATGTTGGCCCTGCGATGAGGTGGCGACTTGTCCTGGGTGTACATACCATCCATCCATTTTATACCACTTATTCCCTTTGGGGTCACGGGGGGCGCTGGTGCCTATCTCAACTACAATCGGGCGGAAGGCGATGTACACCCTGGACAAGTTGCCACCTCATCCAAGGGTGTACATACATACATACATATATATATATATATATATATATATATATATATATATATATACACATATATATATATATATATAGATTTATATATATATATATATAGGTAGAGATACATATATGTATCCATATATATGTATGTATATATACATATATATATACAGTATAAATTTGTTTTAGGAGTTGTTGTTTTTTACATGTTTTTAGGAGTATTTTTCCGTGTTTTATTAGTTTTTTACGTGTTTTAGGAGTCTTAATGTGTTTTAGGAGTCTTATTATGAGTTTTAGGAGTCTTGTTACGTGTTTTAGGAGTAATTTACGTTTTAGAAGTCACTGTGCATCTCTTCGGAGTCATTTTATGTGTTTTGGAGTCGTTTTTGATGTTTTAGAAGTTGGTTGTTGTGTTTTTAAATGTTTTACTCGTCATTTAATGTGTTAAGTCATTTTATGCATTTGTGTTTCGCACAAGAGGTAGAACATCTCACTCCCGTGTTTTCTGGAATCTATACATATATGTAAAATATACATATACATAGGTGTGTATGTATATGTATACATGTATGTATGTATGTATGTATAAATACATACATATGTACACACAGACACATATACAGTAGGGCAAAAAAGTATTTAGTCAGCCAGCGATTGTGCAAGTTCTCCCACTTCAAATGATGACAGAGGTCTGTCATTTTCAACTGTGAGATACAGAATGTGAAAAAAAAAATCCAGGAATTTTAAAGAATTTATTTGTAAATTATAGTGGAAAATAAGTATTTGGTCAACCATTCAAAGCTCTCACTGATGGAAGGAGGTTTTGGCTCCAAATCTCACGATACATGGCCCCATTCATTATTTCCTTAACACGGATCAATCGTCCTGTCCCCTTAGCAGAAAAACAGCCCCAAAGCATGATGTTTCCACCCCCATGCTTCACAGTAGGTATGGTGTTCTTGGGATGCAACTCAGTATTCTTCTTCCTCCAAACACAACAAGTTGAGTTTATACCAAAATGGATACATGGATGATACAGCAGAGGATTGTGGTCAGATGAAACCAAAATAGAACTTTTTGGTATAAACTCAACAAATGTATGTATGTGTGTGTGTATATATATATATATATATATATATATATATATATATATATATATATATATATACATGCATACATGTGCATATATATATATACATATGTATATGTATATTATATATGTTTTAATACATATATATATACATGCATAGATGTATATATATGTATGTATATGCATTCATGTATATATTTATACATATATATGTGCATATATATACACATACATATGTCTATATATTTATGTATATACACATGCATACATGTGTATATACATAAATATATATATATGTATATAAATTTATATACATATATATATAGCCCAAAAAAAGTCTGCGGGCTATAGAGCGTTTTCATTTCGGGCTCCAGTACTCTGGAATGCCCTCCCGGTAACAGTTCGAGATGCCACCTCAGTAGAAGCATTTAAGTCTCACCTTAAAACTCATTTGTATACTCTAGCCTTTAAATAGACTCCCTTTTTAGAGCAGTTGATCTGCCGTTTCTTTTCTTTTTCTACTATGTCCCACTCTCCCGTGTGGAGGGGGTCCGGTCCGATCCGGTGGCCATGTACTGCTTGCCTGTGTATCGGCTGGGGACATCTCTGCGCTGCTGTTCCGCCTCCGCTTGGGATGGTTTCCTGCTGGCTCCGCTGTGAACGGGACTCTCGCTGCTGTGTTGGATCCGCTTTGGACTGGACTCGCGCGACTGTGTTGGATCCATTATGGATTGAACTTTCACAGTATCATGTTAGACCCGCTCGACATCCATTGCTTTCCTCCTCTCCAAGGTTCTCATAGTCATCATTGTCACCGACGTCCCACTGGGTGTGAGTTTTTCCTTGCCCTTATGTGGGCCTACCGAGGATGTCGTAGTGGTTTGTGCAGCCCTTTGAGACACTAGTGATTTAGGGCTATATAAGTAAACATTGATTGATTGATTATGTATGTATATATATATACATGTATATATATATATATATACATACATACGTATTTGTGTGTATTGATGTATAGAAACACGTTTTGTGTGTATATATATATATATATATATATATATATATATATATATATATATATATAGGGCTTCACGGTGGAAGAGGGGTTAGTGCATCTGCCTCACAATACGAAGGTCCTGCAGTCCTGGGTTCAAATCCAGGCTCGGGATCTTTCTGTGTGGAGTTTGCATGTTCTCCCCGTGAGTGCGTGGGTTCCCTCCGGGTACTCCGGCTTCCTCCCACTTCCAAAGACATGCACCTGGGGATAGGTTGATTGGCAACACTAAATGGTCCCTAGTGTGTGAATGTTGTCTGTCTATCTGTGTTGGCCCTGTGATGAGGTGGCGACTTGTCCAGGGTGTACCCCGCCTTCTGCCCGATTGTAGCTGAGATAGGCGCCAGCGCCCCCCGCGACCCCTAAAGGGAATAAGCGGTAGAAAAATGGATGGATGGATGGATATATATATATATACGAGGAGGTGGCGACTTGTCCAGGGTGTACCTATCCTTCCACCCGATTGTAGCTGAGATAGGCACCAGCGACCCCAAAGGGAATAAGCGGTAGAAAATGGATGGATATATATATATATATATATATATATATATATATATATATATATATATATACACATGTGCATATTAAATATACACACGTGTATATATATATGTATGCATTTTATTTTTTTATTTTTTCTCCCAAAAAAGCTCAACTAAAATATTTCCTGGGCAGAACGCGGCACATTTTAATCAACATTTCAGTGTCATGTTTAGTCTCAGTGCTTAACAGCAGAGTCAGAAGTATTATTCCGTGACGATGTGAGGTCCCTGGCAGCTGAGAGTGATGATGATGATGATGGTGATGATGATGATGATGATGGGAGTGGTGGGCTCCTGGGTGACCTCCACTCCTGAATCACTGCTTCCCAGGCGCCTTGGATGGATGCCGCCGCTTATCAGCCGCGCTGCAGTGGGAGTGATCCATTCATTATACTTCATTAACAGCAATTTAAGAGCGGCAACCCCCTTCTCTTTAAAAGATGGGGCCGATTTCGCAACATTGCATTCGTCTACTTTCCCACAGCAGAACATAAACCGATCAGCAAAGGCTGCACGTGTGCGAGCGGCGCCAATCAATTGTAATTATTCTCAGCTGACAAAGTAATTAGCAGGCAGCCTGAATAATAAACACCAGCCCATTAAAGACGTTTGCGTGGCTTTAGGCTAAAGCGGAAACAAACAAACTCAAACGTCACTTTCTTTTGACGCTTTCTTTCGTCTGGTGTAACACTGAACGCGGGGGGGACACGTCATTGCCGGAGGGTCACGTGATTCATCCCGTCGTGGGGGGGAGGGAACAACTCAGGCTGATCGGTTCATGAAATTTACGAGCGGAAACTAGTCGGGGTTTTTTTTTTTGCATTGTATACTGACAATGTTTTCCAGAATAAAGAAAGGATTGAGAATCGGAGACTTTGCAGACTTCAGGTAAGTTAGGATATGAATCTGAAACAAATAATTATGTTTTCATTTTAGTTTGAAGGAATATTTGTCTTTTTACGCACCTTTTAATAGTAGTTTGAAACACAAATGTGTTCATATATTAACTGGAAACTACTGCAAAACTTTAAAAAGTACCATTAAAATCAGCATTTTGGTCCCCCAGAAATTTTATTTCCATTATAAATAACTTTTTGAAATGAGTTTTATTATTTTTGGAAGTTTTTTGCAATGTATTGACATAGGTTTACTCAAAGGGTGTCCAAAATGTGGCCCAGAGACCCCTTTTTTAAACCATCTTTTGAGTTGTTTTGCATTGTAGCAAAAAAATGTTATCATTTTTTATCTAACATCCAAAAGTAAACAGTATTGTTTGGATTGTGGGTTTTATAGATAAACAGTATATTTCCTAAATTGCACTCTAGAAATAATTTTTAAAAAATGCTTATTTTTAGCCACGAGAAACTTCTTTGCACATTAATAAAATATATCAGCACTTTCTTTTTAATTAAGGACATTTTAATCAGTATCATAATGTAGATTAAAGGGTAAAACTTTCCATTCGGGGCCAAATACTGAAAAGCCAAAACATTTTGATGCGCTTAAAAAAAACATTAAAAAAAATGTTGGTCCCCAGAAATTTAACTCCATTATAAATAACTTTTTTAAATTAGTTGTATTATTTTTGGAATTATTTTGCAGTGTAATGACATCAGTTTACTCTAAGGGTTTCCAAAATGTAGCAAAGGGACCGTTTAATTTTTTATTATTATTTTGCATTCTAGCAAAAAAACATTTTTAAATTATTTTCTAACATTCAAAACTAAACATTATTTTTATGGATTGTGGGTTTTATAGATATGCTGACTCAACAATAATTCATGCAATACTATATTCAAAAAACATTTAAACTGTAACTTTCCTAAATTACACTCTAGAAATAATAACTAAATGCTAATTGTTAGCCATGAGAAACTTCTTTGCACATTAATAAAATATATTAGCACTTTTTTTTACAGTATGGACATTTTAATCAGTATCATAATCCAGATTAAAGACTGCTTTATCGTCCAGACTTTTTCCACTAGGGGCCAAATACTGAAAAGCCGAAACATTTTGTTGCGCTTTTATTTTGTAAATAAACTTTTAAAAATCTACAGACAGACATTTATATTTATTTAAATACGAAATATTGTGTCAGCTTTGTGTTAAAGGGGGTTGAACATTATTTTTATTAGTTATTAGCATATACAATTTTCAATTTTTTTTCATTACATTACACATTTTTGTAGTCTTACTGTTGTTTTGATTTTATTTTTACAAGTCGCCACAAAACCGAAAAAAATCAGAACTGTGGGCTGCAATTGGCCCCCGGGCCACACTTTGGACACCCCCCCCCCCCCCCAAATGTGTACCAATTTTTTAATGCCATAGGGCAGCAGGACACAAGGCGTAGTTTTTAAGAATAAAAAAAACTAAATGCTTGTTTTAAAGTCACATTCAATCCTCCAAAGGGAAGAATTGTGACTTTTTTGTGAATTAAATGTGTGAAATGTTTTTTTTTCATGCTAAAATATACATTAATAAAATATATATGATTTTTTTTTTTCTAACAGTATGGACATTTAGCCAGCATCATAATGCAGATTAAATCCAAACATTTTCCACCAGGGGTCACACCAGGGGTTTGTTTGTGTTTTATTTCTTCTGTGTGTTTAGTATTTCCTGTCTTTAGTTCCTATCAGCACTCTTATTTTGGTTCAGCTTCCTGTTTGTCTCCCTGAGTGCTTTGTTTACCCTCAGATGTGGTTGATTGGCACCTGGCCACACCTGGTGTCAATCAGCCCGCTCCTATTTGTACCTGCTTTGTGTTCCAGTCAGTGGTGGATTATTGTCTTGTCGATGTCACTTTTTGTCGCTCTTGTCATTGCTACCTGTCGTGTCGTATCTTGTCGAGTCAATGCAGCGTTGCGGTAAGCTATATTTGGTTAAATGTTTTTAGTTTACTATCAATGTCGCCTGCTTCCAGTTTGTTTTCTTATAAGTATGACTTATATTTCAATCAATCAATCAACCAATTAATCAATGTTTATTTATATAGCCCCAAATCACAAATGTCTCAAAGGACTGCACAAATCATTACGACTACAACATCCTCGGAAGAACCCACAATTCCTGCTAGATACCTCCTAGCTTCCACGCTAGGCCTTTTTGTTTGTTATCCGCCCACGTGCGCGCTTTTTTTTTTGTACACTTTGTTTGGTTTTGTTCTAGTATTTTATATTAAATCATGTGTTCTCACTCCATGCTTGCCTCCATTTCTGCATCTCGGGGTTCGTCAGCAACAAACTTTGACAGAATAATCCAGCACTGACTGGAGGACAAAAGCAGGTACAAATAGGAACGGGCTGATTGACACCAGGTGTGGCCAGGTGCCTATCAGCCGCAGTTGAGGGGAAACAAAGCACTCAGGGAGACAAACAGGAAGCTGAACCAAAATAAGAGTGCTGACAGGATTTAAGGACAGGAAATACTAAACACAGAGGAAAAACAAACACAAACAAACAAAAAGGATCAAACAAATTATTATTAGTAGTAATTAATATATACAATTTGCACTTTTTTCTAATTTGTTTACTGTTATGATTTCATTCTTACAAGACGCCACAAGGCCGACAAGACTCGAACTGTGGGCCGCAATTGGCCCCCGGGCCACACTTTGGACACCACCCCATCCTAAATGCATAGCAACATTTTTTTTTTTTTGCCAAAAATAAAAATAACCAAAATGCTTGCTTTAAAGCCACATTCAACCATCTAAAAGGAAGAATGGTGACGTTTGTGAATGCAATACTAATTGTTTTCATGCAAAAATTGCCTATGTAGCATTTCCTGTTTCAAGGGAGAACATGCGCAATGCAGTATTTGAGGGACACACGCCCACACACACACACACGCACGCACGCACACACACAAGAACTTGATCAGTGTAAATATACATACTTCAATGTTTGATGTGTGTATTTGAACATAACTTTTTTTTTTTTTTTTGGACATGCATGCCTTCTGGTTAAATTTGCGCACGCACAGCCGTCGTGTCACATGACCCGTCAAGAATGTTCCCGCCAAAAAAATAAATGAAAAACATCGTCAGCTGGCATTTGTGCACGCACGTGAGATTGCGCAAAAAAAAAAAAAAAAAGTCCACGTCAGGCGTTGCGCTCTTACGTCGTGCGTAAAAACACACCCACGCGTCTCTTCCACGCACTCTCGTCCTCCTTTAAAAAAAAAAAAAAAAAAGATTGATCAAAGTTATCAAGAAAACGTCCCGCCAAGGGCACCTTGCCGCGCACTGACGCACGGGGGCCACCGGAAGAAAAGCAGTGCGCTCTGCACGTCGGCGCGCACACACACCCACACCCACGACCCACTCCGCGCGCTCACCTTCTCTTCATCTGTTTCCCCCCACTCACGCAGGAGCAGCAGCAGCACTTCCACGCCGTTTGCAGAGCTCTGCAGGATGGTAAGTCACGCTTTTTTTTTATGTTAATCCCTCACCGGGCTTCTTTTTACACTTTAAAGACGGTTTGTTGCCAGCAACTTGAAGGTTCCAGGTTCGCCATCCTAGTCACTGCCGTTGTGTCCTTGGGCAAGACACTTTACCCACCTGCTCCCAGTGCCACCCACACTGCTTTAAATGTCAATTATTAAAATGTAGGTCTAAGTGAGACCTACATGTAGGTTTTTGTTTCATGTCTCTCCAACATATACCGGAAGTTACAAGCAGTTTTGTCTGTGTTTTCTTCCTTGGAGCAGTTTTTAAATGTAACTTAGATCAGTGTTTTTCAACCACAGTCTGGTGTGCCGTGGGAGATTATCTCGTTTCACCCACTTGGGTTAAAAATATTTTTGCAAACCGGTAATTATAGTCTGCAAATGATGTGTTGTTGTTGAGTGTCGGTGTAATACCCTTCCATATCAGTAGGTGGCAGTCGGTAGCTAATTGCTTTGTAGATGTCGGAAACAGCGGGAGGCAAAGTGAAGGTAAAAAAGTATCGAATGCTTGAACCAAAAATTAAAAAAAGGTGAGTGCCCCTAAGAAAAGGCATTGAAGCTTAGGGAAGGTTATGTAGAACAGAACTTAAAGTGAACTGGCTACTAAGCAAACAAAAACAGAATGCTGGACGACAGCAAAGACTTACTGCGGAGCAAAGACTGCGTCCACAAAGTACATCCGAACATGACATGACAATCAACAATGTCCCCACGAAGACAGATAAAAACAACTGAAATATTCTCGATTGTTAAAACAAAGGAGATGCGGGAAATATCGCTCAAAGGAAGACATGAAACTGCTACAGGAAAATACCAAAAAAAGAGAAAAAGCAACCAAAATAGGAGCGCAAGACAAGAAGTAAAAGACTACACACAGGAAAACTGCAAACAAGTCCAAATAAGTCAGGTGGTGACAGTACACCTACTTTCAGACAAGTTTTTAAAAATAATTTCTGCTGGTGGTGCATTTTTTCACCGCAAAAAATGTGCCTCGGCTCAAAAAAGGTTGAAGAACACTGACTTAGATGATGGGTTTCGCCATGTAAAGCGCTTTGAGTCACCAGAGAAACGTGCTATATAAACATAATTCACTTCACTTTTACGCACGGCTCCAGCTGGACTTTGCTGGACATTCCCACACACATTCTCAGCTTTATTGTCATTTTTTTTCTGACACTGGCTTTTTTTTTTGCGGGCTTCACGGTGGCAGAGGGGTTAGTGCGTCTGCCTCACAATACAAAGGTCCTGCTCTCTCGGGTTCAATCCCAGGCTCGGGATCTTTCTGTGTGGAGTTTGCATGTTCTCCCCATGAATGCGTGGGTTCCCTCCGGGTACTCCGGCTTCCTCCCACTTCCAAAGACATGCACCTGGGGATAGGTTGATTGGCAACACTAAATGGTCCCTAGTGTGTGAATGTGAGCGTGAATGTTGTCCGTCTATCTGTGTTGGCCCTGTGATGAGGTGGTGACTTGTCCAGGGTGTAACGTGCCTTCCGCCCGATTGTAGCTGAGAAGGGCGCCAGCGCCCCCCGCAACCCCTAAAGTGGTGGTCTTCAACCACCGGGCCGGAGCCCAGTACTGGGCCGTGGCCCGATTGGCAGAATATTTTTTTATAATTTTTTTCAATATTTTTTTTATTTTATTTTTATTTTTTTTGTATATTTTTTAATTAAATCAACATCAAAAACACAAAATACTCTTAAATTTAGTGCACCAACCCAAAAACCTCCCTTTTTCATGACAAAAAACTCCCTCGGTTGGTAGAGTGGCCGTGCCAGCAACTTGAGGGTTGCAGGTTCGATTCCCGCTTGTGCCATCCTAGTCACTGCCGTTGTGTCCTTGGGCAAGACACTTTACCCACCTGCTCCCAGTGCCACCCACACTGGTTTAAATGTAACTTAGATATTGGGTGTCACTATGTAAAGCGCTTTGAGTCACTTGAGAAAAGCGCTATATAAATATGATTCACTTCACTTTTTCATGAAAAAAAAAACAAAAAACATTAAAAAATACCCCCGCCCACCACGCCAGGCCGCGGGACAAATTATCAAGCGTTGACCAGTCCGCAGCTACAAAAAGGTTGGGGTAAAGCAGTGGTCCCCAACCACCGGGCCGCAGCCCAGTACCGGGCCGTGGCCCGATTGGTACCGGGCGGAAGAATAATTTTTTATAATTTTTTTCAATATTTTTTTTATTTTATTTTAACTTTTTTTGTATATTTTTTTATTAAATCAACATCAAAAACACAAAATACTCTTAAATTTAGTGCACCAACCCAAAAATCTCCCTTTTTCATGACGAAAACCTCCCTTTTTCATGAAAAAAATCCCCAAAAACATTAAAAAATACCCCCTTCCACCACGCCAGGCCGCGGGACAAATTATCAAGCGTTGACCAGTCCGCAGCTACAAAAAGGTTGGGGACCATTGCACTAAAGCAGTGGTCCCCAACCACCGGGCCGCAGCCCAGTACCGGGCCGTTGCCCGATTGGTACCGGGCGGGAGAATAATTTTTTATAATTTTTTTCAATATTTTTTTTATTTTAGTTTAACTTTTTTTCTATATTTTTTTATTATATCAACATCAAAAACACAAAATACTCTTCAATTTAGTGCACCAACCCAAAAACCTCCCTTTTTCATGAAAAAAAACCCCAAAACATTAAAAAATACCCCCGCCCACCACGCCAGGCCGCGGGACAAATTATCAAGCGTTGACCAGTCCGCAGCTACAAAAAGGTTGGGGGACCATTGTCCTAAAGCAGTGGTCCCCAACCACCGGGCCGCAGAAGAATTTTTTATTTAAAAAAAAATAAATAAATAAAATAAAATAAATATACTCTGCCATCCGGGAAGGACTCAAAGTAAAGCCGCTGCTCCTCCACATCGAGAGGAGCCAGATGAGGTGGTTCGGGCATCTGGTCAGGATGCCACCCGAACGCCTCCCTAGGGAGGTGTTTAGGGCACGTCCAACCGGTAGGAGGCCACGGGGAAGACCCAGGACACGTTGGGAAGACTATGTCTCCCGGCTGGCCTGGGAACGCCTCGGGATCCCCCGGGAAGAGCTAGACGAAGTGGCTGGGGAGAGGGAAGTCTGGGTTTTCCTGCTTAGGCTGTTGCCCCCGCGACCCGACCTCGGATAAGCGGAAGATGATGGATGGATATATATATATTTTTTTCATTAAATCAACATAAAAAACACAATATACACTTACAAATAGTGCACCAACCACAAAAACTCCCTTTTTCATGACAAAAACGTCCCTTTTTCATGACAAAGAAGGAAAAAAAAAAAAAGAAAAAAAAAAAGGACACCCCCCCCCCAACCCCCGGGCCGCGGGACAAATTATTACAGCTACAAAAAGGTTGAGGACCACTGCCCTAAAGGGAATAAGCGGTAGAATGGATGGATGGGCTTTTTTTGCCCTGAAAAAAAAACCCCAATGAAGACATTTTCTGTTGTTTTTAGACCCTTTTTCCCCGTTTGAGCTCCGGGTCATGCAGCCCCACTGGTCACGCCGGTGCTGCTGCGCATTTTCCCCGGGAAAAATGCGCCGCAGAGCCCCGCAGCAGCTTGTCTATTGCTCATAAAAAAATAATAATAATAAAAAAATAATTTGGATGCGTGTTGCTGGATGACAGGCAGGTGGGAAATGGGCCGTAAAATTAAAGAATCCCGCGGAAGGGGGGTGTATAAGCAACCCCCCCTCCCCACGCATAAACGCGCATTCCAAAAAAAAAAATGTTGCAAAAAGACGCTTTCCCCCCTCACACCTCGCTTGCTGGTTCCAGGACGAGCAGGGAGAAATGGCGGCCAAGCAACCGGACGGACCCGCCAAAGCCGACGCCACGCCCCCTCACGTGCACCAGCACCACGCGCCGGCGGCGGGACCGCGCATCGACGGCCAGACATTTTGTCCCTGCCCGGAAATTAAAGCGGGAGAGGCGGACGCCGCCAACCGGGCCTACGGGACTTTCAAGCACGCCGCGCCGGCAGCTCCCCCCGCGGCCAATGCGGCCTTTCGGAAGGATTCGAGCGTTTCGGGCGCTGGGGACGCGCCGCCGCCGCCTCACGCCGAGCAGAACAACAGCGGCTGGGCCGCGCTGAGTCAGACCACCGTCGTGCTGGGGACGGATGGCAACATGTCCGTCCAGACCGGCACCGTCACCCCGGTAATCTCACCTCCTTCCATCTACGAACCTTTGCTACTTTTCTACCTCGAAAAGAAACTTTTAATTGAATTAATTACGTTCCCTATTCATTAAAAAAAAAAAAATTGCCTTTTAAAGTACTTCCGACTTCATTTCCGACATATTGAGAAACTGCACGGAAATATGGGCCGTTGTAGCGATTTTCAAAATAAAAGTATAATGTATCACGTGAGAATTGATATTGAAATAATGGGTTTTGAAGGTAGCAAAATCGTGTTTAAAAGAGCAAGTCTGCATGCAATACATTTTTTTTTGTTTTTATAAAATGTATTTTTTTAAATTAAAATTACTATTTTATGGGGTTGTTTCTCATCTCAGAACATCAGATGTGTTCATTCATTCATAAAATTCCCTTCTTGAAATTGGGCCCATGAGACTTTTTAACCCTCAGGGGAGACTTTAATTTGGATAATCATTGAAAGCTAAACCGGACATTAAAATTCATATATTTTAAAAGATAGTTTTGGATATTTTTGTTTTATATTTTTTTGCTTAAACTTTTCAATCATATTCAATCCTAAATATTTGTATTTTTAAACACTTTTTTAGGCCTTTATTTCCTCATAACTTACATCATGCAAATTTGTTTTTATAAAGTGTATTTAAAAAAAATTAAAATTTGTGTTTTTATGGGGTTGTTTCTCTTTTCAGAACATCAGATGTGTTCATTCATTCATAAAATCCCCTCCTTCAAATTGGGCCTGTGGGACTTTTTAACCCTCTGGGGAGGGTTTAATTTTGGATTATTTTGAAAGCTAAACAGGACATTAAAATCCATACTTTTTTAAAGATAGTTTGGGAATTTTTTTTGTTTTAATTTTTTTGCAAACATTTTTGATACAATTTCATTCTTAAACATTTCTATTTTTGAACCCATTTGAAGGCCCTTTTTCCTCATGACTTACATCAAGCAAATGTATACTGTCTATATTTGATCACATTTAATATTGTTATTATCTTTGAAGGTGAACATGACATTAAAGGCCTTACATTTTAAAGGGCCAAAAAAATGCTTTTTTTTGGGACATTTGTTACAAAAAATTCTCAAAAAACATGTTTTTTCCGGGAAAAAAAAGTGTTTTTATGGGGTTGTTTCTCGTCTCAGAACATCAGGAGTGTTCATTCATTCATAAAATTCACTTCTTTCTCAAAAAATGTTAAATAAAAACAAATTTAATTATCTTTATATACTCATGAACAACTGCCATTTTTTGATCACATTTAAGATTATTATTTTTTTTACTATCTTTAAAGGTGAACATGACATTAAAGTCCTTACATTTGGAAAGGACAAAACATGCTGTTTTTTTGTTTGACATTTTGTACTAAAATTTGTCAAAAAAACGTCATGCTTTTATAAAAAAAATTGAAAAATAAGATATCCTTTTAAATTATCTTTGAATGTGAACACTTTTTTTTTTTTTGAAATTTTATCCTAAACTATCTCCAAAAACTTCATGCTTTTGTTGAAAAAAATAAGTGTTTTATGGGGTTGTTTCTCATCTCAGAACATCAGATGTGTTCATTCATTCATAAAATTCCCTTCTTGAAATTGGGCCCATGAGACTTCTTAACCCTCAGGGGAGACTTTAATTTGGATCATCATTGAAAGCTAAACAGGACATTAAAATTCATACATTTTAAAAGATAGTTTTGGATATTTTTGTTTTATTTTTGTTTTACATTCTTTTGCTTAACCTTTTCAATCATGTTCAATCCTAAACATTTGTATTTTTAAACACTTTTTTTAGGCGTTTTTTTTCTTCATAATTTACATCATGCAAATTTGTTTTTGTAAAGTGTATTTAAAAAAAATTAAAACTAGTGTTTTTATGAGGTTGTTTCTCATCTCAGAACATCAGATGTGTTCATTCATTCATAAAATCCACTCCTTCAAATTGGGCCTGTGGGACTTTTTAACCCTCTGGGGAGGTTTTAATTTGGATTATTTTGAAAGCTAAACAGGACATTAAAATCCATACTTTTTTAAAGATAGTTTGGGATTTTTTTTTTGTTTTAATTTTTTTGCAAACATTTTTGATACAATTTCATTCTTAAACATTTCTATTTTTGAACCCATTTGAAGGCCGTTTTTCCTCATGACTTACATCAACCATTATTTGATCACATCTAATATAATTGTTATTATCTTTGAAGGTGAACATGACATGCTTTTTTTTTTTACATTATTTACAAAAAATGTGTTTTTATGGGGTTGTTTCTGTCTCAGAACATCAGGAGTGTTCATTCATTCATAAAATTCACTTCTTTCTCACAAAATGTTAAAAAATAAGATTTTTTAAAATTATCTTTATATACTCATGAACAACTGCCATTCTTTGATCACATTTAAGATTATTATTTTTTACATTTGGAAAGGACAAAACATGCTGTTTTTTTTGACATTTTTTACTAAAATTTGTCAAAAAACGTCATGCTTTTATAAAAAAATTGAAAAATAAGATTTCCTTTTAAATTATCTTTAAATGTGAACACTGTTTTTTTTGTTTGAAATTTTATCCTAAACTATCTCAAACAACTTCATGCTTTAGTTGAAAAAAACAAGTGTTTTATGGTGTTGTTTCTCATCTCAGAACATCAGATGTGTTCATTCATTCATAAAATTCCCTTCTTGAAATTGGGCCCACGAGACTTCTTAACCCTCAGGGGAGACTTTAATTTGGATCATCATTGAAAGCTAAACCGGACATTAAAATTCATACATTTTAAAAGATAGTTTTGGATATTTTTGTTTTATTTTTGTTTTACATTCTTTTGCTTAAACTTTTCAATCATATTCAATCCTAAACATTTTGTATTTTTAAACACTTTTTTAGGCCTTTTTTTCTCCATAACTTACAACATGCAAATTTGTTTTCATAAAGTGTATTTAAAAAAACTCACTATTAGTGTTTTTATGGTGTTGTTTCTCATCTCAGAACATCAGATGTGTTCATTCATTCATAAAATTCCCTCCTTCAAATTGGGCCTGTGGGACTTTTTAACCCTATGGGGATGTTTTAATTGGGATTATTTTGTAAGCTAAACAGGACATTAAAATCCATACTTTTTTAAAGATGGTTTGGGATTTTTTTTTCGACATCTTTATTTTTCTACATTTTTTGCAAACATTTTTGATACAATTTCAGTCTTAAACATTTCTATTTTCGAACCCATTTGAAGGCCCTTTTTCCTCATGACTTACATCATGCAAATGTATACTGCCATTATTTGATCACATTTAATATAATTTTTATTATCTTTGAAGGTGAACATGACATTAAAGGCCTTAAATTTTAAAAGGCCCCAAAAAAAGTTATTTTTTTTGTTTGACATTTTTTTAGTAACATTTCTCCAAAAACTTCATGCTTTTAAAAAAAAAAAAAAGTTAAAAATTAAGATTATTTTAATGATTTATTATTATATACTCATGAAAAACTGCCATTTGATCACATTTAATATTATTTGTATTTTGTTATCTTACATTTTAAGGGGACAAATAAATGCTGTTTTTCTGTTTGACATTTTTTACAAAAAATTCGCAAAAAACGTCTTGCTTTTTCGAAAAAAAAGTGTTTTTATGGTGTTGTTTCTCATCTCAGAACATCAGATGTGTTCATTCATTCATAAAATCTCCTCCTTCAAATTGGGCCTGTGGGATTTTTTAACTCCCTGGGGATGTTTTAATTTGGATTATTTTGTAAGCTAAACAGGACATTAAAATCCATACTTTTTAAAAAATGGTTAGGGAATATTTAATTTTTCTTAATTTTTATTCTTATACATTTTTTGCAAACATTTTTGATATAATTTCAGTCTTAAACATTTCTATTTTCAAACCCATTTGAAGGCCCTTTTTCCTCATGACTTACATCATGCAAATGTATACTGTCATTATTTGATCACATTTAATATCATTATTATTATCTTTGGAGGTGAACATGACATTAAAGGCCTTACATTTTAAATGGCCAAAAAAAGTTGTTTTTCCTTTTTAGATTGACATTTTTTTTAAAACATTTCTCAAAATACTTTATGCTTTTTTTTTTTTTTTTTTGTAGAAAAAAGTTACAAATTAAGTTTCAATCAATCAATCAATGTTTACTTATATAGCCCTAAATCACTAGTGTCTCAAAGGGAAGTTTATTTTTATTATTTATTATTATATACTCATGAAAAACTGCCATTTGATCACATTTAATATTATTTGTATTTCATTATCTTACATTTTAAGGGGACACAAAAATTTTGTTTTTCTGTTTGACATTTTTTACAAAAAAATTTCAAAAAACGTCATGCTTTTTCGAGAAAAAAAAAACGTTGTTTCTCATCTCAGAACATCAGATGTGTTCATTCATTCATAAAATTCCCTCCTTCAAATTGGGCCTGTGGGACTTTTTAACACCGGGGAGGTTTTAATTTGGATTATTTTGAAATCTAAATGGGACATTAAAATCCATCCATCCATCCGTTTCTACCGCTTATAAAATATAAAGTCCATACTTTTTTAATGATAGTTAGGGAATTTTTTATTTGTATTTTTTACATTTTTTACAAACAATTTTGATACAATTTCAGTCTTAAACATTTCTATTTTCGAACCCATTTGAAGGCCCTTTTTCCTCATGACTTACATCATGCAAATGTATACTGTCATTATTTGATCCCATTTAAGATAGTTTTAATTATCTTTAAAGGTGAACATGACATTAAAGTCATTCCATTTTAAAGTGCCAAAAAAAAGCCTTTTTTTTCTGACATTTTTTTATAAAGTTTCTCAAAAAACTTCATGCTTTAAAAAAAAAGTGTTACAAATTAAGATTATTTAAATCATCTATTATTATATACTTATGAAAAACTGCCATTATTTGATCACATTTAAGATTATTTGTTTTAGTTTTATTATCTTACATTTTAGAGGGTAAAAAAAATGCTGTTTTTTGTTTGACATTTTATACAAAAAATTCTCCAAAAACGTCATGCTTTTTCGAAAATACGTGCCTTTATGGGGTTGTTTCTCACCTCAGAACATCAGGAGTGTTCATTCATTCATAAAATTCACTTCTTTCTCAAAATAAGATTATTTTTTATTATCCTTTGAACAACTGCCATTTTTTGTTCACGTTTAAGATTACTGTTTTATTTTTGAAGATGAACATGACGTTAAAGTCCTTACATTTGGAAAGGACAAAACATGCTGTTTTTTGTTTGACATTTTGTACTAAAATTTGTCCAAAAAAACGTCATGCTTTTATGAAATTTTTTGGAAAAATATGATTTTTTTTTTTAATTATCTTTAAAGGTGAACGTTTTTTTTGTTTGTTTTTTTAAATTTTATAGTAAAATATCTAAAAAAAAAAAACCTTGATGCTTTTGTTGAAGAACAAAAAAGTATTTTTATGAGGTTGTTTCTCATCTCAGAACATCAGATGTGTTCATTCATTCATAAAATTCCCTCCTTCAAATTGGGCCTGTGAGACTTTTTGACCCTCTGGGGATATTTTAATTTGAATTATTTTGAAAGCTAAACAGGACATTAAAATCCATACTTTTTAAAAAATAGTTTGGAAATTTTTTCTTTTTTTTTTTTTCAAACAATTTCAGTCCTAAACATTTCTAATTTTTGAACCCATTTGAAGGCCCTTTTTCCTCATGACTTACATCATGCAAATGTATACTGTCATTTTTTGATCACTTTAATATAATTTTTATTATCTTTGAAGATGAACATGACATTAAAGGCCTTACATCTTAAAAGGCCAAAAAGTTTATTTTTTTTATTTTTGTTTAATATTTTTTTAGTAACATTTCTCAAAAAACTTGCTTTTTTTTTTAAAGTTACAAATTAAGGTTTTAATTATCTATTATATGCGCATGAAAAACTGCCATTATTTCATCACATTTAATATGATTTGTTTTAGTTTTATTATCTTACATTTTAAGGGGACAAAAAAATGCTGTTTTTTTGTTTGACTTTTTTTTTTTACAAAAAATTCTCAACGAACGTCATGCTTTTTCGAAAAAAATAATGTTTTTATGAGGTTGTTTTTCATGTCACAACATCAGATGTGTTCATTCATTCATAAAATCCCCTCCTTCAAATTGGGCCTGTGGGACTTTTTAACCCCCTGGGGATATTTTAATTTGGATTATTTTGAAAGCTAAACAGGACATTAAAATCCATACTTTTTTAAAAGATAGTTAGGGAATTTTTTCTTTTTATTGTTTTAAATTTTTTGCAAACATTTTTTGATACAATTTCAGTCTTAAACATTTCTATTTTTGAACCCATTTGAAGGCCCTTTTTCCTCATGACTTACATCATGCAAATGTATACTGTCATTATTTGATCCCATTTAAGATAGTTTTAATTATCTTTGAAGATGAACATGACATTCAAGGTCTTACATTTTAAAGGGCCCAAAATAAGTACATTTTTAATTTTTGTTTGACATTTTTTTAGTAACATTTCTGAAAAAACTTCATGCTTTTTTTTTTTTATTTTTAAAAAAAGTTACAAATTAAGATTTTAATTATCTATTATATACTCATGAAAAACTGCCATTATTTCATCACATTTAAGATGATTTGTTTTAGTTTTATTATCTTACATTTTAAGGGGACAAAAAAATGCTGTTTTTTTGTTTGACTTTTTTTTTTTTACAAAAAATTCTCAACAAACGTCATGCTTTTTCGAAAAAAATAATGTTTTTATGAGGTTGTTTCTCATCTCAGAACATTAGATGTGTTCATTCATTCATAAAATCCCCTCCTTCAAATTGGGCCCGGACTTTTTAACCCTCTGGGGAGGTTTTAATTTGGATTATTTTGAAAGTTAAACAGGACATTAAAATCCATACTTTTTTAAAGATAGTTTGTGAATTTTTTCTTTTTATTGTTTTACATTTTTTGCAAACATTTTTGATACAATTTCAGTCTTAAACATTTCTATTTTTAAACCCATTTGAAGGGACTTTTTCCTCATGACTTACATCATGCAAATGTATACTGACATTATTTGATCCCATTTAAGATAGTTTTAATTATCTTTGAAGATGAACATGACATTAAAGTCCTTACATTTTTTGTTTGACATTTTTTAATAAAATTTCTCAAAAAACTTCATGCTTTTTAAATAAAAAAAAAAGATTATTTTATTATATACTCATGAAAAACTGCCATTATTTGATCACGTCTAAGATTATTGTACTATTTTTATTATCTTGGATTTTAAAAGGACAAAAAAAAATGCTGTTTTTTTGTTTGACATTTCTCAAAAAAACGTCATGCTTTTACAAAAAAATCAATGTTTTTTATGGGGTTATTTCTCTTTTCAGAACATCGATGTGTTCATTCATTCATAACATTCTCTTCTTGAAATTGGGCCTGTGGGACTCTTTAACCCTCTGGAGATGTTTTAATTTGGATTATTTTGAAAGCTAAACAGGACATTAAAATCCACACTTTTTTAAAGATAGTTTGGGATTCAAAAATATTTTTTGTTGACATTTTTTGCAAACATTTTTCAAACAATTTCAGTCCTAAACATTTCTATTTTAAAAGCCTCTCTTCAGGCCTGTTTTCCCTCATAACTTACATCATGCAAATGTAGACTGTCATTATTTGATCACATTTAAGAATATTTTTTATCGTCTTTAAAGGTAAAAGTCCTAAAAAGTGCTGTTTTGTTTGTTTGAAGTTTTTTACAAACATTACTCAAAAATGTCATGCTTTTTCAAAAAATGTTGATAAATAAGATTTTTTATTATCTTTAAAGCTGAACATGACATTAAAGTCCTTACCTTTTTAAAAGTACAAAAAAAAAATGCTGTTTTTTTTTGTTGGACATTTTTTACCAAAAATTCTCAAAAAGCTTCAGGCTTTTATAAAAAAAAATTAAGTGTTTTTTGGGGTCGTTTCTCATCTCAGAACATCAGATGTTCATTCATTCATAAAATTCCCTTCTTGAAATTGGGCCCATGGGACTTCTAAACACCCTGGGGAGATTTTTATTTGGATAATCATGAAAGCTAAACAGGACATTAAAATGTGTACATTTTAAAAGATAGTTTGTGATTTTTTTTCTTTCATTCTTGTTTTACATTTTTTGCTAAAACTTTTCAATCATATTCAATCCTAAACATTTTTAGTTTTAAACCGTTTTTTAGGCCTTTTTTCCCCTCATAACTTACTTGATGCAAATTTATACTGCCATTATTTGATCACATTTAAGATTATTTTTTATTATCTTTTAAAGTGAACATGACATTAAAATCATTACATTTTAACGGGAAAAAAACAGTTTTTTTTTGTTTTTAACATATTTTACTTACACACCCTGTTTCAATATGTGTTGGGAAATTGTGTTAGATGTAAATATAAACAGAATACAATGATTTGCAAATCCTTTTCAAGCCATATTCAGTTGAATATGCTACAAAGACAACATATTTGATGTTCAAACTGAAACATTTTTTTGTTTGCAAATCATCATTAACTTTAGAATTTGATGCCAGCAACACGTGACAAAGAAGTTGGGAAAGGTGGCAATAAATACTGATAAAGTTGAGGAATGCTCATCAAACACTTATTTGGAACATCCCACATGTGTGCAGGCTAATTGGGAACAGGTGGGTGCCATGATTGGGTATAAAAGCAGCTTCCATGAAATGCTAAGTCATTCACAAACAAGGATGGGGTGAGGGTCACCACTTTGTAAGCAAATTGTCAAACAGTTTTAGAACAACATTTCTCAAGGAATTTAGGGATTTTACCAACTACGGTAAAAGGTTCAGAGAATCTGGAGAAATCACTGCACGTAAGCGATGATATTACGGACCTTTGCTCCCTCAGGCGGTACTGCATCAAAAACCGACATCAGTGTGTAAAGGATATCACCACATGGGGTCGGAAACACTTCATAAAACCACTGTCAGTAACTACAGTTGGTCGCTACATCTGTAAGTGCAAGTTAAAACTCTACTATGCAAAGCCAAACCCATTTATCAACAACACCCAGGAACACAGCTGGCTTCGCTGGGCCTTAGCTCATCTAAGCTGAACGGATGCAAAGTGGAAAAGTGTTCTGTGGTCTGACGAGTCCACATTTCAAATTATATTTGGAAACTGTGGACGTGGTGTCCTTCGGAACAAAGAGGAAAATAACCATCCAGATTGTTATAGGCGCAAAGTTGAAAAGCCAGCATGTGTGATGGTATGGGGGTGTATTAGTGCCCAAGGCATGGGTAACTTACACATCTGTGAAGGCACCGTTAATGCTGAATGGTCCATACAGGTTTTGGAGCAACATATGTTGTCATCCAAGCAACATTATCATGGACGCCCCTGCTTATTTCAGCAAAACAATGCCAAGCCACGGGTTATAACAGCGTGGCTTCGTAGTAAAAGAGTGTGGGTACTTTCCTGACCCGCCTGCAGTCCAGACCTCTCTCCCATCAAAAATGTGTGGCGCATTATGAAGCCTAAAATACGACAGCGGAGACCCCGGACTGTTGAAGGACTGAAGCTCGACATAAAACAAGAATGGGAAAGAATTCCACTTTCAAAGCTTCAACAATTAGTTTCCTCAGTTCCCAAACGTTTATTGAGTGTTGTTAAAAGAAAATGTGATGTAACACAGTGGTGAACATGCCCTTTCCCAACTACTTTGGCACGTGTTGCAGTCATGAAATTCTAAGTTTATTATTTGCAAAAAATAAAAAAATAAAGTTTATGAGTTTGAACATCAAATATGTTGTCTTTGTAGCATATTCAACTGAATATGGGTTGAAAATGATTTGCAAATCATTGTATTCTGTTTATATTTACATCTAACACAATTTCCCAACTCATATGGAAACGGGGTTTGTAAATTTCTCAAAAACTTCATGCTTTTATTCATGAAAAACTGCTATTTGATCACACTTAATATTATTTATTTGTGACTTTAAAGGTGTTACATGACCTTAAAGGCCTACTGAAAGCCACTACTAGCGACCACACAGTCTGATAGTTTATATATCAATGATGAAATATTAACATTGCAACACATGCCAATACGGCCGCTTTAGTTTACTAAATTACAATTTGAAATTTCCCGGGGGGTTTCATCCTGGAAACGTCATGTAATGATGACGTGTACGCAAGACGTCACAGGTTTTTAGGAAGTATGAGCGCTGCACACACACACACAGCTAAAAGTCGTCTGCTTTAACGGCATTATTCCACAGTATTTTGGACATCTGTGTTGCTGAATCTTTTGCAATTTGTTCAATTGATAATGGAGAAGTCAAAGTAGAAAGATGGAGTTGGGAAGCTTTAGCCTTTAGCCACACAAACACATGGTGATTCCTTGTTTAAAATTCCTAGAGGTGAAACTTTACTATGGATCAGAGCGCGGTCAAGAGAACATCAATCAAGACGGAATGTCAACCAGCAGGTTTCGGTGAGAAAATTGTGGTTAAAAAGTCGCTTCTTACCGGAGAAAAGCTGAGCTTGTGTGGTCCATAAAGCTGCCGTTGACTTCCCTGAGACACTGCGCGTCAACACACCCGTGGACACACACCTCCGACTATCAGGTACTATTTAACTCACTAAAACACTAGCAACACAATAGAAATATGAGGGATTTCCCAAAATTATCCTAGTAAATGTGTCTAAAAACATCGGAATCCGTCCCAATGCAATCATGTTTTTTTTTTAACCTTTTTTTTTTTTTTTCTAGTCCGTCACTATCAATATCCTTAAACACGAATCTTTCATCCTCGCTCAAATTAATGGGGAAATTGTCGTTTTCTCGGTCCGAATAGCTCTTACTGTTGGAAACTCACATTATAAACAATGTGAGGATGTGCGGAGTCATCAAACATGTGACGTCATCGTCTGCTACTTCCGGTACAGGCAAGGCTTTTCTGTTAGCACCGAAAGTTGCTGACTTTATCGTGGATGTTCTCTACTAAATCCTTTCAGCAAAAATATGGCAATATGGCGAAATGATCAAGTATGACACATAGAATGGACCTGCTATCCCCGTTTGAATAAGAACATCTCATTTCAGTAGGCCTTTAAAGGCCTTACATTTTAAAGGGCCAAAACAATTTTTTGTTTGAAATTTTATACTAAAATTTCAAAAAAATTAAAAAATAAAATACTTTTTTTTTGGTAAAAAAAAAATTGAAAAATGCTTTTATAATTTCAAAAAAATTATATTTTAATTATTTATTATTATATACTCATAAAAACTGCCATTATTTGGTCTTATTTAATATTATTTGTATTAGTTTTATTATCTTACATTTTAAGGGGACCAAAAAAATGCTGTTTTTCCGTTTGACATTTTTTTACAAAAAATTCTCAAAACAATGTTGTTTGATTGATTGAAACTTGTATTATTAGATTGCACAGTACAGTACATATTCCGTACAATTGACCACTAAATGGTAACACCCGAAAAAGTTTTTCAACTCTAAGTCGGGGTCCACGTTAATCAATTCATGCTTTTACAAAAAAAAGTGTTTTTATGGGGTTGTTTCTCATCTCAGAACATCAGGAGTGTTCATTCATTCATAAAACTCACTTCTTTCTCAAAAAATATTAAAAAATAAGATTATTTTTCATTATCTTTTATATACTCATGAACAACTGCCATTTTTTAAATCAATCAATCAATCAATCATTCAATGTTTACTTATATAGCCCTAAATCACTAGTGTCTCAAAGGGCTGCACAAACCACTACGACATCCTCACATTTAAGATTATTTTTCACTATCTTTAAAGGTGAACATGATATTAAAAAGTCCTTACTTTTGGAAAGGACAAAACAGGCTGTTTTTTTGTTTGACATTTTGTACTAAAATTTGTCAAAAAGCGTCATGCTTTTATAAAAATGTTTTGAAAAATAAGATTATTTTTTAAATTATCTTTAAAGGTGAACACTGTTTTTTTGTTTGAAATTTTATTCTAAATTATCTCAAAAAACGTCATGCTTTATTTGAAAAAAGTGTTTTTATGAGGTTGTTTCTCATCTCAGAACATCAGATGTGTTCATTCATTCATAAAATTCCTTTCTTGAAATTGGGCCCATGGGACTTTTTAACCCTCAGGGGAGACTTTAATTTGGATCATCATTTAAATCTAAACAGGACATTAACATTTGGACGTTTTAAAAGATAGGTTGGGATTTGTTTTTGGTTTATTTTTGTTTTACATTTTTGCTAAAACTTTTCAATCATATTCAATCATTTTTCTTTTTCATTTTCATTTTTATTTATCTCATTCATTGATGTGCATTTAGAACGTTAATTATATCACAATTATACAATTTAAATTCACACAATTCCTGAGAAGGAGCAGGATGAAGAAAATCTTATAATTTCCTGCCCCCTTTGACATAAAACATTATCTTACTTTATGAATATCATTTAAGCCGACTCATATATCCAAATGTAATGAAACAATCAAAAACAAAAAACACAAGAAAAACACAAGTGCAAAACTTCATAAAGTATAAACCAAACCAAGAAAGTAATAGTAATAATATAATATTAATATACATCCTAGCTGAGATAGGCGCCAGCGCCCCCCGCGACCCCGAAAGGGAATAAGCGGTAGAAAATGGATGGATGGATGGATGGATGGACATCCTAAAAAAATAATCCTAAACATTTCTATTTTTAAACCCTTTTTTAGGCCTTTTTTTCCTCATAACTTACATGATGCAAATTTATACTGCCATTATTTGATCACATTTAAGATTATTTTTATTATCTTTGAAAGTAAACATGACATTAAAGGCCTACTGAAATGAGATGTTCTTATTTAAACGGGGATAGCAGGTCCATTCTATGTGTCATACTTGATCATTTCGCCATATTGCCATATTTCTGCTAAAAGGATTTAGTAGAGAACATCAACGATAACGTTCGCAGCTTTTGGTCGCTAATAAAAAAGCCTTGCCTGTACCAGAAGTAGCAGACGATGTGCGCGTGACGTCACGGGTTGTGGAGCTCCTCACATCTGAACATTGTTTACAATCATGGCCACCAGCAGCTAGAGCGATTCGGACCGAAAAAGCGACGATTTCCCCATTAATTTGAGCGAGGATGAAAGATTTGTGGATGAGGAAAGTGAGAGAGAAGGACTAGGAAAAAAAAGACTATACAGTGGGAGCGATTCAGATGTTATTAGAGAAATTTACTCAGAAAATTCTGGAAAATCCCTTATCTGTTTATTGTGTTACTAGTGTTTTAGTGAGATTATATGGTCGTACCTGTACAACCTGAAGGTCGGCCCTGCACCTTTCTTCAGCACCAGTAGACAGGTGGTGGCGATGCCCATCTTTGCCCTTCCCAAGGGACCCTATTCGAAACTTGATATTTTGAAATGTTCGCTGCATAATACACTGTACTTTGTGTGTGTGGTCCAACCAACCGTGTTCGCTTGACCGCTCTGTTCCATAGTAAAGCTTCACCGTCATCTTTCGGGAATGTAAACAATGAAACACCGGCTGTGTTTGTGTTGCTAAAGGCGGCCGCAATACACTGCTTCCCACCTACAGCTTTCTTCTTTGACGTCTCCATTATTAATTGAACAAATTGCAAAAGATTCTGCAACACATTTGTCCAGAATACTGTGGAATTATGCGATGAAAACAGACGACTTATAGCTGGGATCGGGCTGGAACAAAATGCCCGCTACAATGCGTGACGTCACGCGCACGCGTCATCATACCGCGACGTTTTAGCATGATACTTCCGCGCGAAATTTAAAATTGCAATTTAGTAAACTAAAGCGGCCGTATTGGCATGTGTTGCAATGTTAATATTTCATCATTGATATATAAACTATCAGACTGCGTGGTCGCTAGTAGTGGCTTTCAGTAGGCCTTTAAGGTCTTTACATTTCAAAGGGATGTTTCTCAAAAAACTTCATGCTTTTATGAAAAAAATGTAAAAAAATAAGATCACTTTTATTATCTTTATATTGTTATGAAAAACTACCAATATTTGATCACATTCAAGATTATTCTTATTATCTTTAAAGGTGAACATGACATTAAATTCCTTACATTTTAAAGGGACAACAAAATTAAATTTTTTTAAATAAAATTTCCCAAAAATCTTTATGCTTTTATAACAATAAAAATAAAATAAAAGAAATCATTTTTATTATCTTTATCTACTCATGAAAAACTGCCATTATTTGATCACATTTAATTAGATTATTATCTTTATAGGTTGTCATGACATTAAAGTCCTTATATTGTTCCTAACATTTTAAAGGGAGACCATATGCTATTTTTTTTGGACTTTTTTTTTTACTGTAATTTCTCAAAAAACTTAATGCTTTTATAAAATAAATATATGACAAAGTCCTTATTTTAAAGGGATATAAAAATGCTGGGTTTTTAAATTTTTTCTGCTAAAATTTCTCAAAAAACGTTATGCTTTTATAAATAATATTAAAAAATAAAATTATTTTATTTTTTATTAACTTTAAAAGTGAACATGACATTAAATTCCTTACATTTTAAAGGGACAACAAAATGAATTAAAAAAAAAAAAAAAAATTTCCCAAAAATCTTTATGCTTTTATAAAAATAAAAATAAAAATGAAATAATTTTTATTATCTTTATATACTCTTGAAAAACTGCCATTATTTGATCTCATTTAATTAGATTATTATCTTTAGAGGTTGTCATGACATTAAAGTCCTTATATTGTTCCTAACATTTTAAAGGGACAAAATATGCTGTTTTTTTTGTTTGACTTTTTCTTTTTACTGTAAGTTCTCAAAAAACCTAATGCTTTTATAAAATAAATATATTTAAAAAAATAGATTTGTATTATATTTAAAGGTGAACATGACATTAAAGACCTTATTTTAAAAGGATATAAAAATGCTGTTTTTTAAAAAAACTTTCTACTAAAATTTTTCAAAAAAAGTTATGCTTTTTTTTAAATAATGTAAAAAAATAAGATTATTTTATTTTTTATTAACTTTAAAAGTGAACATGACATTAAAATCCTTACATTTTTAAAGGGCCCCCCCCAAAAATCTTTTTTTTTGTTTGACATTTTGTACTAAAATTTCTTTTATTAAAAAAGTTGAAAAACACTTTTTTAAATTAAAAAATATATGTATATTTTAATTATTTATTATTATATACTCATGAAAACTGACATTATTTGATCAGATTTAAGATTAATTGTATTGGTTTTATAATCTTACATTTTAAAGGGACAAAATAATTATTTTATTGAGTGTTTTTTTTGTTTGATATTTTTTACAAGAAAATCTCAAACGTCATGCTTTTTTGGGGCTTTTTTCTCATCTCAGAACATCAGATGTGTTCATTCATTCATAAAATTCACTTCTTTCTCAAAAAAAAAAAAAAAAGATTATTTTTACTACCTTATAGTCCTTACTTTTAAAGGGACATAAAAATGCTGTTTTTTTTAAGTTTTTTTTAAATCATCAAAGAACTTCACGCTTTTATAAAAAAAAAGGTTAAAAAATAAGATTATTTTTTTAATCAACTTTAAAGGTAAACATGACATTAAAGTTCTTACCTTTTTAAAGGGCCCCCCCAAAAAAATATTTTTTTTTGTTTGACATTTTGTACTAAAATTTAAAAAAAAAAAAAAAACAACAACTTCATGCTTTTATTAAAAAAGTTGAAAAACACTTTTTTAAATTAAAAAATATATGTATATTTTAATTATTTATTATTATATACTCATGAAAACTGACATTATTTGATCAGATTTAAGATTAATTGTATTGGTTTTATAATCTTACATTTTAAAGCGACAAAATAATTATTTTATGGAGTGTTTTTTTTTGTTTGATATTTTTTACAAGAAAATCTCAAAAAACGTCATGCTTTTTTGGGGCTTTTTTCTCATCTCAGAACATTAGATGTGTTCATTCATTCATAAAATTCACTTCTTTCTCAAAAAAAAAAAAGATTATTTTTACTATCTTATAGTCCTTACTTTTAAAGGGACATAAAAATGCTGTTTTTTTAAAGTTTTTTTTAAATCATCAAAGAACTTCACGCTTTTATAAAAAAAAGGTTAAAAAATAAGATTATTTTTTTAATCAACTTTAAAGGTGAACATGACCTTAAAGTTCTTACCTTTTTAAAGGGACAAAAAAATGTTTTTTTTGGTTTGAAATTCTATACTAAAATTTCTAAAAAACAACTTTGTTTTTATAAAAAAAATATTGAAAAATCACCCTTTTTGAAAGGCCTTTTGCTCCAAACTCAATAAGTTTCAATGCAAATAAATACTAGTAGAAAACTGTGACGTCATTTGATCACAGTCTTCTTAAAATTCATTAACAAAAAACTTTACATGATTTTGTATTTTTTTGTTTAATGGCTGAAGTTGATTGGGATATTTGAGAAAAAAAACATTTATTTTTTATTTTTTATGATGCCCTTTGATATGGTACACCTGTTTGGGGGTATTGTCAAATAGTAGCCAAAGTATATTGTACACCTGTGAAGATATTGCACATTTTAAATTAAACACGATAAAGCACATTTGGGTAAAACGTGCAATGAAAAATATGGTCAAAAATACAAAAAAGTCCCCTGAGACAATTTTTTCCTAATGAAGTAATAACTTAGTAAAAAATAAATAACAAATAATAATATTGATTTTGCACATTTTCTCCTTGCAGGCGGACGATGATGATGACGAGGAAGGGGATGAGAATAAGGCCAGGGGAAACTGGTCCAATAAACTGGATTTTATTTTGTCCATGGTGGGCTATGCTGTGGGACTGGGGAACGTGTGGAGGTTTCCTTATCTTGCCTTCCAGAATGGTGGAGGTAAGAGATCAAATAAATACATTAATAGCTACAAATATATATATATGTAAAGCACATTTAATATACATGTTTCAAATAAAAATGTTTTAAAAACATAAATACTACATTTCCCCCTAAAATATGTAAGTTTATTGTGTGATTAATAATACTTTCATGGCAAAATGAAAAAAATTGAATACAATTTTTAAATACATTTTGCACAGTAAGAATATATTTTCAAATATAAAAAAATATATATTTCCCCCTTTAAAAATTTAATAATAATAATTGTATAACGTTGATTATTTGTATTAGTATTGTACTATTAGAGCAACATACAAAATGGGAGAAATATAGAATAATAAATATATACAATAAATAAGTTTTAAATATAAAAAACCTCTCCTTTTACAAAAAACATCTGTAGTACAATACTAATGATGTCTTTTAGTATTGTACTAATATAGCAAAAATAAAAATATGTGAGAAATATACAATATTATTAAGTTAAGTTAAGTTAAAAGTGTGTGGGGAAATTTGTCCTGTGCATTTGACCCATCCCCTTGATCACCCCCTGGGAAGTGAGGGGAGCAGTGAGCAGCATTGGTGCCGCGCCCGGGAATCATTTATGGTGATTTAACCATAAATACAATTAAAAAAAAAAAAAAAGAAACATATAATAACATTTTATTATTTTGTGCTCTTTTTTGCACTATTAGAGCAGGGGAAAAATGGATGAATATAACATCTTACTTTTGGGTGCATTTTTGTTCTATTATAGCAGAAATAAAATGTAAAAAAAATTGATGAATATAAAATCTTATTTTTTCCTGTTTTTTGAACTATTATAGAAGAAAAAAATGGATAAATATAAAATCCTATTATTTTGTGCTCTTTTTTGCACTATTAGAGCAGGGGAAAAATGGATGAATATAACATCTTACTTTTGTGTGCATTTTTGTACTATTATAACAGAAATGTAAAAAAAAAAGATCAATACAAAATCTTATTTTTTCCTCTTTTTTGAACTATATAGAAGAAAAAAATGGATAAATGTAAAACCCTTTTATTTTGTGCTCTTTTTTGCACTATTAGAGCAGGGGAAAAATGGATGAATATAACATCTTACTTTTGGGTGCATTTTTGTACTATTATAGCAGAAATAAAATGTAAAAAAATTTTGATAAACATAAAACCTTATTTTTTCTTCCTCTTTTTTGAACTATTGTAGAAGAAAAACATTGATAAATATAAAATCCTATTATTTATTATTTATTATTTGTGGGCTTCACGGTGGCAGAGGGGTTAGTGCGTCTGCCGCACAATACGAAGGTCCTGCAGTCCTAGGTTCAAATCCAGGCTTGGGATCTTTCTGTGTGGAGTTTGCATGTTCTCCCCGTGAATGCGTGGGTTCCCTCCGGGTACTCCGGCTTCCTCCCACTTCCAAAGACATGCACCTGGGGATAGGTTGATTGGCAACACTAAATTGGCCCTAGTGTGTGAATGTGAGTGTGAATGTTGTCTGTCTATCTGTGTTGGCCCTGCGATGAGGTGGCGACTTGTCCAGGGTGTACCCCGCCTTCCGCCCGATTGTAGCTGAGATAGGCGCCAGCGCCCCCCGCGACCCTGAAAGGGAATAAGCGGTAGAAAATGGATGGATGGATGGATGGATTATTTTGTGCTCTTTTTTTGCACTATTAGAGCAGGGGAAAAAATTGATGAATATAACATCTTACTTTTGGGTGCATTTTTGTACTATTATAGCAGAAATAAAATGTAAAAAGAATTGATAAATATGAAATCTTTTTTTTTCCTCTTTTTTTGAACTATTACAGAAGAAAAAAAATGGATAAATATAAAATCCTATTATTAAGTGTTCTTTTTTTGCACTATTAGAGCAGGGGGAAAATGGATGAATATAACATCTTACTTTTGTGTGCATTTTTGTACTATTATAGCAGAAATGCAAAAAAAAAAAAGATCAATACAAAATCTTATTTTTTCCTCTTTGAACTATTAAAGAAGAAAAAAATGGATAAAAATAAAATCCTATTATTTTGTGCTCTTTTTTGCACTATTAGAGCAGGGAAAAATGGATGAATATAACATCTTACTTTTGGGTGCATTTTTGTACTATTATAGCAGAAATAAAATATAAAAAAATTGATAAATATAAAATCTTATTTTTTCCTCTTTTTTGAACTATTATAGAAGAAAAAAATGGATAAATATAAAATCCTATTATTAAGTGTTCTTTTTTTGCACCATTATAGAAGAAATCAAATTTAAAAAATGGATAAATACAAAATTTTACTTTTTTTGTGCCTTTTTGTGCCTTTTTGTACTATTATAGCAGAAATAACATTTTAAAATGGATAAATATAAAATATTTTTGGTGCCTTTTTTGTACTATTATATCAGAAATACATTTTTTAAAAATAGATGAATATAAAATCCTATTATTTTGTGCCCTCTTTTTGCACTATTATAGAAGAAATCAAATTTAAAAAATTGATAAATACAAAATTTTACTTTTTTTGTGCCTCTTTGTACTATTATAACAGAAATAAAATTTTAAAAATGGATAAATATAAAATATTTTTTGTGCCTTTTTTGTACTATCATATCAGAAATACATTTTTTTTAAAATGGATAAATATAAAATCCTATTATATTGTGTTCTCTTTTTGCACTATTATAGAAGAAATAAAATTTAAAAAATTGATAAATACAAAATTGTACTTTTTTTGTGCCTTTTTGTACTATAATAGCAGACATAAAATTTTAAAAATTGATAAATATAAAATAATATTTTCTGTGCCTTTTTTGTACTATTATATCAGAAATAAAATTCAAACAATGAATAAATATAAAATATTAGTATTTTTTGTGGCCTTTTTTGCACTATTATAGCAGAAATAAAATAACAATAGGATACATTTAAAATCTTATTTTTTTGTGCCTTTTTCCCCTCTTGCAGGTGCATTTTTGATCCCCTACCTGACTATGTTGGGCATTGCCGGCATCCCAATCTTTTTACTAGAGGTGTCCCTGGGCCAGTTCGCCAGCCAGGGCCCAGTGTCAGTATGGAAGTGCATCCCAGCCCTGCAAGGTACTTGCATCCCAACAGACCCTCGCCCACAACATTCAACACCCACCAGTCTCTACTTCCCTTAAGAGTAATTGATACATATTTCGTCTCGTTTATTTATTTTAGGTTGCGGGATTGCCATGTTGATTGTATCTGTCTTGATAGCCATATACTATAATATTATTATGTGCTGGACACTGTACTACCTGTTCGCTTCGTTGAAGGGCTCACTGCCATGGGCTCACTGTAGGAATGCGTGGAACACCGTGGAATGTAAGGACAAAGAAATGCTGCTCCTAGGTGAGACACGCACACACACACACACACACACACACACACACACACACTGCACAATGCGCAATGCGTCACCACTCTAAGTTGAGGTGTCCTGCAGAATGCTGACCTGTGATCCATACTTAAAATATAATTTTTAAACACCCCACAGCTTATTTATATTCTTTTTTTTACGTTTTATACCAAGTTGTGCTTTTCCACTGTTTTGAAACTGCAGTTTTTTTTTGTAATTTTAATAATTAAATTCTTCCATTAAATATACTTAATTTTTTTTTGTAGGGAAATGCAAATGCAGGTGTTTGTCAACGGTCTGCATCGATTATGTATCGAAATTCAACGAATTTCTGGTGATATTCGCCTTTTGGGGATTCTGTGAATTCAGCAGAAAAAATGCTTGCTTGACATATTTACTGTACTGAGCTGCTGCAGTGCTGCAGCAGGCGCAACACTGACCTCTGCTGGCCAGTGGAAGAACTACAGCCTCTTTTCAACTGAATGAACACAAATTTCAATATCTCTGAAACAGAATCAGAAGTACTTTATTATTTTCCGAGAGGAAATCTAATACTTTTGCGTTGTTTTTTAAATTTTTGTTTTAGTTTTGGCCTTAATGTTTGTTTTTATTCACAAATTTCCTGAAAGGGTTCAGTTATTTCACGGGTGTACAAAGCCAAACAGGTCCTTCATTTTTCCTTAAATCTGTCACATAACTGCAGCCCTAAACAAACATACAAAACAAGTATTTTTTCGCCCTTTTTAAGGCCATTGATCGGATAATATCACATTTATTTACAACCCCCGTTTCCATATAAGTTGGGAAATTGTGTTAGATGTAAATATAAACAGAATACAATGATTTGCAAATCCTTTTGAACCCATATTCAGTTGAATGCACTACAAAGACAACATATTTGATGTTCAAACTCATAAACTTTGTTTTATTTTTCCAAATGATAATTAAGTTAAAATTTCATGACTGCAACACATGCCAAAGTAGTTGGGAAAGGGCATGTTCACCACTGTGTTACATCACCTTTTCTTTTAGCAACACTCAATAAACGTTTGGGAACTGAGGAAACTAATTGTTGAAGCTTTGAAAGTGGAATTATTTCCCATTCTTGTTTTATGTAGAGTTTCGGTCGTTCAACAGTCCGGAGTCTCCGCTTTCGTATTTTACGACGACGGCGTTTCAGGTTATTGTTGATAAATGGGTTTTGGCTTTGCATAGTTGAGTTTTAACTTGCAGTTACAGATGTAGCGACCAACTGTAGTTACTGACAGTGGTTTTATGAAGTGTTCCTGAGTCCATGTGGTGATATCCTTTACACACTGATGTCAGTTTTTGATGCAGTACAGCCTTAGGGATCAAAGGTCCGTAATATCATCGCTTACATGCAGTGATTTCTCCATTCCTTGCAATAGCTCGTTGAGAAATGTTGTTCTAAAACTGTTTGACAATTTGCTTACAAAGTGGTGACCCTCACCCCATCCTTGTTTGTGAATTACTTAGCATTTCATGGAAGCTGTTTTTATACCCAATCATGGCACCCACCTGTTCCCTATTAGCCTGCACACCTGTGGGATGTTCCAAATAAGTGTTTGATGAGCATTCCTCAACTTTATCAGTATTTATTGCCACCTTTCTCAACTTTTTTGTCACGTGTTGCTGGCATCAAATTCTAAAGTTAATTACTATTAGAAAAAAAAAAGTTTTTCAGTTTGAACATCAAATATGTTGTCTTTGTAGCATATTCAACTGAATATGGGTTGAAAAGGATTTGCAAATCATTGTATTCTGTTTATATTTACATCTAACACAATTTCCCAACTCATATGGAAACCGGGTTTGTAAACTTTTGTTTAGTTTTAGACATATATAGTTGACAGGAATAGCCAAACATGCATCACATTCTGTTTTTCCTCTCAACAAGTTTAAAAAAATGTAGATCAATAAAGTCAAATTAAATTAATCACAGAAAAACACATTGTGGCATTCTTAAATGCTCCTAGAGAGATACAACAACCAACAAACACTCAAAATGCTCATCAACCACCCACATTTCAATTTAATCGGGGTTAATTTAGAGATCAGTCCCTCCTATCTCAGAAAAGCTCTGGGGAGTTCCGGAAATTTTCCAGGACCATTCGATGTCAGCTTAAATTTTTCCATCCATCCATCTTCTTCCGCTTATCCGAGGACGGGTCGCGGGGGCAGCAGCCTAAGCAGGGAAGCCCAGACTTCCCTCTCCCCAGCCACTTCGTCTAGCTCTTCCCGGGGGATCCCGAGGCGTTCCCAGGCCAGCCGGGAGACATAGTCTTCCCAACGTGTCCTGGGTCTTCCCCGTGGCCTCCTACCGGTTGGACGTGCCCTAAACACATCCCTAGGCAGGCGTTCGGGTGGCATCCTGACCAGATGCCCGAACCACCTCATCTGGCTCCTCTCCATGTGGAGGAGCAGCGGCTTTACTTTGAGTTCCTCCCGGATGGCAGAGCTTCTCACCCTATCTCTAAGGGAGAGACCTGGAAACTCATTTGGGCCGCTTGTACCCGTGATCTTGTCCTTTCGGTCATGACCCAAAGCTCATGACCATAGGTGAGGATGGGAACGTAGATCGACCGGTAAATTGAGAGCTTTGCCTTCCGGCTCAGCTTCTTCTTCACCACAACGGATCGGTACAACGTCCGCATTACTGAAGACGCCGCACCGATCCGCCTGTCGATCTCACGATCCACTCTTCCCCCACTCGTGAACAAGACTCCTAGGTACTTGAACTCCTCCACTTGGGGCAGGATCTCCTCCCCAACCCGGAGATGGCACTCCACCCTTTTCCGGGCGAGAACCATGGACTCGGACATGGAGGTGCTGATTCTCATTCCGGTCGCTTCACACTCGGCTGCGAACCGATCCAGTGAGAGCTGAAGATCCCGGCCAGATGAAGCCATCAGGACTACATCGTCTGCAAAAAGCAGAGACCTAATCCTGCAGTCACCAAACCGGAACCCCTCAATGCCTTGACTGCGCCTAGAAATTCTGTTTTTCCAGTTTGAGAAAATAAAGAACATCTTTAAACCAGCAAGTAGCGCTTTTTACCTTCCAATTTTAATGTCACAACATGAAATATAAAACAAATCAAAAACACATACATAAATGACATGAGCATAAAACCTATGAAGAAATGCAATTTTGAAAAGTTTCACTCTTTGTAAGAAATGTGAAATATGTATGTATATATATAATAAGTTCTTGTTTTTTTAAGAATTTGTGCGTTTCTATTCCTCTTTTTGATATCATTCTTTGCCATGTCTTTAACAAACATTACCGAGTCAATATCTTGCCTTTACTACAAAAATAGAGTTTCGCTTTTCCTAAACTGATGCTGCTGCTTGTTTCTTTTGTACAGACTCCTGCATCCTGTGGAACAGAAACACCTCCTCCATCAAGAACTCCACTTTTTGTCTCACTGCTCGTGCTGCTGGGAATCTGAGCAGACTGTTGAACTCCACCCTGGAAGGTGAAAAGATCTACGTCAGCCCCAGTGAGGAGTACTTCAAGTGAGTGAGGAAAAACTGGACATGGCTCTGTTGTTCGGTCGTTTTCTGGTGTTTGTGTTTCAATGCTGTCTTAATCCTTACTCTGTGGTGACGGTGTACACACACACACACACACACACACACGCACACACACACACAGTCGTCAAAAGTTTACATACACTTGTAAAGAAACATTTCATGCGGTCTTGAGTGTCCAATCATTTCTACAACTATTGTGGATTTTTTGACATCACATGGACAATCAATGTTTATCAATCAATGTTTATTTATATAGCCCCAAATCACAAATGTCTCAAAGGGCTGCACAAATCATTACGACTACAACATCTTCGGAAGAACCCACAAAAGGGCAAGGAAAAATCACACCCAGTGGGTAGAGAGAATTCACATCCAGTGGGACGCCAGTGACAATGCTGACTATGAGAAACCTTGGAGAGGACCTCAGATGTGGGCAACCCCCCCACCTCTAGGGGACCGAAAGCAATGGATGTCGAGCGGGTCTAACATGATACTGTGAAAGTTCAATCCATAGTGGCTCCAACACAGCCGCGAGAGTTCAGTTCAAGCGGATCCAAGACAGCAGCGAGAGTCCCGTCCACAGGAAACCATCTCAAGCGGATCAGCAGCGTAGAGGTGTCCCCAACAGATACAGGCCAGCGGTCCATCCTGGGTCCCGACGAGCGGTCCATCCTGGGTCTCGACTCTGGACAGCCAGTACTTCATCCATGGTCATCGGACCGGACCCCCTCCACAAGGGAGGGGGGGACATAGGAGAAAGAAAAGAAGCGGCAGATCAACTGGTCTAAAAAGGAGGTCTATTTAAAGGCTAGAGTATACAGATGAGTTTTAAGGTGAGACTTAGATAAAGATAAGATCTTCTGGAGGAAAGTTATGTGGTCAGATGAAACAAAAATTGAGCTGTTTGTGTTGTGTACGTGAGGACTGGAAGGAGACGACAGTATCAATCAATCAATCAATCAAAGTTTATTTATATAGCCCCAAATCACAAATGTCTCAAAGGACTGCACAAATCATTACGACTACAACATCCTCGGAAGAACCCACAAAAGGGCAAGGAAAACTCACACCCAGTGGGCAGAGAGAATTCACATCCAGTGGGACGCCAGTGACAATGCTGACTATGAGAAACCTTGGAGAGGACCTCAGATGTGGGCAACCCACCCCCCCCTCTAGGGGACCGAAAGCAATGGATGTCGAGCGGGTCTAACATGATACTGTGAAAGTTCAATCCATAGTGGCTCCAACACAGCCACGAGAGTTCAGTTTAAGCGGATCCAAGATAGCAGCGAGAGTCCCGTCCACAGGAGACCATCTCAAGCGGAGGCGGATCAGCAGCGTAGAGATGTCCCCAACCGATACAGGCGAGCGGTCTATCCTGGGTCCCGACGAGCGGTCCATCCTGGGTCTCGACTCTGGACAGCCATTACTTCATCCATGGTCATCGGACCGGACCCCCTCCACAAGGGAGGTGGGGACATTCTAATGCTTCACTCTAACTTTCCTCATCCACAAATCTTTCATCGTCGCTCAAATTAATGGGGAAATCGTCGCTTTTTCGGTCCGAATCGCTCTTGCTGTTGGTGGCTATGATTATAAACAATGTTCAGATGTGAGGAGCTCCACAACCCGTGACGTCACGCGCACATTGTCTGCTACTTCCGGTACAGGCAAGGCTTTTTACTACGCCTTTAATGAACATGAACATGTGCTATATTGCAGCCACAGACTAATTTCTCAGTGGTAGGTTGCATACCAAAAAAAATCTATTAAAAACATGTACATAAACACCGGAATCAGACATCAAAAACAGCAAAATAAAATACAAATAGTCAAATTTAACAATATAAGAGTCACTGAACCTTTGATGATTGTGTGGGATGTGTATGCTACTCTAAATGTTGGCTGGTGGATTAAGTGTAAAGTTAATCAGGTGAATAATACAAGAGGGTGTTGTATGTGCGTGATGAATGAACCTTCGTCTGGAATAGGAAGGGGTAGGCACAAGAAGGATCAAGAAGGATCCGGGGACAGGCAAGAGGTCGAGAGGCAGACGGCAAGCAAACAAGGTCCGAGTCCAGGCGAGTGGTCGAGGATCGAGGGAGGCAACTGCGAAGAGGACTAGGAACAAGTCAGCGAGGCAAAACAGGCAAAAGGGACAAAACGAGGCGAGGACAACGAGAGGGAAGCCAGAGACGTATATGCTTACTACGAGGAGTTAACGACGTTCTGGCACAGGATCCAAGGAGTGAGTGGACTTGATTGCTGCCAGGTGCTCTGATGACAGGCCTCCTGCAGCTGCGGCGAAGAGTGGGCGTGGAGCGATCGTGTCTTGGCATGCTGCCAGAAGGAGTGTGGTAATCTGCTGAGGAAGGATCTTGGGTTCGAATCCGCCCCGTCACAGTTTGGCCACAATACCCAGCAATATGCTTGGAGGAGAAAAGGTGTGGACTTTAATCCCAGCAACACCATGCCTACCTTTAAGCATGGTGGTGGTAGTATAATGCTCTGCGCCTGTTTCGCTGCCAATGGAACTGGTGCTTTACAGAGAGTAAATGGGACAGTGAAAAAGGAGGATTACCTCCAAATTCTTCAGGACAACCTAAAATCATCAGCCCGGAGTTTGGGTCTTGGGCGCAGTTGGGTGTTCCAACAGGACAATGACCCCAAACACACGTCAAATGTGGTAAAGGAATGGCTAAATCAGGCTAGCATTAAGGTTTTAGCATGGCCTTCCCAAAGTCCTGACTTAAACGTGTGGACAATGCTGGAGAAACAAGTCCATGTCAGTAAACTTATGTGGGCCTACCGAGGATGTCGTAGTGGTTTGTGCAGCCCTTTGAGACACTAGTGATTTAGGGCTATATAAGTAAACATTGATTGATTGATAAACCAATACATTTTTTTTTTTCCAAGATGGCGCTGCTGTAGTGGCTGCTGTATGCAGGAGCTCTGTGCTCTTGTGTCATCCTTTCGTGTTTCCCTCTTGTTTTCATGTGGTATTATATTTTTTTGCATTTTGGTCCGGGACCATTTGGGACTGTGTGACAAGGGGTGGCACTTTCGTGACCTCTGTGGTGCTTTTTTTGTGGACTTCTGGATCTGCCTCCCGGGAGCCTTTTGGCCATGGAGACCAGCTGCTGGGTCTCTGCCACACCAGAGTCGGTTTGGAGGGACTGGAGGAGATGCGGATGAGGGGACAGGACTGTGGAGCTAGCACTGAGCTACTGGGACGGAGAGGCTTCGCGGTGTCTCGACTGGGTGAGCAGGTGTCGGACACCTCAGTCTCCTTGGACGTATCCTCGCTCGTCCATTCAGACTGGACACTGGCCGAGAGTGGAGTCGGCTGTCTTGGTTGCTTTGTTGGGTCTGCTCCTGTCTCTGGCCATGCTCCCTCCACCCCAGCGGACGATGGCGTGAAACACCGCAGTGGATATGTTTCTTTTACTTTTTATTCATAGCTGTATGTAGAAGTGTCTGCTTGTATCTGCTGCTTTAATGTCTTTAATGTCCTCTGTGTTCTTTGATGTTTGATGTTTCCCTCTTACACACATGGAAGAGGGATGTGTACTATGGCTATGAGTTGTTTTTTTTTTTCTTCCCTTTGCCTCAGTCTGCACCCCCACTACAGGGCCCAGGCTAAGACCGATTTTTTTAATTTAATTTTAATCTTCTATTCTTCAAAAGCTCATCCAGAAGCTTGTGGATGGCTACCAAAAGCGCCTTATTGCAGTGAAACTTGCCAAGGGACATGTAAGCAAATATTAACATTGCTGTATGTATACTTTTGACCCAGCACATTTGCTCACATTTTCAGTAGACCCATAATAAATTCATAAAGGAACCAAACTTCATGAATGTTTTTTGTGACCAACAAGTATGTGCTCCAATCACTCTATCACAAAAACATAAGAGTTGTAGAAATGATTGGAAACTCAAGACAGCCATGACATTATGTTCTTCACAAGTGTATGCACATTTTGACCATGACTGTATAAAAGAACAGTATTTGATCAGAGTGTTGGATGACTGTCCTGCAGGTACAACGTGCTGCACATCTCCAAAGGCATTGAATATCCAGGAGACATTCGTTGGGCTCTGGCAGGCTGTCTGTTTCTGGCCTGGATCATTGTCTACTCCTCTTTGGCCAAGGGAATTAAGTCATCAGGAAAGGTAAAGAAAAAACAACAACAATCCTGTAAACTACTTAAATTAGTTGAAGTGTTCATCAACTTTAGTAAAAAAAAATGCATGTTAAAATTATGCTTTTCCTCCCCTCACATATGAACGAAACCAGTGGTTCTCAACCTTTTTCCAGTGATGTACCCCCTGTGAACATTCTTTTTTAATTCAAGTACCCCTTAATCAGAGCAAATGATTTTTGTTTTTAAAAAAGAGATAAAGAAGTAAAATACAGCACTATGTTAGCAGTTTCTGATTTATTAAATTGTATAACAGTGCAAAATATTGCTCATTTGTAGTGGTCTTTCTTGAACTATTTGGAAAAAAGATATAAAAATAACTAAAAACTTTTTGAAAAGTAAACAAGTGATTCAATTATAAATAAAGATTTCTACACATAGAAGTAATCATCAACTTAAAGTGCCCTCTTTGGGGATTGTAATAGAGATCCATCTGGATTCATCAACTTCATTTTAAACATTTCTTCACAAAAAAATTAATCTTTAACATCAATATTTATGGAACATGTCCACAAAAAATCTAGCTGTCAACACTGAATATTCCATCCATCCATTTTCTGCCGCTTATTCCCGTTCGGGGTCGCGGGGGGCGCTTATTGCATTGTTATATTTTTTTCACAGTTTGTGAACTTACATTCATATTTTGTTGAAGTATTATTCAATAAATACATTTATGAAGGATTTTCGCATTGTTGCTATTTTTAAAAAATCTCATGTACTCTTGGCATACCTTCATGTACCCCCAGGGGTACGTGTACCCCCATTTGAGAACCACTGAACTAAACAACCGTTTGCATACTTGGCTGGAAATGATAACAACTTTACATTGATTGGCACTTTAGATTAGAATCTATCTAGAAACCATGTTTTTTTTTAAGTAATAATAATAGTCCAGTTTATATGTAATATATATTATTGTACTGTGTTGGGGAATATTCTTCATATAATTCATAAAAAAAGAAGCTACTAAAATCCTTTAACTTTTTAAGTGATGAAAAGATGAACATGTCCAAGATTTTCTTTTTTCTTAATCAGGGTTAAGTTGACTTTGTACAGTATTTAAAATAGGTGTTCAAGCCCGCGTATAATCTTGTACAACAGTGCCCTCTAGTGGGGTGAATAATGACACGCACCTTACAATAATCTCTGAATAAGGCAGAGATGTCCTAACCTTTTCTAAAAAAAAAAAAGTACCTCTGACTGAAAAACTAAAGAATAAAAGGGTACACATTGACGTTTTTATTTTTTTGTTGTGTAGAAAATGCAAAAATAAATTAATACATTTTATATATAAACCCCGTTTCCATATGATTTGGGAAATTGTGTTCGATGTAAATATAAACAGAATACAATAATTTGCAAATCATTTTCAACCCATATTCAGTTGAATATGCTACAAAGACAACATATTTGATGTTCAAACTGATAAACATTTTTTTTTTTTGCAAATAATCATTAACTTTAGAATTTGATGCCAGCAACACGTGACAATATACAGTGGCCGAAAAAAAAAATTCGGTCAGCCAGCGATTGTGCAAGTTCTCCCTCTTAAAATGATGACAGAGGTCTGTCATTTTCATCATAGGTACACTTCAACTGTGAGAGACAGAATGTGAAAAAAAAATCCAGGAATTCACATTGTAGGAATTTTAAAGAATTTATTTGTAAATGATGGTGGAAAATAAGTATTTGGTCTACCATTCAAAGCTCTCACTGATGGAAGGAGGTTTTGGCTCCAAATCTCACGATACATGGCCCCATTCATTCTTTCCTTAACACGGATCAATCGTCCTGTCCCCTTAGCAGAAAAACAGCCCCAAAGCATGATGTTTCCACCCCCATGCTTCACAGTAGGTATGGTGTTCTTGGGATGCAACTCAGTATTCTTCTTCCTCCAAACACGAGGAGTTGAGTTTATACCAAAATGGATACATGGATGATACAGCAGAGGATTGGGAGAATGTCATGTGGTCAGATGAAACCAAAATAGAACTTTTTGGTATAAACTCAACTATGGTGTTAATTTTAACACTTATACAAGACTTTTAAAGCCATTTTGATTGTAGGCCATTATAGCTAATAAAGACACTTACATCATGTGTTGCCTTCATTATAACACTTATGTAAGACATTTAAAATAATTTTGATAGTAGGCTATCGTAGCTAATATAGGCACTTACATCATGTGTTGACTTCATTATAACACTTATGTAAGACATTTAAAATAATTTTGATAGTAGGCTATCGTAGCTAATATAGGCACTTACGTCATGTGTTGACTTCATTATAACACTTATATAAGACTTGGATCCATTTTGATAGTAGACTATTATGGCTTATATAGACACTTCCGTCATGTGTTACTTCAGTATAACACTTATATAAGACTTAATTTTGATAGTAGACTATTAGAGCTTATATAAACACTTTCGTCATGTGTTGCCTTCATGATAACACTTATATAATACTTTTAAATTCATTTAGATAGTAGTCTATTATGGCTAGTTTAGACATTTACGTCATGTGTTGCCTTCATTATAACACTTATATAAGACATTTAAAGTCATTTTAATAGTAGGCTATCGTAGCTATTATAGACACTTACATCATGTGTTGCCTTCATTATAACACTTATATAAGACTTAATTTTGATAGTAGACTATTAGAGCTTATATAAACACTTTCGGCATGTGTTGCCTTCATTTTAACACTTATATAAGACTTTTAAAGCCATTTTGATTGTAGGCCATTATAGCTAATAAAGACACTTACGTCATGTGTTGCCTTCATTACAACACTTATGTAAGACATTTAAAGTCATTTTGATAGTAGGCTATTATAGCTACTATAGACACTTACATCATGTGTTGCCTTCATTGTAACACTTATGTAAGACATTTAAAGTCATTTTGATAGTAGGCTATTGTAGCTAATATAGGCACTTACGTCATGTGTTGACTTCATTGTAACACTTATATAAGACTTGGATCCATTTTGATAGTAGACTATTATGGCTTACATAGACACTTCTGTCATGTGTTACTTATAACACTTATGTAAGACATTTAAAGTCATTTTGATAGTAGGCTATCGTAGCTAATATAGACACTTACATCATGTGTTGACTTCATTATAACACTTATATAAGACTTAATTTTGATAGTAGACTATTAGAGCTTATATAAACACTTTCGTCATGTGTTGCCTTCATTATAACACTTATATAAGACTTTTAAAGCCATTTTGATTGTAGGCCATTATAACTAATATAGACACTTACGTCATGTGTTGCCTTCATTATAACACTTATGTAAGACATTTAAAGTCATTTTGATAGTAGGCTATCGTAGCTAATATAGGCACTTACGTCATGTGTTGACTTCATTGTAACACTTATATAAGACTTGGATCCATTTTGATAGTAGACTATTATGGCTTACATAGACACTTTCGTCATGTGTTACTTATAACACTTATGTAAGACATTTAAAGTCATTTTGATAGTAGGCTATCGTAGCTAATACAGACACTTACATCATGTGTTGACTTCATTATAACACTTATATAAGACTTAATTTTGATAGTAGACTATTAGAGCTTATATAAACACTTTCGTCATGTGTTGCCTTCATTTTAACACTTATATAAGACTTTTAAAGCCATTTTGATTGTAGGCCATTATAACTAATATAGACACTTACGTCATGTGTTGCCTTCATTATAACACTTATGTAAGACATTTAAAGTCATTTTGATAGTAGGCTATCGTAGCTAATATAGGCACTTACGTCATGTGTTGACTTCATTGTAACACTTATGTAAGACTTGGATCCATTTTGATAGTAGACTATTATGGCTTATATAGACACTTTCGTCATGTGTTACTTATAACACTTATGTAAGACATTTAAAGTCATTTTGATAGTAGGCTATCGTAGCTAATACAGACACTTACATCATGTGTTGACTTCATTATAACACTTATATAAGACTTAATTTTGATAGTAGACTATTAGAGCTTATATAAACACTTTCGTCATGTGTTGCCTTCATTATAACACTTATATAAGACTTTTAAAGCCATTTTGATTGTAGGCCATTATAGCTAATAAAGACACTTAGGTCATGTGTTGCCTTCATTATAACACTTATGTAAGACATTTAAAGTAATTTTGATAGTAGGCTATCGTAGCTAATATAGACACTTACGTCATGTGTTGCCTTCCTTATAATCAATCAATGTTTATTTGTATAGCCCTAAATCACCAGTGTCTCAAAGGGCTGCACAAACCACAACATTTACTTCATTATAACACTTATATAAGAATTTTAAAGCCATTTTGATTGTAGGCCATTAAAGCTAATATAGACACTTATATCATGTGTTGACTTCATTATAACACTTATGTAAGACATTTAAAATTATTTTGATAGTAGGCTATCGTAGCTAATATAGGCACTTACGTCATGTGTTGCCTTCATTATAACACTTATATAAGACTTAATTTTAATAGTAGACTATTAGAGCTTATAAAGACACTTACATCATGTGTTGCCTTCATTATAACACTTATATAAGACTTTTAAAGCCATTTTGATTGTAGGCCATTAAAGCTAATATAGACACTTATATCATGTGTTGACTTCATTATAACACTTATGTAAGACATTTAAAATAATTTTGATAGGAGGCTATCGTAGCTAATATAGGCACTTACGTCATGTGTTGACTTCATTATAACGTCAATCAATCAATCAATCAATGTTTATTTGTATAGCCCTAAATCACCAGTGTCTCAAAGGGCTGCACAAACCACAACATTTACTTTATTATAACACTTATATAAGAATTTTAAAGCCATTTTGATAGTAGGCTATTATAGCTAATATAGACACTTACGCCATGTGTTGTCTTCATTATACCACTTAAAATTAAATTTTGAAAATCATTTTGATAGTAGGCTATTATAGCGAATGTAGACACTTATGTCATGTGTATAATGCCACAAATAATTGTTTACACAAAAAAAAAAGAATACTGTCTTGTTTAGGTGCAACATTACACAGATTGTGGTTTTCATTCATCGTTTTTCTGTTTGTCCTTTTTGAAAGGTGGTGTATTTTACAGCCACTTTTCCTTACGTGGTGCTGGTGATCCTGTTGATCCGAGGTGTGACGCTCCCGGGTGCAGCTGACGGCATTCTCTACTTCATCACACCAAAGTGGGAGAAACTCATGGACGGAAAGGTGCTTGATGCTGGAAGTAAAACAAAGTATTTTAACTGACGCTTTTACTCTTTACAAAGTGCTAAAAAAAACCCAAAAACAATGCTTTCCAAGCTCCCTAACCTGGAGTATCTTCTTCATTAGGTGTGGAAAGACGCGGCCACTCAGATCTTTTTTTCTTTGTCGGCTGCTTGGGGAGGCCTCATCACGCTCTCCTCCTACAATAAGTTTCACAATAACTGCTACAGGTAAACACACAACAGGTAAAAACCATGCCTCTGGCAAATTAATCTAAACTGTTGCCCTTGTTAGGATGACAGAAGTCTCAAACAGGCGGGCCAATTGTGGCCCACACCTTGATGCGAAAATATTGTGTTGATGCGGCCCGCGAATTTGACATGAATGGCGCTTTACAGCGTCATACTTGTATACCCTCGCTTTTACCGAGGGACTACCATTTTTTAGTTCCCAACTAGGGGTAATCATTCACCTGGAGTGCACCCGGTTAATAATATTAAAGGTGAAGGCACTGCCGTTGGCGTCCTCAACGACCTGTGCTAAAAGTGTTCCAGCCCTGCCACATGTTGTATTTGGCTTCTGTACAGTAAGCGACTGCAAGACAAAATTGATCAACAACCACAGAGGTCACACTGAGGGTGGCCGTATAAACAACTTTAACACTGTTACAAATATGCACCACACTGTGAACCCACACCAAACAAGAATGACAAACACCTTTTGGGAGAACCTCCGCACCGTAACACAAACATAAACACAACAGAACAAATACCCAGAATCCCATGCAGCCCTAAGTCTTCCAGGCTACAATATACACCCCCGCCACCCCCAACTCCGAACCCTATTGTAGCCCAGAAGAGTTAGGGCTGCATTGGATTCTGAATATTTTTTCTGTTGTGTTTATGTTGTGTTACGGTGCAAATGTTCTCCCAAAATGTGTTTGTCAATCTTGTTTGGTATGGGTTCACAGTGTGGCGCATATTTGTAACAGGGATGAAGTTGTTTATACGGCCACCCTCAGTGTGACCTGTATGGCTGTTGAGCAAGAATGTCTTGCAGTCGCTTCCGTGAGTATGTAATAGCCTCATTCAATATGTGACTCATCCGGCACACTGTCTTTATGGTGGAAATGCAGACGTGAAAGGCAGAGCCGTCGTGGCACGCCCTAAATGTTGTTGTCTGGGTGAAAACCGTGAGAATGATTGCCCCGGGAGTTTGTCGGGATGAGTATTGATATCTTGGTGGTTCCCGGAAAGATCGCGAAAGTTGGCAAGTATGTTGCCAGAGCGGGAAAGCTATTCAAATAAGGTGGATTTGTTAAAAAGTGCATGTTAGATTTTTTTAAAGAAAGCTTTTGTTGCGGCCCAGTCCCACCCAGTTTTTGCATCCAGTGGCCCCCAGCTATATTGAGTTTGAGACCCCTGCTTTTACGACACGTGGGTGCTCAGTGGTAATTCACTATTTGTAAAATGAACAATTAACATTGGCATGTAAACGTTAGCACGTGTCACATACCAAGATTAACGACTCTTAACATGTAGGCCTGTGAAAATAGCGAAAAAAAGTTAGCAGGCTAATGTTAGCATGCTAACAGTCAGCATATGCCACGTATAAAGTTATATAACTCTGAGGTGTATGGCTGCGGCATAGGCTACAAAAAAAGTTAGCACTCTGTTAGAATGCTAACAGAAGCATGCTAATAGTTAGCATATATCAACTATGATGTTATAACTCTGGGTTAAATGGTTGTAAAATTAGCAAAAAAAACGGTTAGCTTGTGTCATGTACCAAGTTATATGACTCTGAGGTAATATATTATTTTTGTATAGATAATGGATGGATATATTATATAATTTTATATGTATTATGTATTTATTTATACATTTATACCTGTAGTATCCTTTCCATCCTTACACTTTCCATCCTTTGTAACTGAGCTATTGTGTGGAACAAGTTTCCCTTGTGGATCAATAAAATTTGTCTAAGTCTAAGTAAATTTTAATAAAATTAGCAAAAAATACCCAGTGAGTTTGTGTCATGTACCAAGTTATATGACTCTGAGGTAATATATATTTATTTATTTATTTATTATTATTATATGTATTATCTACTATATATTGATTTATACTTTACAACTGCATTATCCTTTCCATCCTTACTTACACTTTCCATCCTTTGTAACTGAGCTATTGTGTGGAACAGTTTCCCTTGTGGATCAATAAAG
>NC_084635.1:4286638-4306638 GCF_033978795.1 Nerophis ophidion
CATCGTCTGCACCCACTGGGATGCCGACTGATGGGACGGTTGTATCTTCCAGCACAGAACTTCCCCGTTTAGCTGGTGAATTCAGCATAATAAAGGTAAAAAAAAAATCTAGCAATGCCTTAGGGCAGGGGTGTCCAAAGTGCGGCGCGGGGGCCATTTGCGGCCCGCAGGTAATTTTTTAACGGCCCCATGGCACATTTTAAAAATACGATTGAAAATTTTTCAAAACATAAAAAGTGATATAAAGGAGCAAACGGGTGGAATGTAAAAAGAAAATGTTGCAATGTTTACTCTAATAACACAAAGCTGCCATGCAGGCTGTTTCTTTCTTTAAAAAATAATAATGAATCAAAATCAATGTCATGAATTATTGACCTATTCAATGCTCCAATTATGTCACGTTAAATTAGATATTTTTTGGGGGAAAATTTTGCATATTTTGTGTTTGCCATATAAAAAAATTAGCTGTTTTTTCTAAAGGGCCTAAAATTAACAAACAAAAAACATAAACAAGAATAAAACTTATAATTGACGGATAGATCTGAAGTTGATCTCGAGATTATTGTGTTAAAAGTAAACAGTAAAAAAATTACGATTTATTTTTTGACACTTTAATGAGTAGGAAGGACCCTTTTGGATCCCCAATAATTTTAGTGTGAATTGTTTTTAAGTGTCATTGCTCTAAAAATAATAATGAATTAAAATCAATGGTGTTATTAGTTATTGACTTTTTTTAAGGCTCCAATTATTATATAATCTCAAATATTCCACTTCAAAAAATATTGGGTGATAATATTGCATATTTTGTGTTTTTTTTTCCATCAAAAAACAGGATTTTCCTTGACAAAAAGAGCATACAACTTAAATCTTTCAAATCATTATATTGACAGACGGACCTAATGTTGATCTGGAGATTTAAAACTTGAATAATAATAATTTTTAATATTTTTTTTGACCAAAACCCTTTGGGGTCCCCGGGATCAAGCCTGAGGGGAGGCCTAAATGTAAATTGGTTATACATATTATTGTATTGGTTTTTAAAATAAAAAAATGTCAAATCGGCCCCCACTTGCTTTGATTTTTCAGTCTACGGCCCGAAGTGGGAAAAAGTTTGGACACCCCTGCCTTAGGGTGTAATTTGAGAGCAGCACATTCATGTGTGGATTTTTAGCAAGCAGCATGTGGAATTTCTACATTACAACTTTGTCCAAACTCAAAGGCCATTCAGCAGCTGCATCTCCAGTAGCTAGCATTACCTCTTTAATATCGATAGGAGTTTGAAGCGCTGTGAGCACGGTGCTGTATCACTACGCCAGAAAAGTAGTTCCTAGAGTGTTATCACTTACGACATGTACTTGGACCGTTGTTTGCAGTTTTAGGATGTTTTGGAGTTCTTTACGGACACAATAGTAGAATCTCCATTACCTGCATTGTTAGCCGCCTCTTACTATTGTTTTTTCTCTATTTAGAATGTGCAGAATTTTTTTTTTGTCTCAAACAAATATTGTGAACATTGGGTTTTCTTTGAAACATTCCTGGTCGGTGTTCACTCCAAGTGTGTGTGTTTGTCTTAGGTCCAGGTATAGCATTTGTGGTGTATCCTGAGGCTCTGACCAGACTTCCCCTGTCTCCTTTCTGGGCTATCATCTTCTTTCTCATGCTTCTCACTCTGGGCCTGGATACCATGGTAACCATTTGCCCGTCTGTGTTTCTCTTACCCTGCATGGGCTCAAGTGTGGTTGTCAGATGGCAGAGTTTGCTATAGTACCCAAGGCAAACATATATTTTGCCTTTGGAAATAAGCCTTCCTTAGTCTCCAACTCTTGCACATCATGCATTTTTCATTAACTCGGCTATTTGGGCTCCGTGGGACCCATTGAGTATAAAAACAAAATAAAAAGTTGGAAGTTGCCATCTGAACTTTCGGGTGTGTTTTCAGCCAACTTAAATCTTATATATGATGTGGTGCACACTTCATTGACCGTGTAATGTCCTCCGAAGTGGAAACCAGGTTCTTGTAGCCATAAATGTGATATCCACATACAAACTCCGTTTCCATGGGAAATTGTGTTAGATGTAAATATAAACGGAATACAATGATTTGCAAATCATTTTCAACCCACCGACAAAGACAACATATTTGATGTTTTTTTGTGCAAATAATCATTAACTTTAGAATTTGATGCCAGCAGCACGTGACAAAGAAGTTGGGAAAGGTGGCAATAAATACTGATAAAGTTGAGGAATGCTCATCAAACACTTATTTGGAACATCCCACAGGTGTGCAGGCTAATTGGGAACAGGTGGGTGCCAGGATTGGGTAACAAAGCAGCTTCCATGAATTGCTAAGTAATTCACAAACAAGGATGGGCGAGGTACACCACTTTGTAAGCAAATTTTCGAACAGTTTTAGGACATTTCTCAACGAGCTATTGCAAGGAAATCCCGGAAGGCCTGCTCAGTGCCTTTTGAAAGGTTGCTGAGAACGCAATCAAAAGGTGTGACACAGTCACCGATGACAGCCGGTTGTGTCCAACCTGGACGATCAGGAACGCTAAAGACGCAGCTATCATACATTATGTCTGTCTTGAATGCGGTTTCCACAGGTAATCTTGTGAGGTGAAGGACAGTGAATGCAGGACTCGGCTGACGAAAAGCAAGTCATACGAATAACAACCCTAACAGAATTCAAGTCGTCTGCAGAGCTTCTGGCTGAAGCTCGAGAGCCTAACTTGAATCCTCCAAAGTCTGTAGCTGAAGATACCCTTCATTCACATCATGTTCTGCACCCAAGGACTTACAGAAAAGACGACTTTGTCCCCAGGCCTAGGCAAGCCTGCAAAAATGACAGGTGGAAATGAACCTAGCACCAGCATCCGTCTTTTGAAACGATCCAAGGAACAGAACTAAAGTCTGAGACGACAGCAGACCCAAACTGGAACGCACTGTCCAAGTTGTCTGCAGAGCTTCTGGCTGAAGCTCGAGAGCCTAACTTGAATCCTCCAAAGTCTGTAGCTGAAGATACCCTTCACATCATGACCTGCATCCTAAGGACTTACTAAAAAGAGGACTTTGTACCTAGGCCTGGGCAAGCCTGCACAAATGACAGGTGGAAATGAACCTGGCACCAGCATCCGTCTTTTGAAACGATCCAAGGAACAGAACTGAAGTCCATAGACGACAGCAGACCCGAACTGGAACGCACTGTCCAATTCGTCTGCAGAGCTTCTGGCTGAATCTCGAGAGCCTAACTTGAATCCTCCAAAGTCTGTAGCTGAAGATACCCTTCACATCATGACCTGCATCCTAAGGACTTACTGAAAAGAGGACTTGGCAAGCCTGCAAAAATGACAGGTGGAAATGAACCTAGCACCAGCATCCGTTTTTTGAAACGATCCAAGGAACAGAACTGAAGTCCACGGACGACAGCAGATCCAAACTGGAACGCACTGTCCAAGTCGTCTGCAGAGTTTCTGGCTGAAGCACGAGAGCCTTACTTGAATTCCCCAAAGTCTGTAGCTGAAGATACCCTTCACATCATGACCTGCATCCAAAAGACTTACTGAAAAGAGGACTTTGTACCCAGGCCAAGACTTACTGAAAAGAGGACTTTGTACCCAGGCCTGGGCAAGCCTGCAAAAATGACAGGTGGAAATGAACCTAGCGCCAGCATCCGTCTTTTGAAATGATCCAAGGAACAGAACTGAAGTCCACGGACGACAGCAGACCCGAACTGGAACGCACTGTCCAAGTCGTCTGCAGAGCTTCTGGCTGAAGCTCGAGAGCCTTACTTTAATTCCCCAAAGTCTGTAGCTGAAGATACCCTTCACATCATGTTCTGCACCCAAAGGACTTACTGAAAAGAGGACTTTGTACCCAGGCCTGGGCAAGCCTGCAAAAATGACAGGTGGAAATGAACCCAGCACCAGCATCCGTCTTTTGAAACGATCCAAGGAACGAACTGAAGTCCTCTGAGACGACAGCACTGTCACCAACAGATTTCCAGACCGTGTGACTAGGTTGCCATGACAACTAGTTTGAACTCACATGTAATGGATAACTTACCAACCCACAAAAGACTTATTTTTACATGTCACAACCAGTGGAGGTTGACCATCTCTCAGCTTTGTAGTCCACCTGTGACGCAAGAGGATGTCTTGATGCCTAACCTATCCTGGGGGGACATGTGACTTTGCTGCGTGAGACCAAGACATCCAGCCCCTGGTGGTCAAGAGGATGGAGTAGAAAGTAGGGAACTAGCGTAAGGCTGTCTTTGTTCTTGCTACCAACTGGGTTCCACATACTGTGAATGCGTCCCAGAGTGAAAATACTAAAGTGTTTCAATAAGCGCCGGTCCCAAAGTTTTGCGACAAGGCTCCGTCTTTGCTCCACTCGGCTGCGGCAGTGCTACATTCTGCACACAGTGACCCAATTAACATAATTAGCCATTCGTGCAGCGCTTGGGGACTGATTTCTGGATGAAGTGCTTTGCAGCTCCCCAAGTAGCAGAGGAGGGGGCCCCCGTCTGTGTGATTGGAGTGAAGGAAACTAAGTTGGCCCGGAGCGTGGTTGGGGCGGGGGTTGGGGGTGGTTAAGAGGGGAGGAGTATAAGTCACCAACTCGAGTATTTCATATATATTTCATATATATATATATAAATATATATGTATGAGATACTTGGCTTTCAGTGAATTCTAGCTATATATATTTATTTTATTATATATGTAAATAAAATAAATTGTTGAATTTCTGACGGCACCTAATACACAGTAATAACACAGTTGTTCTACTAACTGTACTGTGCTTGCTGGTTACTAAAAAACAACAACACTTACCTTTCACTATTTGAGTAACCTTCTTTCTGCCATTTGCATATTGGTGAGCGATCTCCGAATCCGGGCACATCCTTCACAGATTTGTTGTAGACATCCGCAAAAGAGAACGGGATGTTGCTTCCAGCTATCAGCATAGCCATCTTTGTCTCAGCATAAGTTACACCATCGGGTCTCCATTTTGCGAGGTGGGCCATAATACTGGGTTGTGAACGATGCTGCGCTGCGGACGCTTTGTGCTTCGCTGACCGTTCATGGCTGAATATATCCGTTCGGCCAGTGTTCAATGGAGAAGTCTGTTCTACAAAATTTACAGGCAACATTCCCCTTCGAACTCTCCTGGATAAACTGAAATGATTGTTTCCATTAGTTTTGGAACTTGCAAGCGTATTTCTTCATTTTGCTCGTCGACGGTGTAATATATTGGGTTGGAGTCAATAACCAGGCGACGTGATGAAGTTTCGTCTCTTTACTGTGGGCTTCAGAACAGACTCCCTAATGCATATGTTCCTTGACTGCACTTAAATGTAGAATATATGTAAAATATATTTATATTATTCAGATATTATATATAATATCCATCCATTTTCTACCGCTTATTCCCTTTTTGGGGTCGCGGGGGGCGCTGGCGCCTATCTCAGCTACAATCGGGCGGAAGGCGGGGTACACCCTGGACAAGTCGCCACCTCATCGCAGGGCCAACACAGATAGACAGACAACATTCACACACTAGGGACCATTTAGTGTTGCCAATCAACCTATCCCCAGGTGCATGTCTTTGGAAGAGGGAGGAAGCCGGAGTACCCGGAGGGAACCCACGCACTCACGGGGAGAACATGCAAACTCCACACAGAAAGATCCCGAGCCTGGATTTGAACCCAGGACTAGTCAGGACCGTCGTATTGTGAGGCAGACGCACTAACCCCTCTGCCACCGTGAAGCCTATTATATATAATATAAATAATATATTGCCGGTATTTATTATTATCATTGTTTATTGTGGGCGAACCGTGGTGCTGAATTTCCCCCAGGGATCAATAAAGTACATTCTATTCTATTCCATGTCCTGTTTAAGAGGGTCACAACATTGCTGAGTCAGGTTTGCATGGATTTCGGGAGATAATTTTTCCTGGGAGGTATTCGGGAGAGGCGCTGAATTTCGGGAGTCTCCCGGGAAATCCGGGATGGTTGGCAAGTATGAACACGGCCAACTTCACATGTTGGGGGGAAAAGAAGAAGCAAGGACACAAATCAACAGGAAGACCAAATTAGGATGTTACTTTGTTTAGGCAGCGGCTCAGAGGAAGCATTTTGACTGTAATCGACTTGGGATGTTGACAGGAAATTAGTTTTGGGAGCTCAGGAAGAGAGAGAGGAGAGGAGGCGGATAGTTTGGTGCCACGCGGTTCTTTTTTTAGTGCTCACGCACACACAAAGCCACCTCTGTCATTGGCCTGTTTGTATATTCAAGGTCCCAAGCCTCTTTTTAACCATCTTGAGGTATTTACTAATCTCCTGTCAGGTTCTTACTCTCGGTTGCAACCCGACTCATTTAAATCAAGGATTTTTCTTCCATCTGTTCCCATCCCAGATTGGAGTATACAGTGGGGCAAAAAAGTATTTAGTCAGCCAGCGATTGTGCAAGTTCTCCCACTTAAAATGATGACAGAGGTCTGTCATTTTCAACTGTGAGATACAGAATGTGGAAAAAAATCCAGGAATTCACATTGTAGAAATTTTAAAGAATAAAAGGGTACACATTGATGTTTTTATTTTTTTATTGTGTAAAATGCAAAAATAAATTAATATATTTTATATACAGGTACAAACCTCGTGTCCATATGATTTGGGAAATTGTGTTCGATGTAAATATAAACAGAATACAATAATTTGCAAATCATTTTCAACCCATATTCAGTTGAATATGCTACAAAGACAACATATTTGATGTTCAAACTGATAAACATTTATTTTTTTTTTGCAAATAATCATTAACTTTAGAATTTGATGCCAGCAACACGTGACAATATACAGTGGGCGAAAAAAAAAAATTCGGTCTGCCAGCGATTGTGCAAGTTCTCCCTCTTAAAATGATGACAGAGGTCTGTAATTTTCATCATAGGTACACTTCAACTGTGAGAGACAGAATGTGGAAAAAAAATCCAGGAATTCACATTGTAGAAATTTTAAAGAATTTATTTGTAAATTATGGTGGAAAATAAGTATTTGGTCAACCATTCAAAGCTCTCACTGATGGAAGGAGGTTTTGGCTCCAAATCTCAGGATACATGGCCCCATTCATTCTTTCCTTAACACGGATCAATCGTCCTGTCCCCTTGGCAGAAAAACAGCCCCAAAGCATGATGTTTCCACCCCCATGCTTCACAGTAGGTATGGTGTTCTTGGGATGCAACTCAGTATTCTTCTTCCGCCAAACACGACGAGTTGAGTTTATACAAAAATGGATACATGGATGATACAGCAGAGGATTGGGAGAATGTCATGTGGTCAGATGAAACCAAAATAGAACTTTTTGGTATAAACTCAACTCGTCGTGTTTGGAGGAAGAAGAATACTGAGTTGCATCCCAAGAACACCACACCTACTGTGAAGCATGGGGGTGGAAACATCATGCTTTGGGGCTGTTTTTCTGCTAAGGGGACAGGACGATTGATCCGTGTTAAGGAAAGAATGAATGGGGCCATGTATCGTGAGATTTTGAGCCAAAACCTCCTTCCATCAGTGAGAGCTTTGAATGGTTGACCAAATACTTATTTTCCACCATAATTTACAAATTATTTTAAATTCCTACAATGTGAATTCCTGGATTTTTTTTTCCACATTCTGTCTCTCACAGTTGAAGTGTACCTATGATGAAAATGACAGACCTCTGTCACCATTTTAAGTGGGAGAACTTGCACAATCGCTGGCTGATTAAATACTTTTTTGCCCCACTGTATTTATATTCAGTTTGTTTAGCAATTAAATGGAAATATATTGAAATGTGATGCAGAGTTGCAACGTCAGCAGCAGCTCTTATTAATGCAGTGTTGTGCACTAATCCATATGATTTATTCCTTCCGTTCTCAGTTTGCAACCATCGAGACCATCGTCACCTCGGTCTCGGATGAGTTCCCCAAATACTTGAGGACGCACAAGCCGCTCTTCACCCTGGTCTGCTGTTTGGTCTTCTTCATCCTGGGCTTCCCCATGATCACAGAGGTATGATGCTCCTCAGACTCACCAGGGGCCTCATGTATTAAGAGTTGTGTGGATTTCCTACCAAAATCCGAAAAAACCCCGTATGCAGGAAAATGTTTTGATGTATTAAAGTGTGTGCGCGGACTAATCCAAGATAGGGTTGTAGGGTATACTGGTATTAGTATTGTACAGCAATACTAATGACTCATTTTAGGTACTATACCACCTCTGAAAAGTACCGATCCCCCAAACCCCCGCGCCCCTGTCATCGTCACGTCCTGTGTTTGCTGGTTTACAATCAGTCCAGCATGTTCGGCAGCGCACGATCACAGAGTACTTACAAGCAGACAGAAAAAGGAGAATGGGTTCATTTTGGCTTAAAAACTGACAATAACAAAACTAACAGTAAAAAAAAAAGGTATGACACTGAAAATGTGTGGCACATTTTGAAGCATAAAATACCACAAAGGATGACCCCGGACTGTTGAACTACTCTAGCTGTACATCAAGCAAGACTGAGAAAGAATACCACCCGAAAAGCTTAAGAAATTGCTCTCCTCAATGGTGTGGTTTGTTTTCCCGTGGTGCAAAGCGATTGGACTGGACATGACGTGAAGGTAATAATATTTAAATTTTACTATAAACAAGAACAAACAAAAGGCGCTATCAGCGGAGGTTTAAAACTTGGCTATAAAAACAAAACTTGCACTGTGGCTTGAATAACGAAAAACTTACTTGGAACGAGAAAGGAACACGGGTCATGGGCATGGAGAACAAGGGTGTGTCGAGGGTGATGTCGCCAAGCTGACTGCCTGGCAACTGCAGGCTTAAATAGTGATGTGGTGATTGGCAACAGGTGCATGAATCCAAGGGACGGTGTGGTGTAGTTGGCAGAGTGGCCGTGCCAGCAATCTGAAGGTTACTGGTTCAATCCGCGCCTTCTACCATCCTAGTCACGTCGGTAGTGTCCTTGGGCAAGACACGTCTAACAGGAACTAAAGACAGGAAATACTACACACAACTAATACACAACCAAACTGTCAGGGGCAAGCCTGACAATAAGTTGTGTAACTTACGACATGTGCTCATATGTAGTCTGCTCACAGCCAGATTAGAGTTTCAGGTGGAAATTATGTACGATTTGGTCTTTTAAATGTAAACATGCCAACATATAGAAAATACTTTGACTCTTAATTGATTACTGTATTTCCCGGAGTATAAGGTGCACTTAAAATCCATTTTTTTCCCTCAAAACTTGACAGATTGCCTTATAACCCGGTGCGCCTAATGTACGGAATAATTCTGGTTTTGCTTACCAACCTTGAAGCAATTTTATTTGGTGTATTGATAAGTGTGACCAGTAGATGGCAGTCGAACATAAGAGATAGGTGTAGCCCGCAATATGACTCAAGTAAACAACACCAACATTTTATATGTTCCATTGAAAATATAGAAAACATTACTCAAACATCTTATCAACATGTTTTAGTATGACTTTGGTGAATGAATTATATTTTTATATAGCGCCTTTTCTCTAGTGACTCAAAGCGCCTTACATAGTGAAACCCAATATCTAAGTTACATTCAAACCAGTGTGGGTGGCACTGGAAGCAGGTGGGTAAAGTGTCTTGCCCAAGGACACAACGGCAGTGACTAGGTTGGCAGAGGCGGGAATCGAACTCGCAACCCTCAAGTTGCTGGCACGGCCACTCTACCAACCGAGCTAAACCGCCCCGTAAGCTATGAAGCCGCACCGCTTGATGGATTAAACAGACCAGTATTATTATGGTGTGTGGATAAGCAATATTCAGCAAAAGCAACTGTTGTGTGACTATCAAAAAGCAATTAGTCACTGAGAGTGGAAAGCAGGGCTGTGTCTGACACGCCAGGTCCAATAATTGTTGTTGTTTTGAGGGGGATTTATTGTCCCTTTGAGTAAAAATACAATACATTACATTCTGATGGTTTGTGGTTCCTTTGCAGTCCTTTAGCGCTCCTTTTGCTGTTCCTTTTGCGGTCCTTTTGCTGTTCCTTTTGCGCTCCTTTTGCTGTTCCTTTTGCGCTCCTTTTGTGCTCCCTTTGTTGTTCCTTTTGCGGTCCTTTTGCTGTTCCTTTTGTGCTCCTTTTGTGCTCCCTTTGTTGTTCCTTTTGCGGTCGTTTTGCTGTCCTTTTGCTGTTCCTTTTGCTGTTCCTTTTGCGCTCCTTTTGTGCTCCTTTTACTGTTCCTTTTGCGGTCCTTTTGCTGTCCTTTTGCTGTTCCTTTTGCTGTTCCTTTTGCTGTTCCTTTTGTGCTCCCTTTGTTGTTCCTTTTGCGGTCCTTTTGCTGTCCTTTTGCTGTTCCTTTTGCTGTTCCTTTTGCTGTTCCTTTTGCGCTCCTTTTGTGCTCCTTTTACTGTTCCTTTTGCGGTCCTTTTTCTGTTCCTTTTGCACTCCTTTTGTGCTCCTTTTGCTGTTCCTGTTGCGCTCCTTTTGCTGTTCCTTTTGCGCTCCTTTTGCTGTTCCTTTTGCGCTCCTTTTGCTGTTCCTTTTGCGCTCCTTTTGCTGTTCCTTTTGCGCTCCTTTTGCTGTTCCTTTTGCGCTCCTTTTGCTGTTCCTTTTGCGGTCCTTTTGCTGTTCCTTTTGCGCTCCTTTTGCTGTTCCTTTTGCGCTCCTTTTGCGCTCCCTTTGTTGTTCCTTTTGCGCTCCTTTTGCTGTTCCTTTTGCGCTCCTTTTGCTGTTCCTTTTGCGGTCCTTTTGCGGTCCTTTTGCTGTTCCTTTTGCGCTCCTTTTGCTGTTCCTTTTGCTGTTCCTTTTGCTGTTCCTTTTGCGGTCCTTTTGTGCTCCTTTTGCTGTTCCTGTTGCGCTCCTTTTGCTGTTCCTTTTGCGGTCCTTTTGCTGTTCCTTTTGCGCTCCTTTTGCTGTTCCTTTTGCGCTCCTTTTGCTGTTCCTTTTGCGGTCCTTTTGCTGTTCCTTTTGCGCCCTTTTGCTGTTCCTTTTGCGCTCCCTTTGTTGTTCCTTTTGCGCTCCCTTTGTTGTTCCTTTTGCTGTTCCTTTTGCGCTCCTTTTGCTGTTCCTTTTGTGCTCCTTTTACTGTTCTTTTTGCGGTCCTTTTTCTGATCCTTTTGCACTCCTTTTGTGCTCCTTTTGCTGTTCCTGTTGCGCTCCTTTTGCTGTTCCTTTTGCGCTCCTTTTGCTGTTCCTTTTGCGCTCCTTTTGCTGTTTCTTTTGCGCTCCTTTTGCTGTTCCTTTTGCGCTCCTTTTGCTGTTCCTTTTGCGCTCCTTTTGCTGTTCCTTTTGTGCTCCCTTTGTTGTTCCTTTTGCGGTCCTTTTGCTGTTCCTTTTGCTGTTCCTTTTGCGCTCCTTTTGTGCTCCTTTTACTGTTCCTTTTGCGGTCCTTTTTCTGTTCCTTTTGCGCTCCTTTTGGGCTCCTTTTGCTGTTCCTGTTGCGCTCCTTTTGCTGTTCCTTTTGCGCTCCTTTTGCTGTTCCTTTTGTGCTCCTTTTGCTGTTCCTTTTGCGGTCCTTTTGCTGTTCCTTTTGCGCTCCTTCTGCTGTTCCTTTTGCGCTCCTTTTGTGCTCCTTTTTCTGTTCCTTTTGCGCTCCTTTTGCTGTTCCTTTTGCACTCCTTTTGTGCTCCTTTTGCTGTTCCTTTTGTGCTCCTTTTGCTGTTCCTTTTGCGCTCCTTTTGCGGTCAACAGAAGTAACGGCACCTAGGTTCACACTCTCTCCAAACAAGCCAAACAATTCCTACAGACAAGTGCAGGTGATATTCATTCAGCAATCATTCAGCTCCACAAACACGCCCCCCCCCCCCCCCCCCCACACACACACACTCCGCCCACACACATGTAGCCACACCCATTATCCCAGGTGACAAGTGAGAGACAAATCCCTGCCTCTACAGCAACTTTTCTTACCTTCTGGTAAGAAAGGAAGTGTTTTCAATGTAGAAAAAAATTAAATAAATATCACTCCTTTGATGCGCCCATTATATATGAAAAAAGATAAAAAATAGACTATTGTGCGGCAGTGCGCCTTATATTCCGGAATTTACGCTACTCTATTATTACGACAAAGGGGAGCTATTTGCGGTCGCAGCCACGTGACACAAAGTCGGCCCAATCCTTCACCGTCTCCGGTGCCATTATTGAGCCGAAACCATTGACGGCTGCCGTCTGCCCGGCTGGCCAACAGCAACATGTGGCAAAATGATAGCCTACGTAAATTATGGGACATCCCCACAGATATGGATATGAATATAAAGCATTCAATTCCTTTGTCACCGATTCTGTTCATAACTTTTATGGACAGAATTTCTAGGCGCAGTCAAGGCGTTGAGGGGTTCCGGTTTGGTGGCCGCGGGATTAGGTCTCTGCTTTTTGCAGATGATGTGGTCCTGATGGCTTCATCTGGCCAGGATCTTCAGCTCTCGCTGGATCGGTTCGCAGCCGAGTGTGAAGCGACCGGAATGAGAATCAGCACCTCCAAGTCCGAGTCCATGGTTCTCGCCCGGAAAAGGGTGGAATGCCATCTGCGGGTTGGGGAGGAGACCCTGCCCCAAGTGGAGGAGTTCAAGTACCTAGGAGTCTTGTTCACGAGTGAGGGAAGAGTGGATCGTGAGATCGACAGGCGGATCGGTGCGGCGTCTTCAGTAATGCGGACGTTGTACCGATCCGTTGTGGTGAAGAAGGAGCTGAGCCGGAAGGCAAAGCTCTCAATTTACCGGTCGATCTACGTTCCCATCCTCACCTATGGTCATGAGCTTTGGGTCATGACCGAAAGGATAAGATCACGGGTACAAGCGGCCGAAATGAGTTTCCTCCGCCGGGTGGCGGGTCTCTCCCTTAGAGATAGGGTGAGAAGCTCTGCCATCCGGGAGGAACTCAAAGTAAAGCCGCTGCTCCTCCACATGGAGAGGAGCCAGATGAGGTGGTTCGGGCATCTGGTCAGGATGCCACCCGAACGCCTCCCTAGAGAGGTGTTTAGGGCACGTCCAACCGGTAGGAGGCCACGGGGAAGACCCAGGACACGTTGGGAAGACTATGTCTCCCGGCTGGCCTGGGAACGCCTCGGGATCCCCCAGGAAGAGCTGGACGAAGTGGCTGGGGAGAGGGAAGTCTGGGTTTCCCTGCTTAGGCTGTTGCCCCCGCGACCCGACCTCGGATAAGCGGAAGAAGATGGATGGGCATTCAATTCACTGGCAAAAAAGTGAATTGTTTGTTTTGCCGTGAAATAGGGAGCACTCCAGGTATATGTGCGTACGCAGGCTTTAATACATGAGGCCCCCGCTGCACAGAAAACAGTGGTTGATTGAAATTGTGTTATTTCTCTTTCTATTAGGCTGTAATATTGTTTTTGTGTGTGTGGTAGAGTGGCATGTACATGCTACAGTTGGTGGACACGTACGCAGCCTCCTACTCTTTGGTCATCATTGCCATATTCGAGCTGGTGGGCATCTCTTACCTCTATGGTGAGTATAAAGCAGCTTTTTTGACCAATTATTTGTTATAGTTATAATTATTTGACGTCCTGTGGGCGATGACATCAGCAAGTGCGACCTTTTTATAATTCAGGCACAGACAGATAGATAGATAGATAGATAGATGGATAAGTAGGTCTTTATTGTCATTACACAAGTAAAACAAAACTTTGTTTTCAGCACAAACCTGTTCAAGATTAGACAAACAAACATTATACAGGGTTATAGAACAGGAACGCTGATGGGTCGCCACAAGGCGCCCCCGTAAAAGATGGGAAAAAGGTAAACGCTGGGGAAGGATGAGTAAAAAAATACAACCCAGACTGGGCTCCTAAGGGGGCCCAGTCTGGAGTGGGAAAAAAAACCTCCATAGCGAAGCACATATACATATTACAACATACATCTCGAGCTATCTAGCAACAGAGGGAAGGGAGTTCAGGGTCATGATGGTAGGCCGCAGCTGTTCAAGATTAGACAAAAACAAACATTATACAGGGTTACAGAACAGGAACGCTGATGGGTCGCCACAAGGCGCCCCGTAAAAGATGGGAAAAAGGTAAACGCTGGGGAAGGATGAGTAAAAAAAATACAACCCAGACTGGGCTCCTAAGGGGGCCCAGTCTGGAGTGGGAAAAAAAACTCCATAGCAGAGCACATATACATATTACAACAGAGGGAAGGGAGTTCGGGGTCATGATGGTAGGCCGCAGCTCTCAGGCGCTGACTATCCAGTCATCACCCCTATGGGATTTGCGTCAAGGGCGTTGGGTTGGGGGGTGGGGGGGTGTGGTGTGTATGTGGCGTGTGTCTCTGTTCTGCGGCCTGGATGTAATGTGCAGTCGCTAGTCCAAAGACACAACAACAGGTGTGTGTCCATGAGAGACAATCAATCAATCAATGTTTACTTATATAGCCCTAAATCACTAGTGTCTCAAAGGGCTGCACAAACCACTACGACATCCTCGGTAGGCCCACATAAGGGCAAGGAAAACTCACACCCAGTGGGACGTCGGTGACAATAATGACCCAGTGGGGCGTCTGTGATAATGACTATGAGAACCTTGGAGAGGAGGAAAGCAATGGATGTCGAGCGGGTCCAACATGATACTGTGAAAGTTCAATCCATAATGGATCCACACAGTCGCGAGAGTCCAGTCCAAAGCGGATCCAACACAGCAGCGAGAGTCCCGTTCACAGCGGAGCCAGCAGGAAACCATCCCAAGCGGAGGCGGATCAGCAGCGCAGAGATGTCCCCAGCCGATACACAGGCAAGCAGTACATGGCCACCGGATCGGACCGGACCCCCTCCACAAGGGAGAGTGGGACATAGGAGAAAAAAGAAAAGAGACGGCAGATCAACTGGTCTAAAAAGGGAGAAGAAGGGAGTTTGTTGTGTCTTCGCTGCACTGTCCTTCTGGGGAGTCTCGACGCCAGGGAAACAATCCAAGTTAGAATGTTTTGTATGCGGGTGAAAATTTAAAATTTGCTTTTCACTCTAAATTGTCGATGGCTGTCCCTCAAAAACTGCGGGGTAGACAGTCCCATGTGATCCACAGTTCTTCCCGCATCTTCCAATCATTTGTGGCAGCTTTGGGGTACTTTGAAGACCGCCAGCAACTTCCAATTTGTCGACAAACCAGAGCAACGCTTACTCCAATCAGCAGATGTCCTGTTGTCATAATTCCGAATAGGTGGATATCTTCACGTCCTCGACAGAAAAGGGTCGCCAGGCACGCCGCCCTCCTTCTTCTCCCAAGAGTCCGTCGTGTGTCCAGCAACAACCGCTTCATCACGACAGCAGGTTCCCCCAAACCCAAGATCTTGTCAATTTTGTTGAGGCCGGTTAAATAGTTCCAATGTTTGGATTTGGAGAGCAGTGCAAAAAGAGGCAAGAAGAAAGTTAAGACAAGACAAAGAAGCAAGCAGGAGAGATAAAGGGAGCGTCCACCCTCCATGAGTGCCAGAGAGAAAGATCTAGGGGATTCAAGCATTGTCAGATCATATATACTAAAAAATAAATTAATTTATTTAAACAAGTGAAGACCAAGTCTTTAAAATATTTTCTTGGATTTTCAAATTCTATTTGAGTTTTGTCTCTCAGAATTAAAAATGTCAAGCAAAGCGAGACCAGCTTGCTAGTAAATAAATACAATTTGAAAAATAGAGGCAGCTCACTGGTAAGTGCTGCTATTTGAGCTATTTTTAGAACAGGCCAGCGGGCGACTCATCTGGTCCTTACGGGCTACCTGGTGTTGGTGACCCCTGGCCTATGTTATACAAAAAGGCACACACTCTGCTCTCATGAAACATCTTTCAACTGCGTATGCCAGACTTTTTTACTTTTGCAATAATTACTTTCCTTAGTAGTTAATTATATTTATTAAAGACTAATTCCGTTACTAATTCAATTAAATCTTGAAAAAGCACTTTTTAAAGGTAATTTTCCAAACACTGCATAAAGTTAATTCACCCATAGTGTGATTCGAAAAACACTGGCAATAACGCTAAAAAAAACAAAACATTGTTAATAAATAATTCATGTATTACAGTTTTGATATCAGTGGTGCCAATGACAGTTAGTCACAACAAGAGCATGACATGGAAGTTAAACTCATGTTTTGATATCATATCCGATACAGCAGTGGTCCCCAACCTTTTTGTATCCGCGGACCGGTCAACGCTTAATAATTTGTCCCACGGCCCGGGTGGGGGTGTGGGGGGGTGTCCTTTTTTTTCCTTTTTTTTTTTTCTTTTCTTCTTTGTCATGAAAAAGGGACGTTTTTTTCATGAAAAAGGGAGTTTTTTTTGCTTGGTGCACTAATTGTAAGTGTATATTGTGTTTTTTATGTTGATTTAATAAATTAAAAAATATATATATATTTTTTGTTTTTATTTTTTTTATAAAAATTAATAAAAAAAATATTCTGCGGCCCGGTGGTTGGGGACCACTGCGATACAGTTTACTTGTGCAAAGCTGGGCAGCCAGTTAATATCGAAATGTCCTCCAATAAACACACAAGGTTGGTCTTTTCTAGCTAGCAGCTACACAGCAGCTAAGCACACAATAGCATGTAAGCTAGACATACGCAGTACTGTGAGTGTTCTTAATTGAACAATATAGCTGTCTAAAACATCACATTTGTCAATATAAACAAGTATCAATCAATCAATGTTTATTTATATAGCCCCAAATCACAAATGTCTCAAAGGACTGCACAAATCATTACGACTACAACATCCTCGGAAGAACCCACAAAAGGGCAAGGAAAACTCACACCCAGTGGACAGGGAGAATTCACATCCAGTGGGACGCCAGTGACAATGCTGACTATGAGAAACCTTGGAGAGGACCTCAGATGTGGGCAACCCCCCCCCCCCCCTCTAGGGGACCGAAAGCAATGGATGTCGAGCGGGTCTAACATGATACTGTGAAAGTTCAATCCATAGTGGCTCCAACACAGCCGCGAGAGTTCAGTTCAAAGCGGATCCAAGACAGCAGCGAGAGTCCCGTCCACAGGAAACCATCTCAAGCGGAGGCGTATCAGAAGCATAGAGATGTCCCCAACCGATACAGGCGAGCGGTCCATCCTGGGTCTCGACTCTGGACAGCCAGTATCAAACATCATGGTTTGGGGCTGTTTTTCTGCTAAGGGGACAGGACGATTGATCCATGTTAAGGAAAGAATGAATGGGGCCATGTATCAAGTATCAAATTGTATAGTTAGATATTACTTAAACAAAGTCTCCAAGGAAGAAATGTATTAGAAAGTGTTCAGTAACAAACGGGTCCACATCATTCACTTTACTGCATCACTTAATGTATTATTGTAACCACTGGGTGTTGCCTAAAAAACAAACATACAGTCGTGATCAAAAGTTTACATACACTTGTAAAAAACATAATGTCATGGCTGACTTAAGTTTCCAATCATTTCTACAACTCTTATTTTTTAGTGATAATGATTGGAGTACATACTTGTTAGTCACAAAAAACATTCATGAAGTTTGGTTCTTTTATGAAGTTATTATGGGTCTACTGAAAATGTGACCAAATCTCCTGGGTCAAAAGTATACAAACAGCAATGTTAAATCTTGCTTACATGTCCCTTGGCAAGTTTCACTGAAATAAGGCGCTTTTGGTAGCCATCCACAAGCTTCTGGTTGAATTTTTGACCACTCCTCTTGACAAAATTAGTGCAGTTCAGCTAAATGTGTCTGACGTGGACTTGTTTCTTCAGCATTGTTCAGGACTTTGGGAAGGCCATTCTTAAACCTTAATTCTAGCCGGATTACCACTTTTTACATGTGTTTGAGGTCATTGTCCTGTTGGAACACTCAACTGCGGCCAAGACCCAACCTCCGGGCTGATGATTTTAGGTTGTCCTGAAGAATCTGGAAGTAATCCTCCTTTTTTCTTTGCCCCATTTACTCTCTGTAAAACACCAGTTGCATTGGCAGCAAAACAGACCCAGAGCATAATACTACCACCACCACGCTTGACAGTAGGTCCAGTGTTCCTGGGATTAAAGGCCTCACTTTTTCTCCTCCAAACATATTGCTGATGAAACATTTGTGTTTCATCTGACCACGGAACTTTCCTCCAGAAGGTCTTATCTTTGTCCATGTGATGTCATGTTGTTGGAACACCCAACTGCGCCCAAGACCCAACCTCCGGGCTGATGATTTTAGGTTCTCCTGAAGAATCTGGAAGTAATCCTCCTTTTTTCTTTGTCCCATTTACTCTCTGTAAAACACCAGTTGCATTGGCAACAAAACAGACCCAGAGCATAATACTACCACCACCACGCTTGACAGTAGGTACAGTGTTTCTGGGATTAAAGGCCTCACTTTTTCTCCTCCAAACATATTGCTGATGAAACATTTGTGTTTCATCTGACCACGGAACTTTCCTCCAGAAGGTCTTATCTTTGTCCATGTGATGTCATGTTGTTGGAACACCCAACTGCGCCCAAGACCCAACCTCCCGGCTGATGATTTTAGGTTATCCTGAAGAATCTGGAAGTAATCCTCCTTTTTTCTTTGTCCCATTTACTCTCTGTAAAATACCTTATTGCATTGGCAACAAAACAGACCCACAGCATAATACTACCACCACCATCCTTGACGGTAGGGCCAGTGTTCCTGGGATTAAAGGCCTCACTTTTTCTCCTCCAAACATATTGCTGATGAAACATTTGTGTTTCATCTCACCACAGAACTTTCCTCCAGAAGGTCTTATCTTTGTCTATGTGATGTCATGTTGTTGGAACACCCAACTGCGCCCAAGACCCAACCTCCGGGCTGATGATTTTAGGTTGTCCTGAAGAATCTGGAAGTAATCCTCCTTTTTTCTTTGCCCCATTTACTCTCTGTAAAACACCAGTTGCATTGGCAGCAAAACAGACACAGAGCATAATACTACCACCACCACGCTTGACAGTAGGTACAGTGTTTCTGGGATTAAAGGCCTCCCTTTTTCTCCTCCAAACATATTGCTGATGAAACATTTGTGTTTCATCTGACCACAGAACTTTCCTCCAGAAGGTCTTATCTTTGTCCATGTGATGTCATATGTTTTTTATATGTTATTCCGGTCATGGCCACTGGATGTCGCTGTTGTGATGCCTTTGAACACACAACACAACACACAGATTACAAAAGAGAGCAACATCCCTCGCTTTGCTTGACCATCAGATAACAGGTCACATTGACACGATGATGTCAGTGTGTTTGTGCCGTTGGTCATTAAAGACAAACGAATTCTACACCTGACCTATAACTCCTTTTTATGCAGCGAGAACGTAATTCTCTCTCTCTCCAAGGAGTCTCCACGTTCTTTCTGAAGCAAGTATTCAAATGGATAGCTCGTATTTCTTGGTAAATTGAGTGACCTTTTAAACTCAGGTCTACTGACTTTCTCCAATTCCTACTCTTATTCCAATTACCCCCCCCCCCCCCCCATATGCAGGGCTACAGAGGTTCTGCGAAGACATTGAAATGATGATTGGTTTTCAGCCCAGCCGCTTCTGGAGAATTTGCTGGGCGTTCGTGACACCGACCATTCTGACGGTCTGTTTCTTTGTCTCACACTCAAAAGTTTCTGTTTTTGTTGCCTTTCAAGCTTAATTTTCAATGTACTGCTAGGCTGTGTGTTGCCATTATTGTCCCATTCTCTAAAAAAACACATGTTTTTTGTAAATACAGTGGGGCAAAAAAGTATTTAGTCAGCCAGCGATTGTGCAAGTTCTCCCACTTCAAATGATGACAGAGGTCTGGAATTTTCATCATAGGTACACTTCAACTGTGAGAGACAGAATGTGAAAAAAAAAGTCCAGGAATTCACATTGTAAGAATTTTAATGAATTTATTTGTAAATTATGGTGGAAAATAAGTATTTGTGAGAGACAGAATGTGAAAAAAAAAGTCCAGGAATTCACATTGTAGGAATTTTAATGAATTTATTTGTAAATTATGGTGGAAAATAAGTATTTGGTCAACCATTCAAAGCTCT
>NC_084635.1:4311638-4339138 GCF_033978795.1 Nerophis ophidion
GATGTTCTTATTTAAACGGGGATAGCAGGTCCATTCTATGTGTCATACTTGATTATTTCGCGATATTGCCATATTTTTGCTGAAAGGATTTAGTAGAGATAAGTTCGCAACTTTTGGTGCTAACAGAAAAGCCTTGCCTCTACCAGAAGTAGCAGACGATGACATCACTTGTTGATGGCTCCTCACATATTCACATTGTTTTTAATGGGAGCCTCCAGCAAAAACAATAAGTATTAATGACTTTGACAGGTAGTGGTGACAATAATCCAGCACTGGACTTGTCCAGGGTGTACCCCGCCTTCCGCCCGATTGTAGCTGAGATAGGCGCCAGCGCCCCCCGCGACCCCAAAAGGGAATAAGCGGTAGAAAATGGATGGATGGATGACTTGAGAGGAAGGCAGCTTTAAATAGTACCTGGCTGATTGACACCAGCCTTCCGCCCGATTGTAGCTGAGATAGGCGCCAGCGCCCCCCGCGACCCCAAAAGGGAATAAGCGGTAGAAAATGGATGGATGGATGACTTGAGAGGAAGGCAGCTTTAAATAGTACCTGGCTGATTGACACCAGGTGTGGCCAGGTGCCATTCAGCCACAGCTGGGGAGACATATTCACATTGTTTTTAATGGGAGCCTCCAACAAAAAGAGCTATTCGGACCGGGAAAACGACAATTTCCCCATTAATTTGAGCGAGGATGAAAGATTTGTGTTTGAGGATATTGATAGCGACGGACTAGGAAAAAAACAAACAAAAAAAAAACGGAATTGTTTTTAGACACATTTACTAGGATAATTCTGGGAAATCCCTTATCTTCCTATTGTGTTGCTAGTGTTTTAGTGAGTTTAATAGTACCTGATAGTCAGAGGGGTGTGTCCACGGGTGTCTTGACGCCAAAGTCTCAGCGAAGTCGACGGCAGCTATGGACGACACAAGCTCAGCTGATCTCCAGTCACAAGCAACTTTTTTACCACAATTTTCTCACCGAAATCTGCTGGTTGACATTCGGTCGGGATCCGTGTTCGCTTGACTGCGCTCTGATCCATAGTAAAGTTTCACCTCCGCGAATTTTAAACAAGGAATCACCGTGTGTTTGTGTGGCTAAAGGCTAAAGCTTCCGACTCCATCTTTCTACTTTGACTTCTCCAATATTAATTGAACAAATTGCGAAAGATTCAGCAACACAGATGTCCAAAATACTGTGTAATTATGCGGCTAAAGCAGACGACTTTTAGCTGTGTGTGTGTGCAGCGCTCATATTTCCTAACAGCCCGTGACGTCTTGTGTACATGTCATTATTACGCGACGTTTTCAAGAAAAAACTCCCGGGAAATTTAAAATTACAATTTAGTAAACTAAAGCGGCCGTATTGGCATGTGTTGCAATGTTAATATTTCATCATTGATATATAAACTATCAGACTGCGTGGTCGCTAGTAGTGGCTTTCAGTAGGACTTTAAGACATGTTTTGTTTTGATCGCCACAGAAAAGTAAAGTTTCGAACCTGAATCTCGTTTATGCAGCTCATCCATCCATCCAATTCTCTACCTTTTTTCCCTTTTTGGGGTCGCGGGGGGTGCTGGAAGGTGGTTTACACCCTGGACAAGTCGCCACCTCATCGCGGGGCCAACACAGACAGACAACATTCACACACACATTCACACACTAGGGACCATTTAGTGTTGCCAATCAACCTATCCCCAGGTGCATGTCTTTGGAAGTGGGAGGAAGCCGGAGTACCCGGAGGGAACCCACGCACTCACGGGGAGAACATGCAAACTCCACACAGAAAGATCCCGACATACAGATTGTATTATGGTGTGTGTATAGAGAACGCAAAATGGCACCCATTGAGGACATTATATGACGTTTTGTTTCACAATATTATGCAAAATCAACATTTCTTTCCTTCTGGAACTTGCGCGCCTCCGCCATTGTAGTCCATGCGATGGCCGTAGTCAATAAGCTTCTCATGAGGCAATTTTCTAAATAGAATTGTATGGTATACCGATACTAATAAATAGGTGTAAAAATAGAACGAATAAAAAGATTTTCAAATTTAATTTGGATTTTTACTTGTAACAATTCTTAATCGATTAAATCAGGGGTGCCCACACTTTTTCTGCAGGCGAGCTACTTTTCAATTGACCAACTCGAGGGGATCTACCTCATTTATATATATCATTTATATTTATTTATTTATGAAAGAGACATTTTTGTAAACAAGTTAAATGTGTTTAATGATAATACAAGCATGTGTAACACATATAGATGTCTTTCTTTCACGAAGACAAGAATATAAGTTGGTGTATTACCTGATTCTGATGACTTGCATTGATTGGAATCAGACAGTAATGATGATAACGCCCACATTTTCAAATGGAGGAGAAAAAAAGTTGTCCTTTCTGTACAATACCACATGAAAGTGGTTGGTTTTTGGCATCTAATTCATCCAGCTTCCATACACTTTACAAGAAAAACATTGGCGGCAAATTCCGTAGCTTGCTTGATTGACATTCACGGCACCCGAGGGTCTTGTGAGATGACGCTGGCTGCTGCCAGTTCATTATTAGGAAAAAATGACAGAGAGGAAGGCGAGAAACACTTTTTATTTCAACAGACTTTCGCGCCGTCCCTTCCGTCAAAACTCTAAAGGCCGACTGCACATTTCCTATCTTCACAATAAAAGCCCTGCTTCATGCTGCCTGCGCTAACTAAATAAGAGTCTCTGAAAGCTGGCGTGCACAAGTGATGTGCACGCCAGCTTTCTGAGGGATCGCTTGTGCACGCCAGTTTTCCGAGACTCTGTATTTAGTTAGCGCAGGCAGCATGAAGCAGGGCTTTTATTGTGAAGATAGGAAATGTGCAGTCGGCCTTTAGAGTTTTGACGGAAGGTACGGCGCGAGAGTCTGTTGAAATAAAAAGTGTTTCTCGCCTTCCTCTCGGTCATATTTTCATAATAATGATCTTGCAGCAGCCAGCGTCATCTCACAAGACCCTCCGGTACCGTGAATGTCATTTAAGTGACGTCTTGGTGAAGATTGATGATCACTCATTTTTAGGTCTATTTTTTTTAAAAGCCTGGCCGGAGATCGACTGACACACCCCCCGCGGTCGACTGGTAGCTCGCCATCGACGTAATGGGCACCCCTGGATTAAATACTACGAGGAAAAAAAATATATATATAAGAAAAAAATATCTATTTACTAGGGCTGTGAATCTTTGGGTGTCCCACGATTCGATTCGATATCGATTCTTGGGGTCACGATTCGATATTATATCTATTTTTTCGATTCGATTCTCGATTCAAAAATGATATTTTTCCGATTCAAAAGGATTCTGTATTCATTCAATACATAGATTTCAGCAGGATCTACCCCAGTCTGCTGACATGCTAGCAGAGTAGTAGATTTAAAAAAAAAAAAAGCTTTTATAATTGTAAAGGACAATGTTTTATCATCTGATTGCAATAATGTAAATTTGTTTCAACTATTAAACAAACCAAAAATATGACTTATTTTATCTTTGTGAAAACATTGGACACAGTGTGTTGTCCAGCTTATGAGATGCCATGCAAGTGTAAGCCACTGTGACACTATTGTTCGTTTTTATTATTGTTATAAATGTCTAATGATAATGTCAATGAGGGATTTTTAATCACTGCTATGCTGAAATTATAACTAATATTGATACTGTTGTTGATAATATTCATTTTTGTTTCACTACTTTTGGTTTGTTCTGTGTGGTGTTTGTGTCTCCTCTCAATTGCTCTGTTTATTGCAGTTCTGAGTGTTGCTGGCTCAGGTTCGGTTTTGGAATTGGATTGCATGAATGTGAGTGTGAATGTTGTCTGTCTATCTGTGTTGGCCCTGCGATGAGGTAGCGACTTGTCCAGGGTGTACCCCGCCTTCCGCCCGATTGTAGCTGAGATAGGCGCCAGCGCCCCCCACGACCCCGGAAGGGAATACGCGGTAGAAAATGGATGGATGGATGTATTGTTATGGTATTGCTGTGTAGTGGTTTGTTGGATTGATGAGAAAAGAAAAAAAATCTGGAAAAAAAAAATAGATTTAAAAAAAAAAAAAAAGAGAATCGATTCTGAATCGCACAATGTATTTGATTCGATTCGTATTCGAATCGATTTTTTCCCACACCCCTAAAATTTACGTTAGGTCAGGAAAGAACACAGAGGCTATATCATCCCTATAAGCCTGTTTCGCAGGTTTCCCTGCTCGTCAGGAGATTTTATTTGTTTTTCCTGACTTAACGTATATTCCGCTCTACTCCGGTATTGAACACTGAATAACGGATAAACCACAGATATATATTTTTTAAATATGTCCTGCCTTATTTGTATTTGACTTTATTAAGCATTTTATTGAACAAAACCAATTTTCTCTTAAGTAATATAGAAATGTATCAGAGATGTTATTTACTTTATGGAGGAATGTAGTTAACCATGAAACTGGCACCCAATGTTATCAAAAAAAGGACAGATTTTGAATCGGGAATTGCTTTGAATCAAGAATTAATTCTGGAATGAAATGTTAGCCCCAAGAATCGAATCGAATCAACGTGTGATGCTTGAAGGTTCAAAACCCGACTAATTTCAATATCAATGTATTTTATTTCGGCAATCTTCACATAAAACAAAGAACAACAACAAGAAAAGAAAAAAAACCCACTAATTTGAGCAATGATTGAGCCGAAAGGGTGTATGTTGAAGCAACGCTTATATAAACCTACCCCATCACAACAAGAACAAGGTTCAAAATATATAAAATCTAAAACATGCTTCACTTATATTACTTTTTTTTTTAAATAATATATAAGCAACATATATGTAGCACACGTCTCATATACACAGTTTAACATTTGAATCAAACATATACATTTGTACACCTATATATATATATATATATATATATATATATATATATATATATATATATATATATGTGTGTATATATATATATATATATATATATATATATATATATATATGTGTATATATATATACACACACACATATATATATATATACATATATATCATACATACACAACTCATTTAAATTCCATATAAAGTGGTAATATATACATTTTAATATAACCTATATGTATAATTATGAAATCATAAATTGTATTTATATACATATTATATATTATTGTCTTTCTAAAACAATGTTTGCTCTTCTTATATTTACTAATGATAAATGATTTAAAAAGCTTTTTAAACTGGTTTATGTTGGTGCTGTGTTTTATTTCATCCTTTAAACAGTTCCAGATTTAAAGGATGAAATAAAACACAGCACCAACATAAACATAATGAAGTACTAATGAATAGAAAAAGGTACTATTCTGCCTTTGGGAAAATACCAGTACTTTTTTTTTTTCATGGACATGAAAAAACTGCTGGTATTGAAAATTATGAATCAATTAGATAGCGATTTGGATGTCAATCGATTTTTTTTGCGCAGGCCTACTAACTAATTTTGACGCTCCTTCCTCCCTTTTGAGACTTGAACCTTTTTTTTAACCATTCTTTCTTTAGCTACAGGAGAACATCTTGAACCTGGGTTTATATATAAAGTCATCATTCTTCCAGGCGTGTAGATGTGATTAGAGGCACCAAAAAGTGATGGAACCAGTATCAAAATAGATATCACAATCCCCAAAACGACAGATGGGAGCTGAATATGTGTGTGTGTGTGTGTGTGTGTGTGTGTGTGTGTGTGTGTGTGTGTGTGTGTGTGTGTGTGTGTGTGTGTGTGTGTGTGTGTGTGTGTGTGTGTGTGTGTGTGTGTGTGTGTGTGTGTGTGTGTGTGTGTGTGTGTGTGTGTGTGTGTGTGTGTGTTCTTTCTTAAGTTGTCAAATGAAGTTCAAGACAAAGGTGCAAATTTAAGTCAACATTTGATATAATTTTGTAATAGCAAAAAGCTCACTTTGTGGTTTAGATTCGGATTCATTTATTGATTAGCCTTATTATACAAAGCAGCCTGGGCAGATGTGTGTGTACCAAAAGAACAACCATATGTGTTTTAAAAGTAACGCTTTTATTTATCATGGATAAATTACTGGTAGGAGTGTCCAAAAAAATATAGATTTTTTAATTAATTGAAATTTTTGTTTGTAATGATTCTTAATCGATATTAAAAAAAAAAAAATATATATATATACAGTATATGTAGTATATTATATATATATTATATATATATATATATATGTATGTATGTATGTATGTATGTATATATATATATTTTTTTTTTCATTGCCCTTATGTGGGTTCTACCGAGGATGTCGTTGTGGTTTATATATATATATATATATATATATATATATATATATATATATATATTAAATAAGACAAAAGGCAAGGAATCAAACAGAGACAAAATTTAATTTGGACTCAGATCTGAGGAGAGACGTGGCCACTGTACTCTCTGTACAGGTCTGTACCACGCTCTGCCCAAAGATTGTACTCTTCCTCCTTTATTTGACTTTCTCCCCCCTCCTTCCCACAGCTGCTTCCTGAGGGAAGTGGGTCGTAAACAGCGTTGCCTCCGGTTACCGAACAGTTCGAAGAGAGTTCGCCAAATAGTTCAAAAAGAGTCCCATAAAATAGTTCAAAGAGAGTCCCATAAAATAGTCGAAAAAGAGTACGTAAAATACTTCAAAAATAGTTCCTCTGGAAGTTGGGCAGATCCTGCCATCCGTCCGCTTTGAAGTCCCAGTGGAGTTTTACGAACCTTCTTGGTTGGTTTCAAAGACAGCCTTTTGTCTTCTTGTAAGGAACACAATGTAATACAAAGTTTTTTGTGATAACTTAGAACCAATTATTCTAAGTATTATTTAGCTCATTCACGTAAGAGACTAGACGTATAAGATTTCATGGGATTTAGCGATTAGGAGTGACAGATTGTTTGGTTAACGTATAGCATGTTCTATATGTTATAGTTATTTGAATGACTCTTACCATAATATATTATGTTAACAAACCAGTTGGTTATTTATGCCTCATATAACCTACACTACACTTATTCAGCCTGTTCACTATTCTTTATTTATTTTATATTACCTTTCAAATGTCTATTCTTGGTGTAGGGTTTTATCAAATACATTTCCCCCAAAAATGCGACTTATATGTTTTTTTCCTTCTTTATTATGCATTTTCGGCAGGTGCGACTTATACTCCGGAGCGACTTATACTCGGAAAAATACGATATCCTCCAGCTGTAGTGAAAAGGGAATCAACCCCCTTCCTGTGCTCTGTATCCTGTTCCTGCAGCGTCTGAAGTTGGTCTGCTCCCCCCAGCCCGACTGGGGTCCCTTCCTCATGAAGCATCGCGGAGAACGCTACAAGAACATGATCGACCCGCTGGGAACCAACTCGCTGGGCCTCAAACTGCCTCGTAAGGATTTACAGCTCGGTACCTACCAATAACCACGGCCCCGGGAGATCCGCACCCAGCTACTCCAACCCCTGGTGGGCGGGGAGTGCCAGGAGAGGACCACATGGCCTCTTTCCGATGACCTTTCATTTCCCCTTCATTCCACTCTAGTATGTGCTTCAACATGGTCCCTAGTCTTCCTCTTAGTGTGAATTTGGGAATATTAGACCTCTTTCCTCCTCGGAGGAGGGGCCGCCGCTGCTGCTTTGTGCTCAGTTTACGGTCTATCATCGGCTCCCACACAATGACCATTGATTAGACCACTGATTGACTGATTCCTGGTGACAAAGTGTGTCATTGAAGGAGTTCGGTGTGAACTTGCAATATTAGACTTACCTTCGCTGCTCTATTTGGAGCCGTACGTGTATGTGTGAGCGCTTGTATGTGTAAAATAATGAATTGCCTCGGCGCCAGCCGGCCAAGAAGAAAAAGAATTCAGGTGACAGAAAAACAAAGCTCCAACAAGTTTTTAAGGATTTGGCTTCATCCCCCGTATTGGTATTACAAATTATTTCTACGGATGTTCTCGTTCATCCAGGTCTCAGGATGTTCAATCGATTGCAACTGGACCGTTCAGCTTGTCTTAGAAGACGTTTCACCTCTCATCCAATTGAGCTTCTTCAGTTCATGCTTATTGATTTGGATTGGTCAGATCTAGTCTAAATGTTGGTGCTGTAACACAAACTTGTTTTCACTAAAGGGGGCAAGGAAAGCTTTGGCCGAAATGAGTTTCCTCCGCCGGGTGGCGGGTCTCTCCCTTAGAGATAGGGTGAGAAGCTCTGTCATCCGGGAGGAACTCAAAGTAAAGCCGCTGCTCCTCCACATGGAGAGGAGCCAGATGAGGTGGTTCGGGCATCTGGTCAGGATGCCACCCGAACGCCTCCCGAGGGAGGTGTTTAGGTCACGTCCAACACGGGGAAGACCCAGGACACGTTGGGAAGACTATGTCTCCCGGCCGGCCTGGGAACGCCTCGGGATCCTCCGGGAAGAGTTAGACGAAGTGGCTGGGGAGAGGGAAGTCTGGGCTTCCCTGCTTAGGCTGCTACCCCTGTGACCCGACCTCGGATAAGCGGAAGAAGATGGATGGATGGGACGGATGGGCAAGGAAAGTTTCAACCTATTGTGTAAAAAAGAGCCGTCTTTCAAAGCCAACAGCAGTCAATACAATGCAATTCTCCCTTGATAGCATTGAAGTACCGTGTGACAAAACAACCACTACCAACCCAAATTTAGTTGTTAGACTGGAAACTCTCACATTATTAACTGTATCCTCTTGGCATCTATTGCACCAATCACCCAAGACGGGGTCCCCACATCTGCAGTCCCTTCTAGGGTTTCACGTTGTTCCCATTGGGTTGAGTTTTTTCTTGCTCTAATGTGAGATCTGAGCTGAGAATGATTGATTGATTGATTTGCCGTCCCATATCATTCCATTCAGTTGTATTAATGGCATAATTTGGTGGACCTGGAATCGGAAAGTTCCTCTTGGAGTAGATCTGACCAATCTAAGTCCAAGTATGAACTGATTAACCTTGGTCCAATAGAACGTCATCAAAGACAAACTAAACAGTCCAGCTGCGATCGATTGAACGCCCTGAGGATACAAATAATGACTATGGATGTTGTCATTCATCTAGGTTGTTGTATTCTCAGAGCATTCAATTGATCGAGAATGGACTGACTGTTCTGTTGGTCTTAGAAAACGTTTCGCTTCTCATCCGTGCAGGCTTCGTTGGTGCATGCCGATAGACTTGGATCTGTCAGATTTAGTCCAAATGCTGGCTCCAAAGTCCCAATAAGGGCGTGCTCAGGCGAGGATGGTTTCGCAACATTGTGGCGTAAAAAACAAGGAATGGCCTCTCTGTAAAGGCCAACAGCCGTCAATAACATCACATTCCCTCTTTTTAGCATTAAGTGGCATAACAATGGCCGTGAAACGACCGCTAGCAGCTTAAAATCAGCCGCTGGACTGGAAGCACCTGCCTTAGAATTCTATTCAGTTGGTGACTTGTCCAGGATGCAGCTGGGATAGGCTCCGCAACCCTGAAGGGGACAAGTGTTAGAAAATGGATGGATGCACAAAAGTTCCTATGGGGACTAGATCTGACCAATACGTCTTTGAACTCATAATGCCTGCTAAGATCAATTGAACAGTCCTATTGCGATCAATTTAAAGCCCTGACAATACAAATAATTAATGACTGTCCTGAATATTATAACAACAACTACAGTATGCACTGTTATATGTTCTTCCACCCATCATAGTAGGTATTGTATTGATGACACAAAGGGGGGCACCTGTAAAAGGAATGTTCCTAATGGACTAGTTTTAACTAATCAGTAAGTCTATGAGCATGAAGTGATGCAGTCTGCTCGGACAACAAAAACAGTCCAGTTTGGAGTCTACAGAGTCCTAAATAATAATAAAAAAACAAGATGCATTGTTATATATGCTACTCATCATACTATAAGTAGTGCTTAGTGGCTATTGATCTAGAACAAATAGTGGAAATGAGAAACAACACAGGAATCCGTAGAGCTGCGAACACGCCGTAATCACAACCTCCAGTAGATACTTCGGCCTTGGATGACTCAGAGATTTGAGTCTGTTTTTGTCTCTGAACCCAAGGGGCTACTTGTGATACTCTCGTTTCCCCCCTCAATTACAATATCTTGTACTTCGAACATAATGTAGGTCATGCCAATTGAATGAACGCATGAAGTGATGCAGTCTGCTCGGACAACAAAAACAGTCCAGTTTGGAGTCTATAGTCCTAAATAATAATAAAAAAACAAGAGACATTGTTATATATCCTACTCATCATAGTATAGGTAGTGCTTAGTGGCTATTGATCTAGAACAAATAGTGGAAATGAGAAACAATCCGATCCATAGGAATCCGTAGAGCTGCGAACACACCGTAATCACCCCCACCAGTTGATACTTTGGCCTTGGATGACTCAGAGATTTGGGTCTGTTTTTGTCTCTGAACCCAAGGGGCTACTTGTGATACTCTCGTTTCCCCCCTCAATTACAATATCTTGTACTTATCTTCGAACATAATGTAGGTCATGCCAATTGAATGAACGCATGAAGTGATGCAGTCTGCTCGGAGAACAAAAACTGTCCAGTTTGGAGTCTACAGAGTCCTAAATAATAATAAAAAAACAAGATGCATTGTTATATGTCCTACTCATCATAGTATAGGTAGTGCTTAGTGGCTATTGATCTAGAACAAATATTCGAAATGAGAAACAACGCAGGAATCCGTAGAGCTGCGAACACACTGTAATCACCACCACCAGTAGATACTTCGGCCTTGGATGACTCAGAGATTTGGGTCTGTTTTTGTCTCTGAACCCAAGGGACTACTTGTGATACTCTCGTTTCCCCCCTCAATTACAATATCTCGTACTTCGAACATAATGTAGGTCATGCCAATTGAATGAACGCATGAAGTGATGCAGTCTGCTCGGACAACAAAAAACAGTCCAGTTTGGAGTCTACAGAGTCCTAAATAATAATAAAAAAACAAGATGCATTGTTATATGTCCTACTCATCATAGTATAGGTAGTGCTTAGTGGCTATTGATCTAGAACAAATATTCGAAATGAGAAACAACGCAGGAATCCGTAGAGCTGCGAACACACTGTAATCACAACCTCCAGTTGATACTTTGGCCTTGGATGACTCAGAGATTTGGGTCTGTTTTTGTCTCTGAACCCAAGGGGCTACTTGTGATACTCTCGTTCCCCCCCTCAATTACGATATCTTGTACTTATCTTCGAACATAATGTAGGTCATGCCAATTGAATGAACGCATGAAGTGATGCAGTCTGCTCGGACAACAAAAACAGTCCAGTTTGGAGTCTACAGAGTCTTAAATAATAAAAAAACAAGATGCATTGTTATATATCCTACTCATCATAGTATAGGTAGTGCTTAGTGGCTATTGATCTAGAACAAATATTCGAAATGAGAAACATAGCAGGAATCCGTAGAGCTGCGAACACACTGTAATCACAACCACCAGTAGATACTTTGGCCTTGGATGACTCAGAGATTTGGGTCTGTTTTTGTCTCTGAACCCAAGGGGCTACTTGTGATACTCCCGTTTCCCCCCTCAATTACAATATCTCGTACTTATCTTCGAACATAATGTAGGTCATGCCAATTGAATGAACGCATGAAGTGATGCAGTCTGCTCGGACAACAAAAACAGTCCAGTTTGGAGTCTATAGTCCTAAATTATAATAAAAAAACAAGATGCATTGTTATATATCCTACTCATCATAGTATAGGTAGTGTTTAGTGGCTATTGATCTAGAACAAATAGTGGAAATGAGAAACAATCCGATCCATAGAAATCCGTAGAGCTGCAAACACACCGTAATCACAACCTCCAGTAGATACTTTGGCCTTGGATGACTCAGAGATTTGGGTCTGTTTTTGTCTCTGAACCCAAGGGGCTACTTGTGATACTCTCGTTCCCCCCTCAATTACAATATCTTGTACTTATCTTCGAACATAATGTAGGTCATGCCAATTGAATGAACGCATGAAGTGATGCAGTCTGCTCGGACAACAAAAAACAGTCCAGTTTGGAGTCTACAGAGTCCTAAATAATAATAAAAAAACAAGATGCATTGTTATATATCCTACTCATCATAGTATAGGTAGTGCTTAGTGGCTATTGATCTAGAACAAATATTCGAAATGAGAAACAACGCAGGAATCCGTAGAGCTGCGAACACGCCGTAATCACCACCACCAGTAGATACTTTGGCCTTGGATGACTCAGAGATTTGGGTCTGTTTTTGTCTCTGAACCCAAGGGGCTACTTGTGATACTCTCGTTTCCCCCCTCAATTACAATATCTTGTACTTCGAACATAATGTAGGTCATGCCAATTGAATGAACGCATGAAGTGATGCAGTCTGCTCGGACAACAAAAACAGTCCAGTTTGGAGTCTACAGAGTCCTAAATAATAATCCTACTACATATATCCTACTCATCATAGTATAGGTAGTGCTTAGTGGCTATTGATCTAGAACAAATAGTGGAAATGCGAAACAACGCAGGAATCCGTAGAGCTGCGAACACACCGTAATCACCACCACCAGTAGATACTTTGGCCTTGGATGACTCAGAGATTTGGGTCTGTTTTTGTCTTTGAACCCAACGGGCTACTTGTGATACTCTCGTTTCCCCCTCAATTACAATATCTCGTACTTCGAACATAATGTAGGTCATGCCAATTGAATGAACGCATGAAGTGATGCAGTCTGCTCGGACAACAAAAACAGTCCAGTTTGGAGTCTACAGAGTCCTAAATAATAATAAAACAAGATGCATTGTTATATATCCTACTCATCATAGTATAGGTAATGTTTAGTGGCTATTGATCTAGAACAAATAGTGGAAATGAGAAACAACGCAGGAATCCGTAGAGCTGCGAACACACCGTAATCACCACCACCAGTAGATACTTTGGCCTTGGATGACTCAGAGATTTGGGTCTGTTTTTGTCTCTGAACCCAAGGGGCTACTTGTGATACTCTCGTTCCCCCCTCAATTACAATATCTTGTACTTATCTTCGAACATAATGTAGGTCATGCCAATTGAATGAACGCACTAAAGTAGTCACAGCTGTCCTTTAGTTGTTGATAAAGAAGCCATTTAACCTTTTTAAATCTCCTAAAACCTCAGCCTGATAGTCACTCTGTGCATATATTTTAGATAGTGTAGTTATTGCAGTATTGTATGTGTTGTGAACTCATCAGCCATTTGTGAAGACTTCACAACGCGCACCACAGTAGAAGACTAATTTAAAGTATGAATACACATAAATATATCTGTAGCTTCCAGCAGAGGAGAGCGCTAGCACGACCGATTGAATGTGTGAGCGTTGTATCCGTGAATATGTGCAGCGTGTATATTTTGTGTGCGTTGTCGCGTCGCCGCAGTGTCTGGAGCAGCTGTTACATCAGGTGGCGATTGGATGAGGAAAAAAGGCTTCTCGCTTTTTGTCTTTGGTGTTCGAGAAAGCTCCGGAGACTTTACCATTTCAGACGAATGCCTCTTCTCTGTGTCCTCACGAAAACAGGGTCTCAGGTATACACGACTCCGACAAACGACTCTGCTAGTTGCGAGAATGACGGCATCGAGTGCGTAGGAAACAAACGTTGGTATGTAAAAGACACCCCTTGTCAGCCGTGAAGCATTTATGGCATTGTTTCGGCGGCCCTAAACACGATTTTGTTTTTGCAGCACAATTTCAGTCTTATGGACTCCTCAAGGGCCCTTACCTTACACAAACCCACATACACACATTTAGTATGTTTACATGTGCTAAAAAAATCATTATTGACCTAATTTGGTTGAAACTTGCTTTAAAGGGGAACATTATCACAATTTCTGAAGCGGTGAACCCAATACAAATCAGTTCCCAGTGGCTTATTTTATTTTTCAAAGTTTTTCAGAAAACGCAATATCCCGAAAAACTCCTTCAAAGTGCCTAAATTTACACCATCGCTATATCCACCCGTCTATTGTCCTGTGACGACACAGCGTGAAGCAACCAAAAACAAACATGGCGGATAGCACAGAAAGGTATAGCATAGTAGCTCGAATTCGGACTCGGATTTCAGCGCCGTAAGCGATTCAACCGATTATGCATGTATTGAAACGGATGGTTGGAGTGTCGAGGCAGGTACCGAAAACGAAATTAAAGAAGAAACGGAAGCTTTTGAGCCATATCATGACAGACAGCGGCACGGGAGGAAGCGCGGACGAATTCGGCGATCGCCTTCTAACCAACGATTGGTATGTGTTTGTTTGGCATTAAATGTGGGTGGCGGGAAAGGCTGGATGCAAATATAGCTACAAATGAGGCATAATGATGCAATATGTACATACAGGGGCGGTATGGCGTAGTGGGTAGAGCGGCCGTGCCAGAAACCTGAGGGTTGCAGGTTCGCTTCCCACCTATGGACATCAAAGTCGCTGCCGTTGTGTCCTTGGGCAGGACACTTCACCCTTTTCCCCCAGTGCCGCTCACACCGGTGAATGAATGATTGTGAATTGTGAATTATATTTATATAGCGCTTTTCTCTCGTGACTCAAAGCGCTTTACATATTGAAACCCAATATCTAAGTTACATTTAAAGCAGTGTGGGTGGCACTGAGAGCAGGTGGATAAAGTGTCTTGCCCAAGGACACAACGGCAGTGACTAGGATGGCAGAAGCGGGAATCGAACCTGCAACCCTCAAGTTACTGGCACGGCCACTCTACCAACCGAGCTATGCCGCCCCACGATGAATGAATGATTGGTGGTGGTCGGAGGGGCCGTAGGCGCAAACTGGCAGCCACGTTTCCGTCAGTCTACCCCAGGGCAGCTGTGGCTACTGATGTAGCTTACCACCACCAGGTGTGAATGAATGATGGGTTCCCACTTCTCTGTGAGCGCTTTGAGTATATAACAATAGAAAAGCGCGATATAAATCTAATCCATTCTTATTATTATTATTACAGCTAGCCTAAATAGCATGTTAGCATCGATTAGCTTGCAGTCATGTCTGATTAGCACACTCCACATAAGTCAATAACATCAACAAAACTCAGCTTTGTGATTTCGTTGACTTTATCGTTGGAAATGCATCTGCTTTGAGTGTCGCAGGATATCCACACATTCTTGCCATCTCTGTCGTAGCATAGCTGTCGTCGGTAAAGTGTGCGGAACAAACGAGGGACTTTCACATCTTTTGGCCACTGTTGCAACTTGAATCCGTCTCTGTTGGTGTTGTTACACCCTCCGACAACACACCGACGAGGCATGATGTCTCCAAGGTACCGAAAACAGTCGAAAAAACGGAAAAAAACAGCTGATTTGACTTTGTGTAATGTGTTTGAGAAAATGGCGGATTGCTTCCTGTTGTGACGTCACAGGTGAAAGGTCATTGCTCCGACAGCGTACAATTGAACGGCGTTTAAATCGCCAAATTCACCCATTTAGAGTTTGGAAAGCCTTTGAAAAAATATATGGTCTTTTTTCTGCACCATCAAGGTATATATTGACGCTTACATAGGTCTGCTGATAATGTTCCCCTTTAAGAAAAACATATAAAAACCCTATTTAGGTTTTTGATTTAAAAAAGGGATTAACGTACCTAGATTATGTGATTATAAACTAGTTTCCTCGTGTCCCGGGTTCATCGCACATCCCAGTCTTCCCAACATCATAACTGGGAAGCACAGTAGACGAAACTCTACTCGAAAAAACAAACTTCCACTAACGTTTGTCTGATTCATCAATGTTTTCTTCAAACGTTCAAACCAGTGGCGTCATTTGGCTTTTTTAGGCAGGCTAACCATAACTCATTTGGTATTGTTTTATTAAAAAAAAGTTACAAAGAAAAATGCAAAATAAAACAGCCAGAATGTGAGTTTTAGTCATTATTCATGTAAATATGTAAAGTTTCAATTTTAATTCACAGTGTAAAGTAGATTATATCAGCTGTGGATAATATTAATCATAATACATTTACAAAATTATTTTTATATTCCCCTGTCTTTGAAAGCTAGTGACGCCTCTGTGTCATACTTTAATCAAGGGTCCTTGAATGCACTACAGTTATGTGCTATGAGATGCAAAAATGAAACCTAAACATGACTTTTTGTCCGATGCTGCCATAAACAGCTTTATTAGATATTTTTTTCTTTCTTTTATCACCTCATCCTGGTTAAGCAAATGTTGGTACTCTGCGTGTTTAAATGTGAGCGTTGATGACGTCTTTGTTGAGCAAACAGTGAAGTGTTCGATGCCGGTCTATGGGACGTTCTCAATCATCCAAGTCATTGTATTCGCATTCAATCGATCGCAAATGGACTGCATTGTCTGAGAAGATGTTTCGCCTCTCATCAAAGTAGGCTTCATCAGTTTTATAATGGTCTGATCTAGTCTGGACCTAGACTAAGTCAAAGACTATATCAGACCAATCTAGATCTCTGACTTTAGAACCACTGGTCTAGATCAAGACTAGAGCTGACCAATCTCGATCTCTATGACTTTAGATTGGTCGGCTCTAGTCTTGATCCAGACCAGTGGTTCTTAAGTCATAGAGATCTAGATTGGTCTGATATAGTCTTGGACTTAGACTTAGACTGAATGCGCATATGAAACTGGTGGGGTTCGGTGCCTCCAACAAGGTTAAGAACCACTGGTCTATATCAGGACTAGAGCTGACCAATCTAAAGTCATAGAGATCTAGATTGGTCAGCTCTAGTCTTGATCTAGACCAGTGGTTCTTAAGTCATAGAGATCTAGATTGGTCTGATATAGTCTTAGACTTGGACTGAATGCGCATATGAAACTGGTGGGGTTCGGTGCCTCCAACAAGGTTAAGAACCACTGGTCTAGATCAAGACTAGAGCTGAACAATCTAGATCTCTATAACTTTAGAAACTGGTGGGGTTCGGTGGCTCCAACAAGGTTAAGAACCACTGGTCTAGATCAAGACTAGAGCTGACCAATCTAAAGTTATAGAGATCTAGATTGGTCAGCTCTAATCTTGATCTAGACCAGTGGTTCTTAAGTCATAGAGATCTAGATTGGTCTGATATAGTCTTGGACTTAGACTTAGACTGAATGCGCATATGAAACTGGTGGGGTTCGGTGCCTCCAACAAGGTTAAGAACCACTGGTCTATATCAGGACTAGAGCTGACCAATCTAAAGTCATAGAGATCTAGATTGGTCAGCTCTAGTCTTGATCTAGACCAGTGGTTCTTAAGTCATAGAGATCTAGATTGGTCTGGTATAGTCTTAGACTTGGACTGAATGCGCATATGAAACTGGTGGGGTTCGGTGCCTCCAACAAGGTTAAGAACCACTGGTCTAGATCAAGACTAGAGCTGACCAATCTAAATCTCTATAACTTTAGAAATTGGTGGGGTTCGGTGCCTCCAACAAGGTTAAGAATGACAGGTCTAGATCAAGACTAGAGCTGACCAATCTAAAGTTATAGAGATCTACATTGGTCAGCTCTAATCTAGATCTCTATAACTTTAGAAACTGGTGGGGTTCGGTGCCTCCAACAAGGTGAAGAACGACTGCTGTAGATCAAGACTAGAGCTGACCAATCTAAAGTTATAGAGATCTAGATTGGTCAGCTCTAATCTAGATCTCTATAACTTTAGAAACTGGTGGGGTTCGGTGCCTCCAACAAGGTTAAGAACCACTGGTTTAGACTAAGTCTAAGACTATATCAGACCAATCTAGAGCTCTATGACTTAAGAACCACTGGTCTAGGTCAAGACTAGAGCTGACCAATCTCGATCTCTATGACTTTAGATTGGTCAGCACTAGTCTTGACCTAGACCAGTGGTTCTTAAGTCATAGAGATCTAGATTGGTCTGATATAGTCTTAGACTTGGACTGAATGCGCATATGAAACTGGTGGGGTTCGGTGCCTCCACCAAGGTTGAGAACCACTGGTCTAGATCAAGACTAAAGCTGACCAATCTAGATCTCTATAACTTTAGAAACTGGTGGTGTTCGGTGCCTCCAACAAGGTTAAGAACCGTTGGTCTAGATCAAGACTAGAGCTGACTAATCTAAATCATTTTGTGCACCGGTTTAAAAAACCCCCATAAAACTTAGTTTTGGATTTGAAAAGAATAACAAATTTTATTTTTCACTAAAGAAGGGTTCAATGAATGCGCGTATGAAACTGTTGGGGTTCGGTCCCTCCAACAAAGTTAAGAACCACTGGTCTAGATCAAGACTAGAGCTGACCAATCTAGATCTCTATAACTTTAGAAACTGGTGGGGTTCGGTGCCTCCAACAAGGTTAAGAACCACTGGTCTAGATCAAGACTAGAGCTGACCAATCTAAAGTTATAGAGATCTACATCGGTATATAGTCTTAGACTTGGACTGAATGTGCATATGAAACTGGTGGGGTTCGGTGCCTCCAACAAGGTTAATAACCACTGGTCTAGATCAAGACTAGAGCTGACCAATCTAGATCTCTATGACTTTAGATTGGTCAACTCTAATCTAGATCTCTATGACTTTAGATTGGTCAGGTCTAATCTAGCTCTCTATAACTTTAGAAACTGGTGGGGTTCGGTGCCTCCAACAAGGTTAAGAACCACTGGTCTAGATCAAGACTAGTGCTGACCAATCTAAAGTTATAGAGCTCTAGATTGGTCAGCTCTAGTCTTGATCTAGAAACTGGTGGGGTTCGGTGCCTCCAACAAGGTTAAGAACCACTGGTCTAGATCAAGACTAGAGCTGACCAATCTAAATCTCTATAACTTTAGAAATTGGTGGGGTTCGGTGCCTCCAACAAGGTTAAGAATGACAGGTCTAGATCAAGACTAGAGCTGACCAATCTAAAGTTATAGAGATCTACATTGGTCAGCTCTAATCTAGATCTCTATAACTTTAGAAACTGGTGGGGTTCGGTGCCTCCAACAAGGTGAAGAACGACTGCTGTAGATCAAGACTAGAGCTGACCAATCTAAAGTTATAGAGATCTAGATTGGTCAGCTCTAATCTAGATCTCTATAACTTTAGAAACTGGTGGGGTTCGGTGCCTCCAACAAGGTTAAGAACCACTGGTTTAGACTAAGTCTAAGACTATATCAGACCAATCTAGAGCTCTATGACTTAAGAACCACTGGTCTAGGTCAAGACTAGAGCTGACCAATCTCGATCTCTATGACTTTAGATTGGTCAGCACTAGTCTTGACCTAGACCAGTGGTTCTTAAGTCATAGAGATCTAGATTGGTCTGATATAGTCTTAGACTTGGACTGAATGCGCATATGAAACTGGTGGGGTTCGGTGCCTCCACCAAGGTTGAGAACCACTGGTCTAGATCAAGACTAAAGCTGACCAATCTAGATCTCTATAACTTTAGAAACTGGTGGTGTTCGGTGCCTCCAACAAGGTTAAGAACCGTTGGTCTAGATCAAGACTAGAGCTGACTAATCTAAATCATTTTGTGCACCGGTTTAAAAAACCCCCATAAAACTTAGTTTTGGATTTGAAAAGAATAACAAATTTTATTTTTCACTAAAGAAGGGTTCAATGAATGCGCGTATGAAACTGTTGGGGTTCGGTCCCTCCAACAAAGTTAAGAACCACTGGTCTAGATCAAGACTAGAGCTGACCAATCTAGATCTCTATAACTTTAGAAACTGGTGGGGTTCGGTGCCTCCAACAAGGTTAAGAACCACTGGTCTAGATCAAGACTAGAGCTGACCAATCTAAAGTTATAGAGATCTACATCGGTATATAGTCTTAGACTTGGACTGAATGTGCATATGAAACTGGTGGGGTTCGGTGCCTCCAACAAGGTTAATAACCACTGGTCTAGATCAAGACTAGAGCTGACCAATCTAGATCTCTATGACTTTAGATTGGTCAACTCTAATCTAGATCTCTATGACTTTAGATTGGTCAGGTCTAATCTAGCTCTCTATAACTTTAGAAACTGGTGGGGTTCGGTGCCTCCAACAAGGTTAAGAACCACTGGTCTAGATCAAGACTAGTGCTGACCAATCTAAAGTTATAGAGCTCTAGATTGGTCAGCTCTAGTCTTGATCTAGAAACTGGTGGGGTTCGGTGCCTCCAACAAGGTTAAGAACCACTGGTCTAGATCAAGACTAGAGCTGACCAATCTACATCTCTATAACTTTAGATTGGTCAGCACTAGTCTTGATCTAGACCAGTTTCTAGATCAAGACTAGAGCTGACCAATCTAGATCTCTATAACTTTAGAAACTGGTGGGGTTCGGTGCCTCCAACAAGGTTAAGAACCACTGGTCTAGATCAAGACTAGAGCTGACCAATCTAAATCTCTATAACTTTAGAAATTGGTGGGGTTCGGTGCCTCTATATAGAGATCTAGATTGGTCAGCTCTAGTCTTGATCTAGACCAGTGGTTCTCAACCTTGTTGGAGGCACCGAACCCCACCAGTTTCATATGCGCATTCAGTCCAAGTCTAAGACTATATCAGACCAATCTAGATCTCTATGACTTAAGAATCACTGGTCTAGGTCAAGACTAGTGCTGACCAATCTAAAGTTATAGAGATGTAGATTGGTCAGCTCTAGTCTTGATCTAGACCAGTGGTTCTTAACCTTGTTGGAGGCACCGAACCCCACCAGTTTCTAACATTATAGAGATCTAGTTGGTCAGCTCTAGTCTTGATCTAGACCAGTTGGTCTTAACCTTGTTGGAGGCACCGGACCCCAACAGTTTCATATGCGCATTCAGTCCAAGTCTAAGACTATATACCGATGTAGATCTCTATAACTTTAGATTGGTCAGCTCTAGTCTTGATCTAGACCAGTGGTTCTTAACCTTGTTGGAGGCACCGGACCCCAACAGTTTCATAAGCGCATTCACTGAACCCTTCTTTAGTGAAATATAAAATTTGTTATTCTTTTCAAATTCAGAACTAAGTTTTATGTTTTTTTTTAACAGGTGCACAAAATGAATGGTGCATAAACATCACTTTGTTCAAAGAACAAAACCAACACAGTGCATGAACTCACAACAAATGACACTCCTGCAAATCAGTCTGACTTCTGCTGTTGCCGTGTCCGTAATAGGCCGATAGGGAGAAGTTTTCATTTACACGATTAGTCGGGTGTGTCTCGACCTCCGCGGCGGAGGCTATGTCGAACAACTGATGCCGACTCACCGAACCCTGGTTAAGAACTACTGATCTAGACTTGAGTCTAAGTCAATTACTAAATTGAACCAATTTAGAATAGAATAGAATGAACTTTATTGTCATTATATTTGCATATAACGAGATTAAAGACTCCAACTTAAGGTGCGGTAGTGGGAACAAATATGGGGTGAAATAAATGACATAAGAGGTAATAAAGGAAAAACTAACAATTGAAATAAACAGACTACTATCCAATAAAAATAATAAGCAATTCTGTACAAAATACAAATACTGTACAATATACAAAGCAAGACAGGAGTACCGAAGTAATAAATAACAATCAGTATTGCACTGGAAGGCTAGTATTGCACAGTAGGGTATTTGGGTATTATATTGTATACAAGTGAATTATTATTATTATTATAAGTTAGAGTTCAACATGGTGACAGCTTTGGGAAAGAAGCTGTCTCTGAGCCTTTGTTCTGATTCTGATGCACCTGTAGCGCCTGCCTGATGGTAGCAAGTCGAACAGGTGGAAGCCAGGGTGTGTGCTGTCCTTGGTAATGTTTTTTGCTCTGTTGAGGCAACGGGAGTTGTGTAAGTCCTTCAGGGAGGGCAGGGGACAGCCGATGATTTTTTGTGCCGACTTTATGACCCTCTGAGTCGCATGTTTGTCTGCTTCAGTGCAGCTGGCGTACCACACTGTTATGCAGTACGTCAGCAGGCTCTCGACAGCCGAGCGATAGAAGGTCACCATCAGCTGTCTCTCCAGTCTGTTCTTCCTCAGCACCCTCAGGAAATGGAGTCTCCGCTGGGCCTTCCGGATGACCGCAGTTGTATTAGCAGATATGAGGGTGCCGAGGAACTTGAAGGAGCTGACTCTCTCCACCTCGCCGTTGATGTAGAGGGGGGCGAGTGTTCTTCCTGAAGTCAAAGATGAGTTCCTTGGTTTTTGTGGTGTTCAGTGCCAAATTATTCACTGAACACCACGCTGATAGTTTCAGGACCTCATCTCTGAATGCAGACTCATCCCCCCTGTAATGGGACCCACTACCGTTGTGTCATCGGCGAACTTGATGATGGTGTTTAAGGTTTAAAGATGGTTTAAGAGTATAGACTTGGATTGGTCAGATCTATTTCAGATCTAAACTAAGTCTTAAGTCTAGATTGAACTAGTCTGAGCATGAACTGATGAAGCCTGCTTGGATGGGAGACAAAACGTCTTCTAAGACAATCCAAAAAGTCTTTTGCGATCGATTGAATTCCCTGAAAAAATGCCAGATGCTGGGTTTGCCGGGATTGAGCCATTTTAAAACTTTTTGCAAGGGGGTGTAGGTAGTCTTACACATTTCTAATTTGAACCAAAAAGCCATATTACTGAACTTCGACTGCAACACTTATTTTCTCACCTCTCAGCTCTCGTCTTCTACAAGTCAATAGTTTCCGATATTTTCACATTTCCGCCACGACTTTTGTACGACGTTTATTTGCAGTATTTGTAAACAGGCTTTCGAGCACAGAGTTTGCCTTGTTCTGTATTTTTATTCAGACATTTATTCCCAGATCTGTGAAACGACGACTTTCTGGGAACGAATAAGTCTTTATCACGACAAAACGATCATTTCGGTTGTCGCGAACGCACTTAGCTAATTTGATTGACCAGTTGGACTCACATTTCCACTGATTACACTTTTGCTGCAAAATGCTTTTAACACAGCAGGTGTTTAATGGTTCCTCAGCTGTGCTTTAGGGCTTCAGTAGCTTCCAACCGAACGCGATAGCAAGTTACTCAGATGATTCTCTAAGCCATGTCTGCTCTGCCAAGGTAGAAACTAATCTAAGGTAGTGAAAGCTAATAAACAAGACACACATATTAGACGTAGGTGCACATGACATCCCGGTTGGTAAATACGTGCTTGCTCCTTGAGTGTTGCTTTGTTGAGCTCTTGTGTATCTAGCTTGAATCATTCAAACGTGACGATGTGTGTATGCTTGTGTGCGTTTTTGCCGTAGTGTTAGTTTTACTCAACTATCAATCAGATGTTTGCAGGGCCGGTCTGGGAAAGCAGATGTGCAGGAATATGGAGAAGAATCGCTGCCAAAAACTCCACAAACGCACCAAAAGGCTAAAATCACGGCCAACGATTCGCAGGTAAAAAACAAAGTAATTTTCTTCAATTAAAAAAAATGATACGCGACTAAAAAGTTATTTTGCTGCAGGAAAATGTTAATTTTTTTGCTGCAAGTAAAAAAAAAAATTGTGCAACTAAAAAACAATTCACAAGTATAAAAACATCGATCCATCCATTGCCTACCGCTTATTCCCTTGGGGTGGCGGGGGGCGATGATTCCTATCTCAGCTACAATCGAGCGAAAGGCGGGGTACACCCTGGACAAGTCGCCACCTCATGGCAGAGTATAAAAACAATTTGCTTCAATTAAAAAAACAACAATTTACTAGTAAAAAGTTATTTTTCTGCTAGTTAAAACATTATTCCCGAGTAAAAAAAATAAAAATTCAAGTAAAAAATAATTTCCAAGTACACTTTTTTTTTTAATTACCCAAAAATTTGCAAGCATCAAAACAATTTTCTTCAAGTTAAAACTTTCAGCAGTAATATTCCACCATGGGCGATCTACAAACTTGCACTCAGAGAACCTGTAATTCCAGTGTCCGCCCTGTCAGTTCAAACCCCGGCCGAGTCATACCAAAGACTATAAAAATGGGACGCATTACCTCCCTGCTTGGCAATCAGCATCAAAGGTTGGAATTGGGGGTTAAATCACCAAAATGACTCCCGAGCGTGGCCACCAGTGCTGCTCACTGCTCCTCTCACCTTCCAGGGGGTGGAACAAGGGGACGGGTCAAATTCAGAAAATAATTTCTCCATACTTAGTGTGTGTGTGACTATCAGTGGTACTTTAATTTAAGGCCGCCAGAGCTACAGTTATTTGCGCATGGTGCCATCCGCCAAGAAATAACAAAAAAGAGGAAGCAGAGTGGGGAGTGAAATGACGGACAGAACAGAGGGGAAACTTACAGGTTAATTTCGAGATTGAGCTTGTTTCCCCCCTCTTCTGGACACCATTTTACTCCCGTCCCCGTTCCATCATCTTCGTTATTTTTGGCGGACGGCACCATGCGCAAATAACAGTAGCTCTGCCGGGATACATTTTTTTTCTCCAATTACAAAAAGATTTGCAAGCGTAAGAACAGTTTTCTTCAAGTTAAAACTTTTGGCAGTAATATTCCATCATGCGCGATCTAGAAACTTTCACTCGGAGCACCTGTAATTTCCGCTGAGTCAATTTAAAGCTGTTAGAGCTACCGTTCTTCGCGCATGGTGCCGTCCGCCAAGAAATAACAAAGAGGAGGAATAAGAGTGGGGAGTGAAATGGCGGACAGAACAGAGGGGAACATTAAAGGTTAATTTCGAGGTTGAGCTTGTTTCCCCTCTCTTCTGGCCGCCATTTTACTCCCGACCCTGTTCCCTCATCTTCGTTATTTTTGGCGGATGGCACTATGCGCAAATACCAGTAGCTTTGACGGTATTCATTTTTTTTCCAATTACAAAAAGATTTGCAAGCATAAGAACAGTTTGGAAGTAATATTCCACCATGCGTGATCTACAAACTTTTACTCAGAGCACCTGTAATTTGCGCCGAGTCACTTTAAGGACGCCAGAGCCACTGTTATTTGTGCATGGTACCGTCTGCCAAGAAATAACAAAAACGATTAAGCAGAGTTGGGAGAGAAATGGCGGACAGAAGAGGGGGGAAACTTACAGGTTAAAACTTCGAAGTTGAGCTTGTTTCCTGTTCCTTCATCTTCGTTAATTTTGGCGGACGGCACCATCCGCAAATAACAGTAGCTCAGACGGTATTCATTTTTTTTTCTCCAATTACAAAAAGATTTGCAAGCGTAAGAACAGTTTTCTTCAAGTTAAAACTTTTGGCAGTAATATTCCATCATGCGCGATCTAGAAACTTTCACTCGGAGCACCTGTAATTTGCGCTGAGTCAATTTAAGGCTGTTAGAGCTACTGTTATTTGCGCATGGTACCGTCCGCCAAGAAATAACAAAGAGGAGGAATAAGATTGGGGAGTGAAATGGCGGACAGAACAGAGGGGAACATTACAGGTTAATTTCGAGGTTGAGCTTGTTTCCCCTCTCTTCTGGCCGCCATTTTACTCCCGACCCCGTTCCCTCATCTTTGTTATTTTTGGCGGATGGCACCATGCGCAAATACCAGTAGCTCTGACGGTATTCATTTTTTTTCCAGTTACAAAAAGATTTGCAAGCATAAGAACAGTTTGGCAGTAATATTCCACCATGCGCGATCTACAAACTTTTACTCAGAGCACCTGTAATTTGCGCCGAGTCACTTTAAGGACGCCAGAGCTACTGTTATTTGTGCATGGTACCGTCTGCCAAGAAATAACAAAAACGATTAAGCAGAGTTGGGAGAGAAATGGCGGACAGAAGAGGGGGGAAACTTACAGGTTAAAACTTCGAAGTTGAGCTTGTTTCCTGTTCCTTCATCTTCGTTAATTTTGGCGGACGGCACCATCCGCAAATAACAGTAGCTCAGACGGTATTCATTTTTTTTTCTCCAATTACAAAAAGATTTGCAAGCGTAAGAACAGTTTTCTTCAAGTTAAAACTTTTGGCAGTAATATTCCATCATGCGCGATCTAGAAACTTTCACTCGGAGCACCTGTAATTTGCGCTGAGTCAATTTAAGGCTGTTAGAGCTACTGTTATTTGCGCATGGTACCGTCTGCCAAGAAATAACAAAGAGGTGGAATAAGATTGGGGAGTGAAATGGCGGACAGAACAGAGGGGAACATTACAGGTTAATTTCGAGGTTGAGCTTGTTTCCCCTCTCTTCTGGCCGCCATTTTACTCCCGACCCCGTTCCCTCATCTTCGTTATTTTTGGCGGATGGCACCATGCGCAAATACCAGTAGCTCTGACGGTTTTCATTTTTTTTCCAATTACAAAAAGATTTGCAAGCATAAGAACACTTTGGCAGTAATATTCCACCATGCGCGATCTACAAACTTTTACTCAGAGCACCTGTAATTTGCGCCGAGTCACTTTAAGGACGCCAGAGCTACTGTTATTTGTGCATGGTACCGTCTGCCAAGAAATAAGAAAAACGATTAAGCAGAGTTGGGAGAGAAATGGCGGCCAGAAGAGGGGGGAAATTTACAGGCTAAAATTTCGAAGTTGAGCTTGTTTCCTGTACCTTCATCTTCGTTAATTTTGGCGGACGGCACCATGCGCAAATAACAGTAGCTTTGACGGTATACATTTTTTTTTCCCAATACAAAAATATTTGCAAGCATAAGAACAGTTTTCTTCAAGTTAAAACTTTTGGCAGTAATATTCCACCATGCGTAATCTACAAACTTTTACTCAGAGCACCTGTAATTTGCGCCGAGTCACTTTAAGGACGCCAGAGCTACTGTTATTTGCGCATGGTACCGTCCGCCAAGAAATAACAAAGACGATTAAGCAGAGTTGGGAAAGAAATGGTGGCCACTAGAGGGGGGGCATTTACAGGTTAAAACTTCGAAGTTGAGCTTGTTTCCTGTTCCTTCATCTTCGTTAATTTTGGCGGACGGCACCATGCGCAAATAACAGTAGCTCTGACGGCCTTGAATTGACTAAACAGCGTTGTAGAGTACAACTTACGGGTTCTATGATTGTTAATCATTTTTATACTTGAGAATCGCTTTTTTTACTTGCAATAATTGCAAATAGTTTTGTTTACCTCCAGCTTTATTTTTATTTTTTTGGGAAGGCATTTTTTGTTTTAAATGTGAATCGTTGAGTGTGAGTTAAAAACATTTTGGTGTGTTTGTGGAGTATTGGCAGGAGTTTTTGCTCCATACAGGGATACCCACACCCACCTTTTCCACAAGGCCTGAAGTTTTAAATGAGAAAAAGTAAAAAAATGTATTTCTAACAATTGGTGGAAGGAACATGTGTTAGAAGTAGTGGACTCTGTGCAAACTTAAAATAGCCTTTCTGTGCCCTGAGATGTATTATAATGGGTTAAAGGGCCATATATTGTTATATTTTGTGTCTCTGTGTTTCATGTCCTCACCTCTGCTTCTGTTTCGGAGGGGGAAGAAGTGCTAAATCGACGTAGCTTCCGGAGCTACGAGACTAATAAGCTTGCATGAGCACTTTGTGTTGCGCTACTCAATGTCCATGTACAGTAACTCTTGTCCTTCCTCACTCGGTAAGTATACGTCCGTGCATGTTTAGTACGCTTTCTGATCCAACATGTCAAGAGTCTTAACTGGAATCAAGAAAAATTGCTAATTAGCAAACGACCCTAATTATGA
>NC_084635.1:4344138-4349138 GCF_033978795.1 Nerophis ophidion
TGTCCTGTCAGTGCTCTTGTTTTGGTTCCATTTCCTGCATGTCTCCCTGTGTGCATCGCTTACTGTACGCCAACAGTAGACTATATTCTGGCACTCCATGGCAGGTTGTGCGGGCTTATGAAGGCTGCTCGTTCATCCCAGGCAGGTGCGCTGATTGCAGATCTCCTGCAGCCGTGGAGAGGTGCGCCCGCAGTTGAGAAGGAACGCCCGTGAGTGCTCCCACTGGAACGTACAGATGGATGAGCGGTGGTGGCAGGAGTCTGAGCCCTAACACTTTTCACCCAAAAGTTCAGGAACTTTATGTTCCTGTCAGGCTTGTTACTGACAGTTTGGTTATGTTTAGGTTTATGTCTTGTCAGTGCTCTTGTTTTGGTTACATTTCCTGCATGTCTCTCTGTGTGCTCATTTCCCTCACCTGTCCCTGATTGGCAGCCTGGCACACCTGATTGCAGTTACCAATCAGGCTACTATTTATGCCTGCCTCGCCCTCCAGGCAGGGCTCGATAATTGTATCCTGTTTCCTGTCTCCTGTTATCCTGGTTTCTGGTTCCTTTTGGCTGTTTTGGGTTCCACGCCTGTTTGTAGTCATGTTTGTAGTCATGTTTTACGACCGACAGCAGTCCCTGACAGTTCCTGCAGACCTGTGTGGTTCGGGTTTCCACCGCATTTCACAGTTTTAGGTGTTTTGGACGAATCGGATACCATCAACACCATGCAAAAAATTTCTCATTATTAGGTTATATTTGTTTTTGCCGAAGTACAAGACAAGAGAATCCAAAGCACTATTAACAAACCGATATGATTTTAAAACATAGTGTTGATTGAATTCTACATCAAAAGCCAGGTTTTTGTCAATCCATCACTATTTATTTATAAAAAATGTACAAGTGCCTTAAAGTGATTCACAAACCACAAAGACATCCCTTGATCTGAACAACTCCAGAAGCCCAAGCTGGGGAAAAAAGGAGAAAACCTTGGGTAACCGGCTGCAACGTATGCCGAGTGGATACAGTTATTGAATTGTCACTTAATAGATCATTTTTGAGAGACCAACTGATGCATAAAGGAGTGAAACTGCTAAAAATTATACCTCTCTATTCATGATCTGTGACCACCTGGTAAATAAATTAGTATTAAGTTGGCACTTGAGTGCTTCTATACTGAGGTAGCATCTCTAACTAGGCAGGACTTTCCAGAGTACTGGAGTCCGAATAGAAAACGCTCCAGACACGTCCACATGGTCCACATTCCACTGTCAGCAAATGATAAATACATGAGACTCAATTTTTAGCTGTAGATAAGAATAAATAAATATAAAATGTCAGCGTTTAACACAAACACATCAGATTTAGCGTTAGCTTGTTAGCATTAGCATTCGGTTGACTTGAGTTGAGACTAATTACATAAATGGCGTGTCGCTGACTTTTGTTAGAACTTGTAACAAAGTAAGTAGTGAATATGTGATGTGATTTACCTTCGTTCCACTCGTTTTACTAACTGCCTCTTTTTCAGATTTATTTTAAAGCAGGGGTCACCAACCTTTTTGAAACCAAGAGCTACCAGTTTGATACACACTTAAATAAGTTGCTACAAATAGCCAATTTTCTCAATTTACCTTCAATAAATAAATCTATATTTAAAAAAAAAAAAGGGTATTTCTGTCTGTCATTCTGTCGTACATTTTTTGTACATTTTTTTTTCCTTTTACGGAAGGTTTTTTGTAGAGAATAAATGATGAAAAAAAACACTTAAGTGAACTATTTAAAAGAGGAGATAACAGGAAAAAAATCTAAATAAAATTTTGAAACATAGTTTATCTTCAATTTCGACTCTTTAAAATTCAAAATTCAACTGAAAAAAATGAAGAGAAAAACTAACTAATTTGCATCTTTTTGAAAATAAAAAAAAACAGTTTATTGGAACATCATTAGTAATTTTTCTTGATTAAGATTAATTTTAACATTTTTATGACATGTTTTAAATAGGTTAAAATCCAATCTGCACTTTGTTAGAATATATAACAAATTGGACCAAGCTATATTTCAGACAAATCATTATTTCTTCTAGATTTTCCAGACAAAAATTTTAAAATAAATTCAAAAGACTTTGAAATAAGATTTAAATTTGATTCTACAGATTTTCTAGATTTGCCGGAATAATTTTTTTGAATTTTAATCATAATAAGTTTGAAGAAATATTTCATTAATATTCTTCGTCAAAAAAACAGAAGCTAAAATGAAGAATTAAATCAAAATGTATTTATTATTATTTACAATAAAAAAAAAAAATACTTGAACATTGATTTGAATTGTCAGGAAAGAAGAGGAAGGAATTTAAAAGGTAAAAAGGTATATGTGTTTTAAAATCTTAAAGTCATTTTTAAGGTTATATTTTTTCTCTAAAATTGTCTGAAAGTTATAAGATGCAAAGTAAAACAATAAATTAATTTATTTAAACAAGTGAAGACCAAGTCTTTAAAATATTTTCTTGGATTTTCAAATTCTATTTGAGTTTTGTCTCTCTTAGAACTAAAAATGTCGAGCAAAGCGAGACCAGCTTGCTAGTAAATAAATACAATTTAAAAAATAGAGGCAGCTCACTGGTAAGTGCTGCTATTTGAGCTATTTTTAGAACAGGCCAGCGGGCGACTCATCTGGTCCTTACGGGCTACTGCTTTAAAACAACAAGGTCACCGAGTCACAATGAGCAACAGAAGTCGCCGGCTGAATTCTTTATACTCCCCAGTAAATAGTTTTTTTAAAAGAGTCCGTCCACTTGTCGCAGCTTCGCAAATCAAAACCAAGCTCGTAAAATAGAATAAACAGCATTTAACTGCAGACTAGTTTAAAGACTGCGGCTGAGTAAAAAAAAAAGCGTTCTTTAGCACACAGAAGCCTCATAAAAAGTTCCTGCGGCACAAAAGTTCTTATTGTTCTTCTTTCTCTTTGTTGTCATGTATAGTTTGTAATAGAAATACGAAAACAGAAAAAAAAAGAAAATTATAACTAGAGGCCAATAAATCCTTTAAAACGTAATATCGGAAATGATCGGTATCTGTTTCAAAAAAGTAAAATATATTTACTTTTTAAAACGCTGCTGTGTATACTAACGACTAATATAGCTCGGTTGGTAGAGTGGCTGTGCCAGCAACTTGAGGGTTGCAGGTTCGATTCCCGCTTCCGCCATCCTAGTCACTGCCGTTGTGTCCTTAGGCAAGACACTTTACCCACCTGCTCCCAGTGCCACCCACACTGGATTAAATGTAACTTAGATGTTGGGTTTCACTATGTAAAGCGCTTTGAGTCACTAGAGAAAAGCGCTATATAAATACAATTCACAATTAACTAACTAACTTAAAGGCCTACTGAAATGAGATGTTCTTATTCAAACGGGGATAGCAGGTCCATTCTATGTGTCATACTTGATCATTTCGCGATATTGCCATATTTTTGCTGAAAGGATTTAGTAGAGAACATCCACGATAAAGTTTGCAACTTTTGGTCGCTAATAAAAAAGCCTTGCATGTACCGGAAGTAGAAGACGATGTGCGCGTGACGTCACTGGTTGTGGAGCTCCTCACAGCCTCACATTATTTAAAATCATGGCCACCTGCAGCTAGACCGATTCGGACCGAGAAAGCGGCGATTTTCCCCATTAATTTGAGCGAGGATGAACAATTCGTGGATGAGGAAAGTGAGAGTGAAGGACTAGAAGAAAAAAAAAGACGAGGGCAGTGGGAGCGAATCAGATGTTATTAGACACTTTTACTAGGATAATTCTGGAAAATCCCTTATCTGCTTATTGTGTTACAAGTGTTTTAGTGAGATTATAAAGTCATACCTGAAAGTCGGAGGGGTGTGGTGACCGCCAGTGTCTCTGAGGGAAGCCATGGAGGCAGCTGCAGGAGGAACGACACAAACTCCACTCATGTTTACGGTAAGAGCCGACTTATTACCACAACTTTCTCACCGAAACCTGCCGGTTGACATGTGGTAGAGAAACATGTTCGCTTTACTGCTGTGTTCCATATTCAAGCTTCACAACAAACAAACACCGGCTGTGTTTGTGTTGCTACAGCCGGCCGCAATCCACCGCTTTCCACCAACATCTTTCTTCTTTGACGTCTCCATTATTAATTGAACAAATTGCAAAATATTCCGCAACACAGATGTCCAGAATACTGTGTAATTATGCGATCAAAACCGACTACTTTTACCCGTGATCGGTGCTGGGAGAACATGTCCGCTACCACCCGTGACGTCACGCGCACGCGTCATCATACTTCGTGGGAAATTTAAAATTGCAATTTAGTAAACTAAAGCGGCCGTATTGGCATGTGTTGCAATGTTAATATTTCATCATTGATATATAAACTATCAGACTGTGGCTTTCAGTAGGCCTTTAAATCACATAATATCTAGGGCTTTTCACACACACAAGTGAATACTTGGTCAACAACCATACAGGTCACACTGAGGGTGGCCGTAATAACAACTTTAAAGGGGATCATTATCAGCAGACCTATGTAAGCGTCAATATATACCTTGATGGTGCAGAAAAAAGACCATCTATTTTTTCAACCGATTTCCGAACTCTAGATGGGTGAATTTTGGCGAATTAAACGCCTTTCTGTTTATCGCTCTGGAGACGATGACGTCAGAATGTGACGTCGCCGAGGTAACACAGCCGCCATTTTCATTTTCAACACATTACAAACACCGGGTCTCAGCTCTGTTATTTTCCGTTTTTTGGACTATTTTTTGGAACCTTGGAGACATCATGCCTCGTGGGTGTGTTGTCGGAGGGTGTAACAACACTAACAGGGAGGGATTCAAGTTGCACCACTGGCCCCAAGATGCCAAAGTGTCTGCCGCCAGACCCCCATTGAATGTGCCAGAGTGTCTCCACATTTGACCGGCGGTGCTAAGACAGACATGGCGCAGAGATGTATGGATAACCTGCAGATGCATTTGCAACGATAGTCAACGAAATCACAAAGG
>NC_084635.1:4354138-4359138 GCF_033978795.1 Nerophis ophidion
AAGACTTGGTCTTCACTTGTTTAAATAAATTCATTTATTTTTTTACTTTGCTTCTTATAACTTTCAGAAAGACAATTTTAGAGAAAAAATACAACCTTAAGAATGATTTTAGGATTTTTAAACACATTTACCTTTTAAATTCCTTCCTCTTCTTTCCTGACAATTTAAATCAATGTTCAAGTTTTTTTTAATTGTAAAGAATAATACATTTTAAATTAATTCTTCATTTTAGCTTCTGTTTTTTCGACAAAGAATATTTGTGAAATATTTCTTCAAACTTATTATGATTATAATAAAAAAAGGCAAATCTAGAAAATCTGTAGAAATTATTTTAAAACTTTTTGTTCTGGAAAATCTAGAAGAAATAAAGACTTGTCTTTGTTAGAAATATATCTTCGTCCAATTTGTTATATATTGTCCAGGGTGTACCCTGCCTTCCGCCCGATTGTAGCTGAGATAGGTGCCAGCGCCCCCCGCGACCCTGAAAGGGAATAAGCGGTAGAAAATGGATGGATTATAACAAAGTGCAGATTGGATTTTAACGTATTTAAAATATGTAATCAAAATTCTAAAATTAATCTTAATTAGGAAATATTACTAATGTTCCATAATTTCTTTTTAAATTTTTTCCAAAAAGATTTTAATTAGCTAGTTTTTCTCCTTTTTTTTCTGTTGAATTTTAAAGAGTCGAAATTGAAGATAAACTGTTTCAAAATTAAATTTTTCATTTTTTTTTTGTTTTCTCCTCTTTTAAACCGTTCAATTGTTTTTTCATCATTTATTCTCTACAAAAAACCTTCCGTAACAGGAAAATAAATGTACGACGGAATGACAAACAAATACCCATTTTTTTTATATACTGTATAGTTGTATTTATTAAAGGTAAATTGAGCAACTTGGCTATTTCTGGCAATGTATTGAAGTGTGTATCAAACTGGTAGCCCTTCGCATTAATCAGTACCCAAGAAGTAGCTCTTGGTTTCAAAAAGGTTGGTTAAAGTTCCAATGATTGTCACACACACACTAGGTGTGACGAAATTATTCTCTGCATTCAACCCATCACTCTTGATCACCCCCTGGGAGGTGAGGGGAGCAGTGAGCAGCAGCAGTGCCGCGCCCGGGAATCATTTTTGGTGATTTAACCCCCAATTCCAGCCCTTGATGCTGAGTGACAAGCAGGGAGGTAATGGGTCACATTTTTATAGTCTTTGGTATGACTCGGCCGGGGTTTGAACTCCCAACCTACTGATCTCAGGGCGGACACTCTAACCACTAGGCCACTGGAGCGGACCCCTGCCTTAGAGGCATCCTCACTCATCCGTGTGGACTGGACACTGGCCCAGTTAGTGGGCGGCTGTGAGTGGAGTCGGCTCTCTTGGTTGCTTTGTTGGGTCTGCTCCTGTCTCTGGCCACGTTCCAGGAGATGGTGGCGTGGAACACCGTAGAGGCCACCACAGTGTACAGTCTCTATCAAAACATTTACATACACTTGTAAAGAACATAATTTCATGGCTGTCTTGAGTTTCCAATACTTTCTACAACTTATTTTTTTGTGAGCACATACTTGTTGGTCACCAAAAACATTCATGAAGTTTGGTTCTTTTATGAATTTATTATGGGTCTACTGAAAATGTGAGCAAATCTGCTGGGTCAAAAGTATACATACAGCAATGTTAATATTTGTTTACATGTCCCTTGGCAAGTTTCACTGCAATAAGGCGCTTTTGGTAGCCATCCACAAGCTGGTTGATTTTCTGACCATTACTCCGGATAAAATTAGTGCAGTTCAGCTGAATTTGTTGGTTTTCTGACATCAATCAATCAATGTTTACTTATATAGCCCTAAATCACTAGTGTCTCAAAGGGCTGCACAAACCACTACGACATCCTCGGTAGGCCCACATAAGGGCAAGGAAAACTCACACCCAGTGGGACGTCGGTGACAATGATGACTATGAGAACCTTGGAGAGGAGGAAAGCAATGGATGTCGAGCGGGTCTAACATGATACTGTGAGAGTTCAATCCATAATGGATCCAACACAGTCGCGAGAGTCCAGTCCAAAGCGGATCCAACACAGCAGCGAGAGTCCCGTTCACAGCGGAGCCTGCAGGAAACCATCCCAAGCGGAGGCGGATCAGCAGCGCAGAGATGTCCCCAGCCGATACACAGGCAAGCAGTACATGGCCACCGGATCGGACCGGACCCCCTCCACAAGGGAGAGTGGGACATAGGAGAAAAAAGAAAAACGGCAGATCAACTGGTCTAAAAAGGGAGTCTATTTAAAGGCTAGAGTATACAAATGAGTTTTAAGGTGAGACTTAAATGCTTCTACTGAGGTAGCATCTCGAACTGTTACCGGGAGGGCATTCCAGAGTACTGGAGCCCGAAATGAAAAAGCTCTATAGCCCGCAGACTTTTTTTGGGCTTTGGGAATCACTAATAAGCCGGAGTCCTTTGGCCGCAGATTTCTTGCCGGGACATATGGTACAATACAATCGGCAAGATAGGATGGAGCTAGACCGTGTAGTATTTTATACGTAAGTAGTAAAACCTTAAAGTCACATCTTAAGTGGACTTTGGGAAGGCCATTCTAAAACCTTCATTCTAGCCCGATTTAGCCATTCCTTTACCACTTTAGACGTGTGTTTGGGGTCATTGTCCTGTTGGAACAAGACCCAACCTCCGGGCTGATGATTTTAGGTTGTCCTGAAGAATTTGGAGGTAATTCTCCTTTTTCATTGTCCCATTTAAAGCATCAGTTCGATTGACAGCAATTGACAGTAGTGTAGTAGACTTAAGTCTTCATTTAGTACCACCATAATAACATTAAAATACAGTAGTGTAGTATAGTAGACCTAAGTATTAAGTACCACCATAATGACTACATTAAAATACAGTAGTGTAGTAGACCTAAGTATTCATTAAGTACCACCACAATGACAACATTAAAATCAGTAGTGTAGTAGACCTAAATATTCATTAAGTACCACCATAATGGCCAACATTAAAATAGAATAGTGTAGTAGACCTATGTCTTAAGTACCACCACAATGACAACATTAAAATACAGTAGTGTAGTAGACCGAGTATTCATTAAGCACCACCACAATGACAACATTAAAATCAGTAGTGTAGTAGACCTAAATATTCATTAAGTACCATGCTTGACGGTAGGACTGGTGTTTCTGGAATTAAAGGCCTGACATTTCCTCCTCCAAACAAATTGCTTTGTATTGTGGCCAAACAGCTCCATTTTTGTTTCATCCGACCACAGAACTTTCCTCGAGAAGGTCTTATCTTTGTCCATGTGATGTCAGATGAAACAAAAATGTTGCTTTTTTTAATTTAGTTTTTGTAGCTGTATGTAGAAAAGGCTGGTTGCATCATCTTTCCACAACACAACCCACCCAGTCCCATCTAACGACTATGGACCAAATTTGTTCCTGATGGATCTTTATGTACTATGGTAGATTTCAGTTATAACGCAGGGGGATATTTCATGAACCGGGGTAAATTGGAAAGTTACTGTAATAGTTTTCGCGGTGAAAAAGGACCTATTATCAATGGTCCGGAGGATGCTTCATGATAATGTATTCATGGTATCCACAATTGTCTTTAACTGTAAGAACTGTCTCTGACTGTATTATGCTGATAGTCTATATTTGTACCATGAATTGATTAATATCGACCCCGACTTAAACAAGTTGAAAAACTTTTTTGGGGTGTTACCATTTAGTGGTCAATTGTACTGAACTGTACAACCTACTAATGAAAGTATCAATCAATTAAATGTAGCATTGTGTAAATCGTTCTGTATACTGACCTTGGACCGAGGCGAAACTCTTAGCTCTGTGCTTTATGTCTGGTGTTGGTCTTCCTCTCAGGGATTTAAAGACACTAGTCAACCCCAAAATCTTTCGGATGACATATATGTTGAGTAAGAAGGACCCCCAAGACAGAACAGCAATATTACAGAGTTTTACTAAAGCGTTAGGAGACCAGTCCTTACAAACGCGGTAATAGCAGCATCTAGAAGCGGTCTAAAAATCAAACGGAAAAAGTCAGCTTATTTAGTACAAAAACAGCCCCACCCGTCCAGAAAGAAATAGAGCCATTTTGTTCTAAACCAATAAGGGCTCCTCCACAAAAAAGGGAGTACATTATACTCCCAATAGACATTCCAGCGCCTTCAAGGTGGAACACAGAGTTTACAAGCGGACATACAGAAAACACCCAAAGTGTACACATAGGAAAATACTAACTGCTTTAAACATGACTATAGATAAAGAAATAACTTTTAAAAATAAATGCATTCTCCACATTAACTATAGTAAATTGTCACAGTAGTGTAGTCGACCTAAGTATTCATAAAGTGCCACCATAATGACGCCATTAAAATGCAGTAATGTAGTAGACTTAAGTATTCATTTAGTAACACCATTATAAGATTAAAATACAGTAGTGTAGTGGACCTAAGTATTCATTAAGTACCACCACAATGACATTAAAATCAGTTGTGTAGTAGACTTAAGTCTTCATTTAGTACCACCATAATAACATTAAAATACAGTAGTGTAGTAGACTTAAGCATTCATTTAGTACCAGCATTGTAACATTAAAACACAGTAGTGTAGTGGACCTAAGTATTCATTAAGTACCACCATAATGGCCAACATTAAAATAGAGTAGTGTAGTAGACCTAAGTATCCATTGAGTACCACCACAATGACATTAAAATCAGTAGTGTAGTAGATTTAAGTATTCATTTAGTACCACCATAATATTAAAATACGGTAGTGTAGTAGACCTAAGTATTCATTAAGTATCACCATAATGACAACATTAAAATAGAGTAGTGTAGTAGACCTAAGTATTCATTAAGTACCACCACAATGACAACATTAAAATCAGTAGTGTAGTAGACCTAAGTATTCATTAAGTACCACCATAATGACAACATTATAATACAGTAGTGTAGTAGACCAAGTATTCATTAAG
>NC_084635.1:4361638-4439138 GCF_033978795.1 Nerophis ophidion
ATTTATTACTGATAATGGTAGTTCAGCCAGGGGATACGCTCGTGTTAAAATTAGATTTACAGCCCCGAAAAAGTGTTTTAATTTCGATGCCCCGCCGTTCACCGTTTGACCAATTAGAAAGTCCGTGAGTGTGTCACATTCAGGTCGCCAGTTACACACCTGCCACTGGTTAAGTCACTAAACAAGTTAGACCTTAGTAAATCTAAAATGCGTCGTTTCGATTCTCAACTTCATGACAAAGCCAGGAACAAAATAAGGATTTGTATCGGGGATGCTTTTGAAAGATTTCTGGCTTACCGTATTTCCTAGAATTGCCGCCGGGGGACTAATTCAGTTAAAACATCTTCTCACTCCGGCACTTACCAAAGGCATGCAGTAAAATGTTTAGTGTGATGTAAGGATACCATCATGAAAAGCACATTTAATAAAAAAACGTTATGGTCTTACCTTTACTTATAAATGAAGTCCATGCCAGCTCCTTCTGATCTAAAGCACCGTTAACTTGTTTATAGAAGTCTTCCTTATCTTTCTTCAGTTTTAAAAGTCTCTCTGTCTCGACGGAGAGCTTCCTTTATTACCTCCTGCTTCGATTAAAAGTCCAGTTAAGAAAACTGCTATCAGTTAGCTCGGCTCCTCACATGCGGACGATGACAGAATTACCCTCGGACAACTCCCCCTCCCTTACTGCTCCGTGGGTGATCTCTTTATCCCACCGCTGCCACCATGAAGTGTTATTGTATGAATAATACACTGGGTATTTAGGACTGGAACATGCTTTATTTCAGCCCGGTTGTTTACATAGCCAGCATAGGAGTAGTGGTGTTACATCCTAAAAGGTCCGTCGTGCACGCCCCGCATCATATCAGTTCCCACTACATATCACGTCACTTGTTGTCACTTCTTCTGCAGCCGAGTGGTCGCAAGAAGGATCACTAGCGCCCTCTACCACCAGGAGGGGGGAGTCATTTAATGACTCATATTTGACACACGCAGCTACGGTATATTAATAAAACATAGCTGCTTACTGTTCTTTTTAGAAGCTTGGACCTTAAATCCTACTGAATATCTCTTAATCTTCTTCCCTTTATGCGATTTCAAATTACGGGTGATGAAATCAGCCGACTCCATTTTGAAAATGATGACAGGGGAAGTGTCACTCGTGACGTGACGAGTTTGACCCGGCGGTAATACTAAGCATGCGCTAATTATTTTGCGAATCGAGTTTTGACCCGGCAGTAATTCAAGGCAGGTGCATACTATATGCCCGGCGGCAATTCAAGGAAATACGGTAAATGTCATTAGGAGGGACAACCCTTACCCAAAACATTTGAAAAAATATCTTCCTTCAATGGCACTTTAGGGTCCTGGAGTTGAGGGAAACATCCCAAATCCTCACCTGGAGTCATGCCTGTCAGGTTCAAACACTGATGACATCTATTAAAGAAGACAAGAAGCAAAGAATTAAACAGAGACAAAATTCAATTTGTCTCAATTTGAAGAGAAACGTCTGGATACTGTACCCTGGTAAAATGTCTCACCACGCTCTGCCAGAAGATTGTACACCTCCTTCTTTTATTTGGACCTTCCCTGACCACATGGCAACAGCTTGCTGGTAAGAGCCGACTTAATATCACAATTTTCCCATCCAAAAATTTGCTGGTTGACGTAGAGAAACATGTTCCCTTGACCGTTTTGTGTTAAAGTTTCACAACAAAACAAACAAACACCAGCTTTGTTTCGGTGCTAACGGCAGCTGCAATCCAACGCTTTCCACCAACAGCATTCTTCTTTGACGTCTCCATTATTAATTGAACAAATCGCAAAAGATTCAGCTACAAAGATGTCCAAATTAGTGTGTAATTATGCGATGAAAAGAGACGACTTTTAGCTGTGTGTGGTGCTGGGCTAATATGTCCGCTACAACCCGAGATGTCACGCGCACACGTCCTCATACGAGTCATCATTCTGCGAAGTTTTCAACAACAAACTCCACAGGAAATTTAAAATTGTAATTTAGTAAACTAAAAAGGCCGTATCGGCATGTGTTGCAATGTTAATATTTCATCATTGATATATAAACTATCAGACTGCGTGGTCGCTAGTAGTGGCTTTCAGTAGGCCTTTAAGTAAATGCTTAATGTCATTAAAACAGTTAGCTCCATCTTTTGACACTTCTTCCTCTCCCGTCCTTGCACGCTACACCGCTACATCAAAGATGACGAGGAAAAGACGCTGCCGAAGGTGAACAACGTGAATAAGACCGCCCACAAAACAGCGCATCCTGAAACGACTGTCAGAAAGTGGCTAGAAAATGATTCGTAAAACATAATCCATGCAACATTTTGACCAAAGAACCACCATTACATGTTATGTAGACCACAAGGAAGTGTTTTTTGTTCAGAACATTTTTTATAATATGAGTCCTTTAATGAGACTTATAATGCGGTGCACATTTTTGTATGAAAAAAGACCTAATTAGACCCGCTCATCGGCAGTGCGCCTTATAATCCGGTGTGCCCTATGGTTCAGAAAATACGGTATATTTTGTTATTTTCATCTGTCAATGTGGGAATAATAGAGTAAGTCACAAAATCGGTGCACAATATGTCCATCTTTTTTCAGTTTTAAGTCTGAGACAGTCAGACTTCAGAAAGGCCGACACATCCTCAAAACAGTTTGGATCAGGTGAGAGAAGTTATTAATGGCTTTGATGACGATTGCCAGTCGTCCAATGGAGGACTTCCATGCAGGCGGTGGAACAAAGTACTGCATAAAAATGGTCTTTCAAACTAACAAAGACCCACATAGCTCATCTTTAACAATCTACCACCGAACCATTTTGCCCAACTCCACCTTGCCGGTGTGTCTGATTGGAAGTGGAGCTGAGGGCCCATTACTGATCCAACCAGCTCATCCGCCTGGTCTGTCAAGAGTCACTCTCATCTTCTTAGCCCGTACCAGCTTTGAAAAATCGGTCTTGATGTTTCGACGGTGTCTTGTTCAGTGGTTGCATGGCTTCCACCTTCCTAAGTCAACTGCAGTTGGGATGGACATTATGTACATTATGTACATTATGTACATTGAGAGGACCGAATCACGGGCGGGGCGATACTGCAAATTCTGGTATCGATTGTCAATACAGTGTCAGTTGGCCTCTTGCCGACACCAATACTGATGACAATACTTTTTACTCAAACAGATTAAGATTGAACGATTTGTCATTTTCACTTCAATCCATACTTCTAAAACCAAACACAATTATTTTAATGTATCAAAACACTTTGAGTCGCTCTTCGTTTATCGCGACTAGTCGCTTCCAGGCCTGACCGTGTTCAACAAATGTCTGTGAAATAAGATTATAATTGCCGAATCCAATATTTTCATAGTTGGAACATACAAAACTGTTTATGACCAAACGTTTGGACACACCTTCTCACTCAATGTTATCTTTATTTCCATGACTATTTACATTGTAACTGAAGGCATCAAAACTATGACACCTGTGAAGTAAAAACCATCTTTTGAAGCTCATCGAGAGAATGCCAAGAGTGTGCAAAGCAGTAGTCAGAGCAAAGCAAAAGGCACAAGACCTTAAAACAACAATCAGAACTTGTTGAATTAGGTTCTGACACTGAACAAGTCAAACCGAACGACGGAACATGTTTTTTGACGACGTTTGATCAATGATCGTGTTCCATCTATACTTCTGTTAAAATGTAATAATCACTTATTCTTCTGTTGTCTGATGCTTTGTTTTAGTCTTGGAAGATACCACAAATTTAGGTACTGATCCGATACAGAGTACGGGACCTGTACTTTTCAGAGGCGGGATAGTACCATGTATGATTAATTAGTATCGCGGGACTATACTCATACCGGCATACCGTACAAGGAACTCTCCTGAAGAAATCAATAAAGATCTATCTATCAATCTATATATCTACAACCCTAGTGTGTGTGTATATATGTATGTATGTATATATATATATATACACACACACACACACACACATATGGTATAGCTCGGTTGGTAGAGTGCCCGTGCCAGCAACTTGAAGGTTGCAGGTTCAATTCCCGCTTCCGCCATCCTAGTCACTGCCGTTGTGTCCTTGGGCAAGACACTTTACCCACCTGCTCCCAGTGCCACCCACACTGGTTTAAATGTAACTTAGATATTGGGTTTCACTATGTAAAGCGCTTTGAGTCACTAGAGAAAAGCGCTATATAAAATACAATTCACAATATATATATATATATGTATGTGTGTGTGTGTGTGTGTGTATATATAATATGTATGTGTGTGTGTGTGTATGTATATATATATATATATATATATAATATGTATGTGTGTGCGTGTATATATGTGTATGTGTATATATATGTATATATATATATATATATATATATATATATATATATATATATATATATATATATATATATATATACACACACATACACCGGTAGTATAGTACTGCGGTACTAATGAATCATATACGGTACTTTACCACCTCTGAAAAGTACCGGTCGATACCTAAATTTGTGGTATCATCCAATATATATATATATATATAAATAATCATTTTTAAAAAAAATGCTTTTTGACATTTTATCAACGTTGGGTTCTGACGTTGATTTTGGTCATTTCCCAACCAATACTTTACAACAAATGTGACGTTGAAACAACATGCTTTTTGAAGTTTATTCAATGTCAGGTAGTCACCTTGATTCAACCATCGAAATTTGGTCATTTCCCAACCATCAACGTGGATCTGACGTTATCTCAATTTACAAATACGACTATTTTGCAATGTTGTTTAAAAGATATGCATGTGTAATCAACGTTGTATCAACATCTTGCGCCGGCCGGGAATAATGTAATTATTTTGACTATACAAGGCCGTGAAACAATGAAATATCGAAAAAGCACACGGTAAATAGATGCAACTACAAGTGACATGATATCACACTTGACCGTATCAACCCAAATCTATTCTTATCTGGACCCAAAATAAGTTAAACAATACACAAACCTGCAGCAATCTTTGCCAATCAGCAGTGTTAAAGGTGGCCGGCAGCCTGCTACTAAGGTTTAATTTCGATTGTAGGAAAGGTTGAAATATTTTGAACTTTTGTCCATTTCCCATGAATATTTAAAACTGCATCTCTGAGCTGACTCGTTGGTAAAAACAGTGCAGTTGAAAATCTTATTTAACGAGCCCTTCAGAAATGAACAGACTCATTATCTTTCTGCAGAGTTCACTCTCGTCGCTTGATTACTTTCAACAAAATCATAAAATCCTTTGTTTTTTTTTTTGTTTTTTTTAGGGAACCAGAGGTTGATTTTATACCACCTCAGTGTTATGTTGGAGTTTTATTTCACTTGGCAGCTCGCCAAGCTATGTGCTCCATAGTGGAAAATTGTCGGGAACTTGGCGAAAGATTCCATTATTTTTGCCCGCTTGAAGAGTCATTGGGTTAAGTCATCCAGAATAAAATGTGGGTCCTTGTAAAGTTTCCACTTTAACACACTTTTTTTCTTTTTTTAGCATCCAGGAAATGTAAGGTTTATTTCTATATATTTTATTAGACTTACACATGCTTTTCCCCCCTGTATTGTTTTTGCTTGAATGCATAACAAGTCAAGAAACTCATCAAGTTGTTAAAAAAGGGGCGGGAGGTATCATACTCTTAATATTCTATGTTTTAGAGATCACGGTTTATATTTAAGATCTAATATCTTCTCTTCATGAACATTCTTAGTGTCCTTTTCAATACCAACATGTAAAATTCAAATTGTTAGTCTGCTACACAACACTTTAAAGGGGAACATTACCACAATTTCAAAAGGGTTAAAAACAATAAAAATCAGTTCCCAGTGGCTTGTTGTATTTTTTGAAGTTTTTTTCAAAATTTTACCGGTCCCGGAATATCCCTAAATAAAGCTTTAAAGTGCCTTATTTTCGCTATCTTCGAAACCACTATCCATTTCCCTGTGACGTCACACAGTGCTGCCAATGTAAACAATGGGAATACCACAGCAAGATATAGCGACATTAGCTCGGATTCAAACTCGGATTCCAGCGACTTAAGCGATTCAACAGATTACGCATGTATTGAAACAGATGGTTGGAGTATGAAAGTATTGAAGAAGAAACTGAAGCTATTGAGCGAATAGCTATTGACGCTATTCATAGCCATAGCATGGCCGAATAGCTGCGTTAGCATCGCCGGTAAAATGTGCGGACCAAACGATCAGGACTTTCGCATCTTTTGACACTGGAGCAACTTAAATCCGTCGATTGGTAAGTGTTTGTTTCGCATTAAATGTGGAAGGAAACGTAATATAGTTGCAAATGCATCTACAGGTTATCCATACATCTCTGTGCCATGTCTGCTTTAGCACCACCGGTAAATAGCATGTTAGCATCGATTAGCGTAGCATGTTAGCATCGATTAGCTGGCAGTCAACAACAAAACTCACCTTTGTGATTTCGTTGACTGTCATTGCAAATGCATCTGCAGGTTATCCATACATCTCTGTGCCATGTCTGTCTTAGCATCGCCGGTCAAATGTGGAGACACTCTGGCACATTCAATGGGGGTCTGGCGGCAGACACTTTGGCATCTTGGGGCCAGTGGTGCAACTTGAATCCCTCCCTGTTAGTGTTGTTACACCCTCCGACAACACACCGACGAGGCATGATGTCTCCAAGGTTCCAAAAAATAGTCGAAAAAACGGAAAATAACAGAGGTGAGACCCGGTGTTTGTAATGTGTTGAAAATGAAAATGGCGGGTGTGTTACCTCGGCGACGTCACATTCTGACGTCATCGCCTCCAGCGCGATAAACAGAAAGGCGTTTAATTCGCCAAAATTCACCCATTTAGAGTTCGGAAATCGGTTAAAAAAATAGACGGTCTTTTTTCTGCAACATCAAGGTATATATTGACGCTTACATAGGTCTGCTGATAATGTTCCCCTTTAAGCATGCGGTAATTGGGCTGAGGTACATCCAACAGCTTGCAACTCTCTTTACGGCTAAAATAAGATAAATCCATCCAGTTGGACTGAATTTTTTCCTACACTTTGAACCCTGCGGCTTATAGAACGGTGCGGCTATTTTTATGGATTTTTCTTTGCTGACAAATAGTCTGCAAAACATCAACAAGCAAATACACTAAAATGGTGAGTTATACTAAAGACTATAAAAATGGGACCCATTACCTCCCTGCTTGGCACTCAGCATCGAGGGTCAGAATTGGGGGTTAAATCACCCAAAATTATTCCCGGGCGCGGCACCACTACTGCTCACTGCTCCCCTCATCTCCTAGGGGGTGAATAAGGGGATGGGTCAAATGCAGAGGACATTTTTTTACCACACCTAGTGTGTGTGTGTGTGTGTGAGACAATCATTGGTACTTTAACTTTACCTTAACTTTGTTTGTGAAATGGCAACAACATCTTTTGGACGGGTTAGCTCACTGCAGGTGCTGCGTCTTTCCATTTTGTGCTTTAAACCGGAAGTAACGGTGTTCTGTCTTCTCGCAGTCCGTAGCGTTTATATATGGACTCTTAATTCATCAGTCCAAGCAACGTTTGTAAGAGTTGCAATATAACTATTAACGAATAGATGAATTGATTTATGTAGACCCCGACTTAAACAAGTTGAAAAACTTATTGGGGTGTTACCATTTAGTGGTCAATTGTATGGAATATGTACTGTACTGTGCAATCTACTAATACACATTTCAATCAATCAAACTAAAACTTTATGCTTATAATAATAGATTTTATTTGTAAACAAAGCAATTTACGTTGAGCAAACCACCTCAAAGTGCCACAGTGTAAAAAATAGTAATAATAATAAAAAGATAATAAAAATGAATAAAATATACAACTAGAAACAGCCCAATAGCTAGAACCAGCATGCATGTCTATAAAAAGGCTTTTTTTAAAAGATGGGGTTTTAAACCTTTTTTAAAAGCCTCCACAGTCTGAGATGCCCTCAGGTGGTCAGGGAGAGCGTTCCACAGACTGGGAGCAGCGGAGCAGAAAGCCCGGTCTCCCATAGTTCGTAGCTTTGTCCGTGGAGGTTGGAGGAAGTTAGCCTGTTTGGAGCGGAGGTGTCATGTGGAGGATTTGGGGGTGAGCAGTTCTTTGAGGTAGAGGGGGACATTTCTATGGAGGCACTGGTGAGTTAGTAGGGAGATTTTGAATTCAATTCTGAGTGGAACGGGAAGCCAGTGAAGTATTACCAAATTATACCATGTGTGATGTCTGTAGGAGTGTTTTCATGCATATTTGTACATGCTATCGCCATGTAATCGAGCGGGCGTCATTAGCATTAGCTAATATGCTAAGTGTCAGTGTTATTATTCATTCACAATGGAATTCCTTTTGTTTCAGTTTCACAAATTCCTTAGTAAATTTACCAAAATATCGGCGTGGAGTTATTGAGTCTGTTTAGCCGATTGAAGAGCTAGCAGGTTCATGAAGACGACTTGTAATTATTTTGATAAGCTATTTTACTGCCGTGTTAGACAGTTTGGAAACAATTACGGTATGTAAATGAATATTTACAAAATCCTTCTGTGTGAAAGTACTCATTTCACAACGTATATATCTTCGTCTTATCGTCCGATTTGGCTAATGTATGGAAAGTATCACAATGACGCTCGGAATTACCGTATTTCCTTGAATTGTCGCCGGGTTTATAGTATGCACCTGCCTAGAATTACTGCCGGGCTAAACTTGTTTCGCAAAATAATTAGCGCATGCTTAGCATTACCACCGGCTCAGGATTAACGCCGGGACAAACTCGTTACGCAAAAAATTATTTTTATTAGCGCATGACTAGAATTTCCGCCGGGTCAAACTCGTCACGTCACGAGTGACACTTCAAAATGGAGGAGGCTTATTTCAATAATTTAAAATCGCATAAAGGGAAGAAGATTAAGAGTTATTCAGTAGGATTTAAGGTCCAAGCTATTGAATATGCTAAAAAGAACAGTAAGCAGCTATGTTTTATTAATATACCGTAGCTGCGTGTGTCAAACATGAGTCATTAAATGACTCCCGCCTCCTGGTGGTAGAGGGCGCTAGTGATCCTTCTTGCGACTACTCGGCTGCAGAAGAAGTGACAACAAGCAGCAAGAGTTTATTTTTTCCTCTCGCTTGCACTTTTAACATGGAGGATTACATATCTAAAATAAAACAGTTTTCTAAACTGGACTTTCAATTGAAGCAGGAGGTAATAAAGGAAGATCTCCATTGAGACAGAAAGACTTTTAAAACTGAAAAAAGATAAGGAAGACTTCTATAAACAAGTTATCGATGCTTTTGATCAGAAGGAGCTGCGCATGGACTTCATTTGTAAGTAAAAGTAAATCCATTGTATCGTTTTTATTAAATGTGCTTTTCATGATGGTATCCTTACATCACACTCAAATTTATAAGCGCAGGCCTAAATTTACCGCATGCCTTTGGTAAGCGCCGGAGTGAGAAGAGGTTTTAAATTAGCGCCCCGGTGGCAATTCAAGGAAATTCGGTAACAATAAAACACTAAAACTGCACAGACTTTACACATAACTGACCTGTTTGGACCTTCAATGCATACAAGAATTTCAGTTGGACCGAGACTATTTTATAATGTAACGTATAATGTAAAGTCTATCAATTGATTTGATATATTTTTTTTAAACAATTAATAGTAAAGTGTCAGTTGTCACATGGTCTACTTTAGGTTGGGTGGGTGTGTCCGCAGACTGGATGGGAGAATAGGAATAAGATAAAATGTGCTTAACTCCAACCAATTTAAAATAGGGCCTTATGTGCATAATATATCAATCAATCAATCAATGTTTATTTATATAGCCCTAAATCACAAGTGTCTCAAAGGGTTGCGCAAGCCACAACATCCGCGGTATAGAGCCCACGTAAGGGCAAGGAAAAACTCACCCCAGTGGGACGTCAGTGACGACTATGAGAAACCTTTGAGAGGACTGCAAATGGGGGTCTTTTTAAAGGCTAGAGTATACAAACGAGTTTGAAGATTGGACTTAAATGCTTTAATAAAACTTAAAAAAATCTTATATACAAATCTCGTTTCCATATGAGTTGGAAAATTGTGTTAGATGTAAATATAAACAGAATACAATGATTTGCAAATAATTTTCAACCCATATTCAGTTGAATATGCTACAAAGACAACATATTTGATGTTCAAACTGATAAACATTTTTTGTTGTTGCAAATAATCATTAACTTTAGAATTTGATGCCAGCAACATGTGACAAAGAAGTTGGGAAAGGTGGCAATTAATACTGATAAAGTTGAGGAATGCTCATCAAACACTTATTTGGAACATCCTACAGGTGTGCAGGCTAATTGAGAACAGCTTCCCAAAAAAATGCTCAGTCTTTCACAAGAAAGGATGGGGCGAGGTACACCCCTTTGTCCACAACTGCGTGAGCAAATAGTCTAAGAACAACGTTTCTCAAAGTGCAATTGCAAGAAATTTCGGGATTTCAACATCTACGCTCCATAATATCATCGAAAGGTTCAGAGAATCTGGAGAAATCACTCCACGTAAGCGGCATGGCCGGAAACCGACATTGAATGACCGTGACCTTCGATCCCTCAGATGGCACTGTATCCAAAAACAACTTCAATCCCTAAAGGATATCACCACATGGGCTCAGGTACACTTCAGAAAACCACTGTCACTAAATACAGTTCATCGCTAAATCTAAGTGCAAGTTAAAGCTCTACTATGCAAAGCGAAAAGCCATTTATCAACAACACCCCAAAAACGCCGACGACTTCTCTGGGCCCAAGATCATCTAAGATGGACTGATGCAAAGTGGAAAAGTGTTCTGTGGTCTGACGAGTGCACAGTTCAAATTTTTGGGGGAAATATTCGATATCGTGTCATCCAGACCAAAGGGGAAGCGAACCATCCAACTGTTATCGACGCAAAGTTCAAAAGCCAGCATCTGTGATGGTATGGGAGTGTATTAAAGACTCCGGCTTATTAGTGATTCCTGGAGCCCAAAAAAAGTCTGCGGGCTATAGAGCGTTTTCCGTTCGGGCTCCAGTACTCTGGAATGCCCTCCCGGTAACAGTTCGAGATGCTACCTCAGTAGAAGCATTTAAGTCTCACCTTAAAACTCATCTGTATACTCAAGCCTTTAAATAGACCTCCTTTTTTAGACCAGTTGATCTGCCGCTTCTTTTCTTTTTTCTCCTATGTCCCCCCCTCCCTTGTGGAGGGGGTCCGGTCCGATGACCATGGATGAAGTACTGGCTGTCCAGAGTCTAGACCCAGGATGGACCGCTCGTCGGGACCCAGGATGGACCGCTCGCCTGTGTATCGGTTGGGGACATCTCTACGCTGCTGATCCGCCTCCACTTGGGATGGTTTCCTGTGGACGGGACTCTCGCTGCTGTCTTGGATCCGCTTTGAACTGAACTCTCGTGGCTGTGTTGGAGCCACTATGGATTTTCACAGTATCATGTTAGACCCGCTCGACATCCATTGCTTTCGGTCCCCTAGAGGGCGGGGGTTGCCCACATCTGAGGTCCTCTCCAAGGTTTCTCATAGCCAGCATTGTCACTGGCGTCCCACTGGATGTGAATTCTCCCTGCCCACTGGGTGTGAGTTTTCCTTGCCCTTTTGTGGGTTCTTCCGAGGATGTTGTAGTCGTAATGATTTGTGCAGTCCTTTGAGACATTTGTGATTTGGGGCTGTATGAATAAACATTGATTGATTGATTGATTGATTGATATTACTGCTTTACACATATATGAAGGTACCATTAATGTTGAAAGGTACATACAGGTTTTGGAACAACATAAGCGCCGTCTTTTTCATGGACGCCCCTGCTTATTTCAGCAAGACAATACCAAGCCACATTCAGCACGTGTTAGAACAGCGTGGCTTTGTAAAAAAAGAGTGCGGGTGCTTTCCTGGCCCGCCTGCAGTCCGGACCTGTCTCCCATCAAAAATGTGTGGCGCATTATGAAGCGTAAAATACGACAGCGGAGACCCTGGACTGTTGAACGACTTAAGTTTCACATAAAACAAGAATGGGAAAGAATTCCACTTTCAAAGCTTCAACAATTAGTTTCCTCAGTTCCCAAACGTTTATTGAGTGTTGTTAAAAGAAAAGGTGATGTAACACAGTGGTGAACATGCCCTTTCCCAACTACTTTGGCACCTGTTGCAGCAAAAAAAATAAAGTTTGAGTTTGAACATCAAATATGTTGTCTTTGTAGCATATTCAACTGAATATGGGTTGAAAAGGATTCGCAAATCATTGTATTCTGTTTATATTTACATCTAACACAATTCCCCAACTCATATGGAAACAGCACAAACCCTATTTTCTTGTTGGGCAAATTGTTCCGGACTACATTACCGAGAAAGCATTCCTAGTTAATCTGATGTCAACACGTCTCAATGGAAGGTTTATCACTCGGCTTTATGGTCAGAGCAAGAGTGAAAGCCCTCTTTTGTCACATTGTTGGCCAGGGCTGAGAGAGATAACATCCAATTTCCAATTCCCTTTGGCCCGAGGCTTTACTAAGGTTTGTGTCCCGCGCCGAAGAATTAGTGCCCGTGTATTATGGTCTGGCAATAAGCAGGAACAACAGAGCAGAAGAAATCGATGACCTTGCCTTTGAGAAAGAAGTGTGTGAGCGAGGGAATTCATCCGATGGGTTGTTCGATCTGGTTCATTTACACTTGTGGATGTGTGAATGCCCTTTGAATTTTTAACCTATCGCCGCCCGGAGTCCAGGTATTGGTTGTTCTTCTTACCTTTTCTCACAGGCCGTTAACAAGGACATCAACCCAACGTAATGTAGGTTCTGCAGGACTTTGGAACGGGCAATTAGCATCAAAGCTTGATCGTTATTCATGCACATCAATATCATACATAATAAGAGTGACATTTTTAATTACAATGTGAGTTGAAACCAATAAATGTCTGTTTCAGCACAGAAGGGTGAACGGGGGGCAACATCTGTCTGTTGAATTATGACTCTTTGATTCGTCCCCGGTCCAGATGGGCCGTCACGCTTTCGCAATTTCACACCGCAAACACTACAGTAACTGATGACTTAGGCTCTGAGCCAATGACAGGAAGTTTCAGGAGGACGAACTGAAGGCGCGATGACTGAACATCTGCAGCACCGGCACATTGTCCCTCTCACCGTACCGTTCTTGTCTTTGAAAGTCTTAACATAAAGCAGGGGTGTCCGTACTTTTTGCACAGAGGGCCGCACACGGAAAAATTTAAGCATGCGGTGTTAGGTCTGTTCGGCATTGTGATTCCCTCGAGGGTGTGTCAAGTGAACACAGCAAAGGTAAGAATATAAACAATTTACTGGGGGCGCCATAGCTCGGTTGGTAGAGTGGCCGTGCCAGCAACTTGAGGGTTGCAGGTTCGATTCCCGCTTGTGCCATCCTAGTCACTGCCGTTGTGTCCTTGGGCAAGACACTTTACCCACCTGCTCCCAGTGCCACCCACACTGGTTTAAATGTAACTTAGATATTGGGTGTCACTATGTAAAGCACTTTGAGTCACTTGAGAAAAAGCGCTATATAAATATAATTCACTTCATTTAACGAAAATGATCTATGAAACAAAACACTGGGGCTAATAAAAAGGCAAACCAAAGACGCTAGCAAAAAAAGCTAGGACATACAACAATGAGAACTAAACTGGCACATAAAAGAGCAAAACAAAACATATAGCATGAGAGCTGGAATGAGAAAAGGGTTTAGCGTGAAAAGCTAGCGAGAATATACATACGATGACAAGAGTGCAGACGTAACTCGTTGCGTGAAAGCAAATTATGAACCCAGGCTGAACAAACAAAAGAGGACGGCTTATAAAGTGACGGTGATTATCTGTAGCAGGTGTGCGGGGCTGTTACGCCGGTTCGGCATTGTGATGCCGGGTTCGATTCCCTCGAGGATGTGTCAAGTGAACACAGCAAAGGTAAGAATATAAAGAATTTATTGGGGGCGGCATAGCTCGGTTGGTAGAGTGGCCGTGCCAGCAACTTGAGAGTTGCAGGTTCGATTCCCGCTTGTGCCATCCTAGTCACTGCCGTTGTGTCCTTGGGCAAGACACTTTACCCACCTGCTCCCAGTGCCACCCACACTGGTTTAAATGTAACTTAGATATTGGGTGTCACTATGTAAAGCACTTTGAGTCACTTGAGAAAAAGCGCTATATAAATATAATTCACTTCATTTAACGAAAATGATCTATGAAACAAAACACTGGTGCTAATAAAAAGGCAAACCAAAGACGCTAGCAAAAAAAAGCTAGGACATACAACAATGAGAACTAAACTGGCACATAGGCACGTAAAAGAGTAAAACAAAACATATAGCATGAGAGCTGGGATGAGAAAAGGGTTTAGCGTGAAAAGCTAGCGAGAATATACATACGATGACGAGAGTGCAGACGTAACTCGTTGTGTGAAAGCAAATTATGAACCCAGGCTGAACAAACAAAAGAGGACGGTTTATAAAGTGACGGTGATTATCTGTAGCAGGTGTGCGGGGCTGGTACGTCGGTTCGGCATTGTGATGCCGGGTTCGATTCCCTCGAGGATGTGTCAAGTGAACACAGCAAAGGTAAGAATATAAAGAATTTATTGGGGGCGCCATAGCTCGGTTGGTAGAGTGGCTGTGCCAGCAACTTGAGGGTTGCAGGTTCGATTCCCGCTTGTGCCATCCTAGTCACTGCCGTTGTGTCCTTGGGCAAGACACTTTACCCACCTGCTCCCAGTGCCACCCACACTGGTTTAAATGTAACTTAGATATTGGGTGTCACTATGTAAAGCACTTTGAGTCACTTGAGAAAAAGCGCTATATAAATATAATTCACTTCATTTAACGAAAATGATCTATGAAACAAAACACTGGTGCTAATAAAAAGGCAAACCAAAGACGCTAGCAAAAAAAAGCTAGGACATACAACAATGAGGACTAAACTGGCACATAAAAGAGCAAAACAAAACGTATAGCATGAGAGCTGGAATGAGAAAAGGGTTTAGCGTGAAAACTAGCGAGAATATACATACGATGACGAGAGTGCAGACGTAACTCGTTGCGTGAAAGCAAATTATGAACCCAGGCTGAACAAACAAAAGAGGACGGCTTATAAAGTGACGGTGATTATCTGTAGCAGGTGTGCGGAGCTGTTACGTCGGTTCGGCATTGTGATGCCGGGTTCGATTCCCTCGAGGATGCATCAAGTGAACACAGCAGAGGTAAGATATACAAAATTTATTTAAATAACAAAAAGAGCTATACAACAAAAATGCTAGAGCTAGTAGAATAAAACAAACAAAGGACGCTAGCATAAAAACTAGGATATACAACAATGAGAAATAAACTGGCACGTAGGCACATAAAACAGTAAAACAAAAACTTCAGCATGAGAACTGGAATGAACAATGAATGGCTAGCGTGAAAAGCTTAGCGAGAATATACGTACTTGAGAGTATTGCAGGCGTTACTTGTTGCGTGAAAGCAAATCATGAACCCAGGCTGAACAAACAAAAGAGGACGGCTTATAAAGTGACGGTGATTATCAGTAGCAGGTGTGCGGGGCGTGAGCAGCAGGTCAACTGATGAGTAACCATGGTGACAAAGCAAACAGGAAATAAGGAGTCGGAGAAATATACAAAATAGAAAAATAAATAGTGTAGATCTGAGCAGCAGATCGCAACATGCGGGGCCATTTTGATATTTTTCATTTTCAAACCATAACAAAATACATGGATTTTTTTTTTTTTTTTTAATCCTTAAGGCTCCTGGGGAGCATAGAGGGTCTCAGTCACTAAATTTTTTTTATATATAAAGCGTACAGTACTCCCGTCCAAAGGCAAAACCTAGTAACTCACTTTTTTTTTTTTTTTTTTTTTAGACCAGTTGATCTGCCGTCTCTTTTCTTTTTTCTCCTATGTCCCACTGGCTTCCTGTGCACTTAAGATGTGACTTTAAGGTTTTACTACTTACGTATAAAATACTACACGGTCTAGCTCCAGCCTATCTTGCCGATTGTATTGTACCATATGTCCCGGCAAGAAATCTGCCTTCAAAGGACTCCGGCTTATTAGTGATTCCCAGAGCCCAAAAAAAGGCTGCGGGCTATAGAGCGTTTTCATTTCGGGCTCCAGTACTCTGGAAGGCCCTCCCGGTAACAGTTCGAGATGCTACCTCAGTAGAAGCATTTAAGTCTCACCTTAAAACTCATTTGTATACTCTAGCCTTTAAATAGACTCCCTTTTTAGACCAGTTGATCTGCCGTTTCTTTTCTTTTTTCTCCTATGTCCCACTCTCCCCTGTGGAGGGGGTCCGGTCCGATCCGGTGGCCATGTACTGCTTGCCTGTGTATCGGCTGGGGACATCTCTGCGCTGCTGATCCGCCTCCGCTTGGGATGGTTTCCTGCTGGCTTCGCTGTGAACGGGACTCTCGCTGCTTTGTCGGATCCGCTTTGGACTGGACTCTCGCGACTGTGTTGGATCCATTATGGATTGAACTTTCACAGTATCACGTTAGACCCGCTCGACATCCATTGCTTTCCTCCTCTCCAAGGTTCTCATAGTCATCATTGTCACCGACGTCCCACTGGGTGTGAGTTTTCCTTGCCCTTATGTGGGCCTACCGAGGATGTGGTAGTGGTTTGTGCAGCCCTTTGAGACACTAGTGATTTAGGGCGATATAAGTAAACATTGATTGATTGACTTTTAGCTGATTTTGACAAAACAAAGGAAAACCAATCCATCTTGATGCTGTCTTACAAAGATCTACAAAGTCATCAAACTCATAGATGTTTTTTTGAGCTTTCATTTTCTTGCCGATTGAATCTCTTCTCATGCCCAAAAGAGTATGCAAGGGGAAGAACCAAGAACAATACATTTAATGAAGGTGCTTGGGCCAACCTTCCAAATATCCCCTGGTGCCATAATATCACATAATCAGCTTGACCGTCGGCCCCCATTCTTGCAAATGTCTCATTAAAGACAATAAGGCGACTGACAAAGAAGCTCCGATTGGTCCCTTGAGATACTAGGTTTGTCTGTTGTATCTACGCGGTTATGTGGTGGTTGCTAGGTCAGGGTTCGGGAAGCTTTTTGGCTGAGAGAGCCAAGACAGCCAAATATTTTAAAATGTATTTCTGTAAGAGCCATATAAGATTTTTTTTTTTAACACTGAACACAACTAAACACGTGCATTTTTAAGTCGGACCAACATTTCTAGAGTATAATAAGTCTCTTATTCTTTGTAATAACATCGTTATTCTGAAGCTAACTGTGGAGGGGGCGTGGCCTGCGGGCCTGCAGCGAAGCGGGGTGTTGCCAGGATCGGCCTCGAAATCAGCGACAGGTGCATAAATAGCCCACCTGGGCTTTGTTATCTAATCACCCGTCGCTCTGTTATAAGCAGCAGCCAGGGGGAGGGACTAGGTCGGGGTTGGGGCTGGAGCCAGAGCGCGAGCAAGAACGAAAGAGAAAAAGACAATTGCTGGAAAGCAACTGAGAGACTTATTGAAAAATAAAACAATACTGTAACCCTGAAACAGGCTCTCATGTCGGTGCTTGGTGGTCTGAAGAACCCCCAGGAGGGCAAGACCCACACTAACCAATAATAAATAAATAACTTCTTACCATTAACGCAACTTCTTGAACAGGTGCGGTAGAAAACGGATGGATGGATTAAAAATGGATGAAAATGTTTTATATTTTGAACGTCATTTTTAACACTGTGATTACAAGTGGAATTATTCATTACTTATCGTGTTAAGCAATGTCAGCTCAGATTTATCCGAGAGCCAGATGCAGTCATCAAAAGAGCCACATCTGGCTCTAGAGCCATAGGTTCCCTACCCCTGTTCTAGGTCCTGCCATGCACGTAGCAGCTTACTTACGGAACAAATTACAATATCGCATACACTAATGTAAAGCATATCGCCTAGGAACTCCAAAATTATCAGCTCAGTTTTGACCAAAATTGAGTTACTGGGTTTTGCCTTTGGACGGGAGAGTAAATCTCTATCAACTTAAGGTTGATATAAAGTAAAACAAATAAGGTTTTATACCTTTTTCTGTCAGACAACTTTAGTTTTTTATAGTAAAACTGAAATATGCAGTATTTAGATGGATAGATAGTACTTTATTGATTCCTTCAGGAGAGTTCCTTTTATTTACCAATTAAAACCCTCAAAGATCAATAATGCTGCCATCCAAAGGCAAAACCCAGTAACTCAATTTTGGTCAAAACTGAGCTGATAATAATTTTGGAGTCACTAAGTGATACGCTTTACATTAGTGTATGCGATATTGTAATTTGTTCCGTAAGTAAGCTGTTACGCGCATGGCAGGACCTAGCAACTGCCACATAACCGCGTAGATACAACAGAAAAACCTAGTATGTCAAGGGTATCTCTAGAAGTGAGTTACTAGGTTCTGCTTTTGGACAGGAGAATGCAGGACACCGTTGATTTTCATTATTTAATATTTTTGAGTAATCACAGTGAACAGTTAAATAAAATCCTACTAAATATATTTGAGATCCGAAAGGTTCCCCACTCATAAAGTGATAATTTTTTATTTTTTTTTACTTTTAACACTTCCAATATATCTGTCGAATTTAAGTTTGAACTATTATTTTGTTTGTTTTATGCTCTTTTGTCCAAACTTTGACGTTTTTATATGGCAACCACACGACATGCAATATTTTTTCCACATAAAACATTTCAAAGTGATAATTTTTAAATATTTTTTTTTGTCCTTTTTTTTTTTTTTTCGAGCAATGAAAAAAAAGAAAACAAAGACAAAAGGAACAAAAAAACTGCCCCAATGGCAGCTTTGTGTCAACATTGCAATTGATTGATTTTGATTGATTGATGCTTTTATTAGTAGATTGCACAGTACAGTACATATTCCGTACAATTGACCACTAAATGGTAACACCCGAATAAGTTTTTCAACTTGTTTAAGTCGGGGTCCACGTTAATCAATTCATGGTAGTTCTCTCAAAGTTCTCTCAATAGATTTCACCTCATTTCACATTTTTCAAAATGTTTTTTTTAGTTTTTGCAATACTATCAATTTTGCAATTTTTGCAGAATGTGTGGCGGGCCGGTAAACGATGAGCTGCGGGCCGCAAATGGCCCCCGGGTCGCACTTTGGACACCCCTGACATAAAGCATGCCAGCCAAGAGATCAATGTAGCCCCCTATTTGAACTCTCCCTCCTATACAAAGGGGGTGTGTGTGTGTGTGTGTGTGTGTGCGTGTGTGTGTGTGTGTGTGTGTGTGTGTGTGTGTGTGTGTGTGTGTGTGTGTGTGTGTACCACCACTGGTTGATTGTGGCAATCAAAGGTGAGGCTGTTGCCAAGCAGGCCAATATGTTCTTGGTGTACCACTCCAGAAACAGATGGATATTTAGTCTGGTAGTTGTGTGTTTTAGCCCCCCAGAGATAGAGCTGCCAACCGTCCCCTTGAAAAACAGACTGCCTGGTATTTAGCAACAAAAGAAAAGATCGGATATTGAACCTAGGAGGGACTCGCTTTGTTTGGTATGAGTCAACGTATTTTCCGACCATTGGGCGCACCGGATTATAAGGCGCACTGCCGATCATAGGTTGATTTTCGATCTTTTTTTATCCAGAGTGCATTAAAGGGGTCATGTTGTTTTTTTTCCAAATGTAAAACACTTACTTGTGGTCTACATAACGTGATTTGGTCAAAATGTTGCATGGATTATGTTGTACAGATCACCTTCAAGTCGCTTTCTGACAGTCGTTTCAGGACGTGGCTCACCTTCGGCAGTGTCTTCTCGCCGTCATCTTTGTTGTAGCGGTGTAGCGTGCAAGGACGGGAGTGGAAGAAGTGTCAAAAGACGGAGCTAACTGTTTTAATGACATTTAGCATTTACTTAAATCAATGACGAAGCAACATGTGTCCTGTGAAAAAAAGTCAGACCGGAACTCTCTAATAACTAAAGCTACTTGGGTGAATAATGTAAACTCACAATACCGGTATGTTTTAGTGCTTTTATGGCGAGTTTAATGACAGATGTAAGTAAGAACTTTACACTACTTTATATTGGAAATGGCAACAGTGGAGGATGAATGTCCCATAACAAGAAGAGAGGAAAAATAAGAAGCTAATCAACTACGGTGTCAACACGGACTACAAAGGCGGAGGCGCGGAATTCTTCAGGATTTATGCAGATCCCAAATACAGATCAGCAAGTACTCATAGGTAAGAAAAGTTGCTTTTGTATAATGCAAAATAAAAAACAGTCTTACATATACACACACAATGATAATACTTGTATGTTTAATGTACCGACAATCCACCCTAAAAATTAATTAGCTTACCAAAGTCATACTAAAACATTTTGACAGATTTTTGAGTACTGTGTGTAATGTTCTATGTTTTCAATGGAACATATAAAATGTTGGTGTTGTTTGCTTGAGTCATGTTGCCATCATAGTGCAGTCTACATGTATCTTAAATGTTTGACTGCCATCTACTGGTCACATTTATCATTACACTATGTACCAAATAACATTTCTTCGAGATCGGTAAGCAAAACCAGAATTACGTCGTATATTAGGCGCACTGGGCTATAAGGCGCACTGCCGAATTTTGAGGAAACATTTTTTTTTAAGTGCGCCTTATAGTCCTGAAAATACGGTAATCTTATCATAGTTAATAAAACAATTTCTCTATTTCCATGACTATTTACATTGTAGATTGTCACTGAAGGCATCAAAACTATAAATGAACACATGTGGAGTTATGTACTTAACAAAAAAAAAGGTGAAATAACCGAAAACAAGTTTTATATTCTAGTTTCTTTGAAATAGCCACACTTTGCTGTGATTACTGTTTTGCACACTCTTGGCATTCTCTCGATGAACTTGAAGATGTAGTCACCTGAAATGGTTTTCACTTCTCAGGTGTCATGGTTTTGATGCCTTCAGTGACATTCTACAATGTAAATAGTCATGGAAATAAAGAAAACACATTGAAATGAGAAGGTGTGTCCAAACTTTCGGCCTGTACTGTATATAAAAGTAATTAATTAGGTTGCCAATCGTCAATTGCTGTCTCCTCTAGTTCTTTTTCTGATATGGAAGCCATAAAAATTACGACATGGCTGACTCAGTCGAAGTGGAGCCACGTAAATAGGACTGGCCACAAAACGGTGCATCCCGAAGAGACGGCCAGAAAGCAATTTAAAGATGGTCTGTAAAACATAATCTATGCAAAATGTTGACCAAAGAACCACCATTGCATGTTATTTAGACCACAAGCGGGTGTTTTTCATTAAAAGATTAGCAAAGTTGTTAAAATGTGCTGGATTTTAGTAGGATTTAACATCTTTATGAGTTCTTGCTTTTTGGGAGGGTCACTTTTTGTTTGTGGCAAAGACCGGCTTGGTTTACCGGCAATCATACTTGTCAACCTTGACACCTCCGATTTTGGGCGGTGGGGTGTGGGCGTGGTTTGAGCGTGGTTAAGAGGGGAGGAGTATATAGCTATAATTCACCAAGTCAAGTAATATATATATTTTTATATATATATAATAGAAATGCTTGAATTTCAGTGTTCATTTATTTACACACATAACACTCATCTACTCATTGTTGAGTTAAGGGTTGAATTGTCCATCCCTGTTCTATTCTCTGTCACTAGTTTTCTAACAATGCTGAACAACCTCTCTGATGATGCATTGCTGTGTGGCACGCACAACAGTGCTTTCATCAAATACGTTAGAGTCTGGAATCTTCCATCTCTCCCTAGCATGGCCCAAAACCGGTCAATCTTTGCTTCCTGAGGAAGATCTTCTCTGCCAAGCACTTGGTAGTCCACTACTTCAGGTCCAATCGCAGCTGCGGCTTGGAACTTACAAGCGTATTTCTTCATCTTACTCGTCGTCACCATTGCTGTATCTACCTCGTTCTTCTGCACTCTCTAAAAGCCGTAGATGTTATCATCACATATGCATGTACAGTAGATGGCAGTATTGTCCTGTTTAAGAGTGTCACAACATTGCTGTTTACGGCAGACGAACTGCTGTTGTTGTGTGTTGGACGTTAATGAAACTGCCTAACAATAAACCCACATAAGAAACCAAAAACGATCATTCTACAGTTATAAATGGGTTGCATTTGTATAGCGTTTTTCTACCTTCAAGGTACTCAAAGCGCTTTGACACTACTTCCACATTTACCCATTCACACACTGATGAAGGGAGCTGCCATGCAAGGCGCTAACCAGCACGTCATCGGGCAGACACGCTGTTTATATTGTAGGAAAGCGGACGTGAAAACAGGCTGTCGACACGTCGCTCAGGTTCGCATGGAGCTGGAGGGGGCGTGGCCTCCAGCTCCGTCTGAATTTCGGGAGATTTTCGGGAGAAAATTTGTCCCGGGAGGTTTTCGGGAGAGGTGCTGAAATTCGGGGGTCTCCCGGAAAATCCGGAAGGGTTGGCGAAGAAATTCGGCAACGGACTAACCAGTCCAAACCATGAAGTGGATTATGACCAGTCCCCCAGATAATGGTGAAATTTATAAATGAAAAATTTAAAATATTTTAACTTAAGTCAAGGGAAACCAGCTATAAATATTAAAGGAAAGTGAGGAAAAACGGCTTTTGAGAAATGACCTCAAAAACCAGTTCTCTCAGTATTGAGCTGCAACCCCACTTGTTATACAGTAAGTATTTGCTGTAGCCCGGCAGCCGTGGTCTCAGCTGTGTTCAGCTCACCACCGACAGTTGGTGCAGGAACAGAAGGCCTGGGGGTGCAGCACCGGATGGAGACACTCCGACTACTCTGTTTGGTACTGCTGCACATCCCGGGGCCAGTCAGAGCATCTGATACTCTTGTATAGAATTCTAATTAAACAAGCTACAGTGCTGGAAGAAGGAAAGCAATTTCATCACTGTCATATTGAGTGAGTGATTACATTTTATAAAGCCTCATGGGGGCAAAGTGCTCTTCGACTTTAGAAAGGGAAAGCATGTAGCCATCGATCCAGAAGTTAATTTACTTATACATGCTTCATTTTCATCTAAAGTCTTTTTTCGCTGATTATTCCGTCATACAAAATACATGATCACGGAATGGCCGGGATAATAGTGTGTGTGCGAGCATTCTTTATTCTAGGCAAATAAGGCAGTCCAGTGGTTCCTCAGTTAACGTCGATAATACATTGCGGAATCAAGTTTTCCCATAGCAAACAATGTAAAGTTAAATATTATTTAAAATAATAAAACCTCTATTATACAACACCCAAAACCAGTGAAGTTGGCACCTTGTGTAAATCGTAAATAAAAACAGAATAAACTTATTTGCAAATCCTTTTGAGCCTATATTGAGTTGAATTGACTGCAAATACAAGATACGTTCGCCATAATCGGGTACAAAAGCAGCTTCCATGAAATGCTCAGTCATTCACAAACAAGGCTGGGGCCAGGGACACTACTTTGTCACTTGAGAAAATTGTCGAACAGTTTAAAAACATTTCTCAACAAGCTATTGCAAGGAATTGAGGGATTTTACCATCTACGTTGTTATGTATGCGGAGGGAGATGACGGCAACAGACACCAGGAGGTTGTATGTACAATGATATATAATAATGATAATAATATATGATAACAAACAATACTACTAAACTACTTCGATGAGGTGGCGACTTGTCCAATGTGTATGCCGCCTTCTGGCCGATTGTAGCTGAGATAAATAAATGATAAATGGGTTGTACTTGTGTAGCGCTTTTCTACCTTCAATGTACTCAAAGCACTTTGACACTACTTCCACATTTACCCATTCACACACACATTCACACACTGATGGAGGGAGCTGCCATGCAAGGCGCCAACCAGCACTCATCAGGAGCAAGGGTGAAGTGTCTTGCTCAGGACACAACGGACGTGACGACGTTGGTACTAGGTGGGATTTGAACCAGGGACCCTCGGGTTGCGCACGGGCACTCTCCCACTGCGCCACGCCGTCCCAATAGATAGGCACCAGCGTCCCCAACGGGTAGGAAATGGATGGATGGACTACTAAACTATAGAATGGAGTCTGTGACCAAAATACAAGAGTGTGTGGTGTAAGACTGTGTGTGTAATTAATTGTTGAGCGTTACCTTAAATGTTGAATGAGGAAGCAGACAAAAACAAAGAGGGCAATGCAGAAAAGATTCGAGATTCACGTGGGGCAGAGGGAGGCTTCAGAGTGAGTAGTCGAGGATCGAGGGTGGCAGTCCAAAAGAGAAGTCAAGGCGCACAGCTCAATCACGTGGGGACAAAGGCAGAATGCTGGGGAGGACGACAAAGAACAGTGAAACACGGAGGGAGAAATGTAGAGCAACAGAGAGAGAAAGAGCGCGCATAAAGCTGGGTATCAACTTACGGTACAGAAGACTATATTCCAGCGTGGCAGGTTGTGCGGGTTTATGAAAGCAGCTCGATCATCACGGGCAGGTGTGTGATTGCAGATTGTCTGCAGGCACGAGGAGACACGCCCGCAGCGGGGAGACAGCGCCTGTGGGCGTGGCCCGCGGTGCGCTCGTCAGGATTTAAAGATGACGGCGCATTGGAATGCGCCCTGGTCGTGACATACGGTCCGTAATTTCATCAAAAGGCTCAAATAATCTGGAGAAATCACTGCACGTAAGCGATGATATTAAAGCCCTTCGATCCCTCAGGCGGTACTGCGTCATTAGTGTGTAAAGGATATCACCAAATGGGCTCAGGAAGACTTCAGAAAACCACTGTGAGTACCTACAGTTCGTCGCTACCTCTGTAAATGAAAGTTAAAACTCTAATATGCAAAGCGAATGCCATTTATCAACAACACCCAGAAACGCTCCCAACTTCGCTGGGCCCGAGCTCTTCTAAGATGCACTGATGCAAAGCGGAAAAGTGTTCTGTGGTCTGACGAGGTCACATTTTTTCTTAGACTTCCTTTTTATTGTCATTCGAATTTAAACTTTACTGTACACATAAGAGCAAAATTTGGTTGCATTAGGTCATAGTAGTGCAGGAAAAAAAGGAATAAGGTGCAGATATAAATAAATAGATTACTGTACAGACAAATATATTGCACTTTTTCATATGCATCCACGTTAATAGATGTATATTATATTGTCTTTATAGTCCAGTGAGTTAATCCATTCTTGGGGTTAATTGAGGGGATAATTATGATGCGTTCAAGAGTCTTACAGTCTGAGGGAAGAAGCTGTTACAGAACCTGGAAGTTCTGCTTCGGAGGCTGCGGAACCTCTTTCTAGAGTCCAGCAGTGAAAACAGTCCTTGGTGGGGTTGGGAGGAGTCTCTGCAGATTTTCTGAGCCCTGGTCAGGCAGCGGCTTTGGAAACTGTGGACGTTGTGTCCTCCGGACCTAAGAGGAAAAGAACCATCCTGACTGTTCTAGGCGCAAAGTTCAAAAGCCAGCATCTGTGATGGTATGGGGGTGTATTAGTGCCCTAGGCATGGGTACTAACAATATTTGTGTTGTTTACTTCAGTCATATTGCAGTCTACACGTATCTATTATGTGTGACTGCCATCTACTGGTCACACTTAGCCTACAGACTCCTGGGACTTGACATAAACAGAAAAAAGACCCAAATCCTATACCAACCAGCTCCTGACACACTCCCACAACCCCCCACAATTCATGTGGGAGACAACATCCTAGATAATGTGGATCAATTTGCCTACCTTGGCAGCCTTCTCTCTACAAGAGCTGTCATAGACTCAGAGATTCACCACCGCATCGGGTGTGCCAGAGCAGCCTTTGCCAGGCTGCGGAAGAGGGTTTTTGAAAACCGAGACATCCAGACAAAGACAAAGCTACTTAGATTAGATTAGATTAGATAGTACTTTATTTATTCCGTCAGGAGAGTTCCTTCAGGAAAATTAAAATTTTCAGCACAATCCCATTCAAGTTTAGACAAACATTACAGGGAGACAGAACAGGATCGCTGACGGGTCTGCCGGCTTCCAGCGCCCCTTACAAAAAAGATGAGATAAAGTTAAACAAAGGGGGGGGGGAAGAAAAAAATAGAAGATTAAAATAAAATTTAAAAAATCGGTCTTTGCCTGGGCCCTGGAGAGGAGGTGCAGACTGAGGCCAAGGGAAAAAAACAAACAAAAAAAAAAACTCATAACCATGGTACACATCCCTCTTTCATGTGGGTAAGAGGGAAACATCAAACATCAAAGAACACAGAGGACATTAAAGACATTAAAGCAGCAGATACAACCAGACACTTCTACATACAGCTATGAATAAAAAGTAAAAGAAACATATCCACTGTGGTGGCCTCTGCGGTGTTCCACGCCATCGTCTGCTGGGGAGGAGGGAGCATGGCCAGAGACAGGAGCAGACCCAACAAAGCAACCAAGACAGCCGACTCTACTCTCGGCCAGTGTCCAGTCCGAATGGATGAGCAAGGATACGTCCAAGTTGACTGAGGTGTCCGACACCTGCTCACCCAGTCAAGACACCGCGAAGCCTCTCCGTCCCAGCGCTCGGTGCTAGCTCCGCAGTCATGTCCCTTCATCCGCATCTCCTCCAGTATATCCAAACATACTCTGGTGTAGCAGACACCCAGCAGCTGGTCTCCATAGCCAAAAGGCTCCCGGGAGGCAGATCCAGAAGTCCACAAAAAAAGCACCACAGAGGTCACGAAAGTGCCACCCCTTGTCACACAGTCCCAAAGAGTCCCGGACCAAAAGGCAAAAAAATATAATAAGACATGAAAACAAGAAGGTAAACACAAAAGGATGACACAAGAGCACAGAGCTCCTGCCTACAGCAGCCACTACAGCAGCGCCATCTTGTCTATCAAGCAGTAGTTCTGCCCACACTGCTCTATGGAGCCGACAGCTGGACCACCTACAGCAGACATCTGAAGGCCCTGGAGCAGTACCACCAACGATGTCTCCGGAAGATCCTCAGGATCGGTTGGGAGGAGAGGCGTACAAACATCAGTGTTCTGAAAGAAGCCACAACCATCATCCAACATCAACTGCGATGGACAGGCCATGTCATACGCATGCCTGACAACCGCCTTCCAAAGCAAATGCTGTATGGCCAGCTAAAGGAAGGAAAACGTACCCAAGGAGGGCAGAAGAAGAGGTACAAGGATAACATCAAAATCCACCTGAGAAAATGTCACTTCAGCCTCAGCAACTGGGAGGAGGTAGCCCACCAGAGGAACATGTGGAGCAAGATGGTCCATGAAGGCACAAGTCACCTAGAGAAGGACCTCCACCGTGCCGCAGAATCCAAGAGGCAACAGAGAAAGGAGAGATCCACCACCAACACAGCTCCTCACACCACAACCACTACCCAGTCAACCACCCACGCATGTCCCCACTGCGATAAAGTCTGCGGATCCAGGATCGGCCTCTACAGCCACCTGAGGACCCACAGATGACCAGACCCACCGACAGGAGGACAATCTTACTCGTCTCGAGTGATCGCTGATGATGATGACGATGATGGTCACACTTATCATTACACCAAGTACCAAATAAAATAGCTTCGAGGTCGGGTCAGCAGAACCAAAATTACTCTGTACATTAGGTGCACCGGGTTACAAGGCACACTGTCGATCTTTGAGAAAATTAAAGTATTTATAGTCCAAAAAAATATGGTAACCCAGCTTTTCTGTTCAGGTCGGAGCATTTAGCTCGGTAGGGACTGACCCACGCAGGTTAAACTACCGAGTAAGACCGGATATATTATGCAGATTTTACGAGGTTCAGTTCCCATCCATCCATCCATCCATCCATCATCTTCCGCTTATCCGAGGTCGGGTCGCGGGGGCAGCAGCCTAAGCAGGGAAGCCCAGACTTCCCTATCTCCAGCCACTTCGTCTAGCTCTTCCCGGGGGATCCCGAGGCGTTCCCAGGCCAGCCGGGAGACATAGTCTTTCCAACGTGTCCTGGGTCTTCCCCGTGGCCTCCTACCAGCTGGACTTGCCCTAAACACATCCCTAGGGAGGCGTTCGGGTGGCATCCTGACCAGATGCCCGAACCACCTCATCTGGCTCCTCTCCATGTGGAGGAGCAGCGGCTTTACGTTGAGCTCCTCCCGGATGGCAGAGCTTCTCACCCTATCTCTAAGGGAGAGACCTGGAAACTCATTTGGGCCGCTTGTACCCGTGATCTTATCCTTTCGGTCATGACCCAAAGCTCATGACCATAGGTGAGGATGGGAACGTAGATCGACCGGTAAATTGAGAGCTTTGCCTTCCGGCTCAGCTCCTTCTTCACCACAACGGATCGATACAACGTCCGCATTATTGAAGACGCCGCACCGATCCGCCTGTCGATCTCACGATCCACTCTTCCCCCACTCGTGAACAAGACTCCTAGGTACTTGAACTCCTCCACTTGGGGCAGGGTCTCCTCCCCAACCCGGAGATGGCACTCCACCCTTTTCCGGGCGAGAACCATGGACTCGGACTTGGAGGTGCTGATTCTCATTCCGGTCGCTTCACACTCGGCTGCGAACCGATCCAGTGAGAGCTGAAGATCCCAGTCAGGTGAAGCCATCAGGACCACATCATCTGCAAAAAGCAGAGACCTAATCCCGCGGTCACCAAACCGGAACCCCTCAACGCCTTGGCTGCGCCTAGAAATTCTGTCCATAAAAGTTATGAACAGAATCGGTGACAAAGGACAGCCTTGGCGGAGTCCAACCTTCACTGGAAACGTGTCCGACTTACTGCCAGCAATGCGGACCAAGCTCTGACACTGATCATACAGGGAGTGGACCGCCACAATAAGACAGTCCGATACCCCATACTCTCTGAGCACTCCCCACAGGACTTCCCGAGGGACACGGTCCAATGCCTTCTCCAAGTCCACAAAGCACATGTAGACTGGTTGGGCAAACTCCCATGCACCCTCAAGAACCCTGCCGAGAGTATAGAACTGGTCCACCGTTCAGTTCCCGCTGGGGGATTTTTGTAACTCAATATAAAGACTGACCCACCAACACATGGGAATCTTTTCTCGGGCACTCATTATGAAGGTGAAACTATACGAAAACTGAGGCGAAAATGTTTGTCGAACAAAAAGATACGAAAAGTGGGGCGTCTGAAGACTTCTTTCCAACCTCTCCTCTCGCTGTTTATCATAGACGTAAACAGCAATTCTGCCGTCCCACCACCTTGAGCCCACCAAAGTGATCTCTTGATGGTGTTGAGCCCCACAGCAGTGAACACAAATGTCAGCTAGATTAACAACGTAATTGGCGTGGCGTGGGTGCGGCTTTCTCAAGCCAAGGGCCAAGCTGAGAGCTGAGATGAATCAGCGAGGAAGATAATTCACAGGACGCCACGTCTGAGCTAAGCGGAGCAGGGCGATATGAAGGGATCTCCCGTTTTCTCCATTCTCCACGCACAGATGCACACCGCCTGCATCTGCGTCCATACATAAATTATCACACCCGAGACCTCGGAGAGGCAGAAACACGACAAACATCCGCATTCATTTACGAACACACTTTCTCATCAGTCGAGTCTGAGCTACATGTCGAGTCTCGAGAGATGTTATCCAATGAGAAAGGCTAAAATTAAGACATAGAATAAAAAAAAAAGGTGTTTTGGTTTTCGCTGTTGTCACACCTATGGGTTTTGTTTTGTCAATCAATCAATCAATGTTTACTTATATAGCCCTAAATCACTAGTGTCTCAAAGGGCTGCACAAACCACCACGACATCCTCGGTAGGCCCACATAAGGGCAAGGAAAACTCACACCCAGTGGGACGTCGGTGACAATGATGACTATGAGAACCTTGGAGAGGAGGAAAGCAATGGATGTCGAGCGGGTCTAACATGATACTGTGAAAGTTCAATCCACAATGGATCCAACACAGTCGCGAGAGTCCAGTCCAAAGCGGATCCAACACAGCAGCGAGAGTCCCGTTCACAGCGGAGCCAGCAGGAAACCATCCCAAGCGGAGGCGGATCAGCAGCGCAGAGATGTCCCCAGCCGATACACAGGCGAGCAGTACATGGCCACCGGATCGGACCGGACCCCCTCCACAAGGGAGAGTGGGACATAGAAGAAAAAGAAAAGAAATGGCAGATCAACTGGTCTAAAAAGGGAGTCTATTTAAAGGCTAGAGTATACAAATGAGTTTGTCATGTTTTTGATTTTGGACATCCAGTCACGTTTTGTACTTCCTGGTTTTGTTTGTTTCCATGCCAACGTATTAGTTCCCACCTTGTCACGCCCCCGCCCTCAGTCTCGCACCTGTTCCTGATTATCACAGCCAGTATTTAAGTAATTTTCTTTCTGTTCCTCATTCTGGGATCTTCACACGCGCACGCACCCTACCCATGCTGCACCGCCTTCATGTCCTTGTCCATAGTTCCATGCCGTGTAAGTTTTTGTATTTATGCCACAGTGCTAGTTTCGTTTTGTTTGTATATAGTCATGCCTTTGTGCTGTTTTTGTTTCATGTCTGTAGTTTTGCATTTATGCTAGTCTTTTGTTTGTTCATAGCCAAGTATCTGTACCTCCTTGTGAGCGCCCTTAGTTTGTTTATTTTTTATTATAGTTTTAAATAAACAACAATGTACTCTCGTCCATGCCCCGCTCGTGTTGATCCTCATCTGCATCGAAGAAACAATCAATGTAGAAGCATTTAAGTCTCACCTTAAAACTCATCTGTGTACTCTAGCCTTTAAATAGACCTCCTTTTTAGACCAGTTGATCTGCCGCTTCTTTTCTTTTTTCTCCTATGTCCCCCCCTCCCTTGTGGAGGGGGTCCGGTCCGATGACCATGGATGAAGTACTGGCTGTCCAGAGTCGAGACCCAGGATGGACCGCTCGCCTGTGTATCGGTTGGGGACATCTCTACGCTGCTGATCCGCCTCCGCTTGAGATGGTTTCCTGTGGACGGGACTCTCGCTGCTGTCTTGGATCCGCTTTGAACTGAACTCTCGCGGCTGTGTTGGAGCCACTGTGGATTGAACTTTCACAGTATCATGTTAGACCCGCTCGACATCCATTGCTTTCGGTCCCCTAGAGGGGGGGGGTTGCCCACATCTGGGGGTCCTCTCCAAGGTTTCTCATAGTCAGCATTGTCACTGGCGTCCCACTGGATGTGAATTCTCCCTGCCCACTGGGTGTGAGTTTTCCTTGCCCTTTTGTGGGTTCTTCCGAATATGTCGTAGTCGTAATGATTTGTGCAGTCCTTTGAGACATTTGTGATTTGGGGCTATATAAATAAACATTGATTGATTGATTGATGTCCAAGCCAAGTTATGACAGCTGTAGTTTTGTTTTAGGGCATAGGTAACGGTGAGATCCTTCCAAACTGAAAAGGGAACGTTTATGTGCACTCATCAGATCTTATTTTTATTTGTGCAATTATTGTAGAAAACCCAAAACCAGTGAAGTTGGCACGTTGTGTAATTCGTAAATAAAAACAGAATACAATGATTTTCAAATCCTTTTCAACTTATCGTATTTCCTTGAATTGCCGCCGGGGCGCTAATTAATTTAAAACCTCTTCTCACTCCTGGGCTTACCGAAGGCATGCGGTAAAAGTAAGCATGCGCTAATTATTTTAAAACCTCTTCTCACTCCGGCACTTACCAAAGGCATGCAGTAAAAAAATTGAGTGTGATGTAAGCTTAAACCTTAAATCCTACTGAATAGCTCTTAATCTTCTTCTCTTTATGCGATTTCAAATTACCGGTATTGAAATCATTCTCCTCAAATTTGTAAATGATTACAGGGTAAGTGTCACTCGTGACGTCACGAGTTTGACCCGGCAGTAATTCAAAACAGGCGCATACTATATGCCCTGCGGAAATTCAAGGAAATCAATATATTCAATTAAATAGACTGCAAAGACAAGATATTTAATGTTTGAACTAAGATTTTTTTTTTTTTCTGCAAATAATCATTAACTTAGAATTTAATGGCAGCAACGCATTCCAAAAAAGTTGGCACAGGGGCATTTTCACCACTGTGTTACATGGCCTTTCCTTTTAACAACACTCAGTAAACGTTTGGGAACTGAGGAGACCAATTTTTGAAGCTTTTCAGGTGGAATTCCTCCCAATTCTTGCTTGATGTACAGCTTAAGTTGTTCAACAGTCCGGGGTCACCGTTGTGGTATTTTAGGACCCGCACTCTTTTATTTTGAAGCTACGCTGTTGTAACACTTGGCTTGGCATTGTCTTGCTGAAATAAGCAGGGGCGTCCATGATAACATTGCTTGGATGCTCCAAAACCTGTATGTACATTTCAGCATTAATAGTGCTTTCACAGATGTGTAAGTTACCCATGCCTCGGGCACTAATACACCCCCATACCGTCACAGTTGCTGGCTTTTGAACTTTGCGTCGATAACAGTCTGGACTTTTCGCTTCCCTTTTGGTCCGGATGACACGATGTCGAATATTTCCAAAAACAATTTGAAATGTCGACTCGTAAGACCACAGAACACTTTTCCACTTTGCATCAGTCCATCTTAGATGATCTCGGAGCGAGAGAAGCCGGCGGCGTTTCTGGATGTTGTTGATAAATGGCTTTCACTTTGCATTGTAGAGCTTTAACTTGCACTTAAAGACAGGGGTTAGTGACAGTGGTTTTCTGAAGTGTTCCTGAGCCCATGTGGTGATACTCTATAGAGATTGATGTCGGTTTTTGATACAGTGCCGTCTGAGGGATCGAAGGTCACGGTCATTCAATGTTGGTTTCCGGCCATGCCGCTTACGTGGAGTGATTTCTCCCGATTCCTTGAACCTTTTGATGATATTATGGACCGTAGATGTTGAAATCCCTAAATTTCTTGCAATTGCACTTTGAGAAACGTTGTTCTTAAACTGTTTGACTATTTGCTCAAGCAGTTGTTGACAAAGGGGTGTACCTCGCCCCATCCTTTCTTGTGAAAGACTGAGCATTTTTTGGGAAGTTGGTTTTATACCCAATCATGGCACCCACCTGTTCCCAATTAGCCTGCACACTGGCGGATTCTTCCAAATAAGTGTTTGATGAGCATTCCTCAACTTTATCTATTTATTGCCACCTTTCCCAACTTCTTTGTCACATGTTGCTGGGATCAAATTCTAAAGTTAATGATTATTTGCAAACAATTTTTTTTTAATCAGTTTGAACATCAAATATGTTGTCTTTGTAGCACATTCAACTGAATATGGGTAGAAAATGATTTGCAAACCATTTTATTCCGTTTATATTTACATCTAACACAATTTCCCAACTCCTATAGAAACGGGGTTTGTAGATACTGAAGGCCAGAGGGGAAACTTTTACCAAAATACAAGGTTTTTTAACAATGGATGGGATTTTTGACTCTGAGCTGGCTCTTAAGAACATAGTCCACCGATTTTTTTTTTTTTTTCAGTCCAACACGGAGCTGATATTGCATACTTTTATTTCCTGTTGTTTGGACCAGTGTTTTTCAACCTTTTCTGAGCCATTTCCCATTTTTTGTGTAAAAAAAATACGGAGGCACACCACCAGCAGAAATGATTAAAAAACAAAACTCAGTTGAGAGTAAAAAGTTGTTGTCGCAATTGTTGGATATGACTTTAAAACATAACCAAGCATGCATCACTATAGCTCTTGTCTCAAAGTAGGTGTACTGTCACCACCTGTCACATCACACCCAGTGTTGTTTTCGTCAACGATGACGAAATCATTTCGCTGACGCCACTTTTTTTCATGACGGTGACGAGATAAACATGTCTCTCTGATGACGAAAACATGACGAGACGAGTTTTGGTTGACGAGACGAGAACGGACGAAAATGTTAGTGGGTGATCTGTCAGACGTTTAAAATGCATGACATTTCTGTGTATTCTATCAGCACGTAACTTGATATGTTAAACAGGTCGAGTAACTGTTATATGTAGAGTCTGCTAGCTTTATTAGTACAGATACAGATATGTGATTGTGATAAGTTTGTTCTTGTTATGAGACAGGCCCTCCTCTAATTCATATTAAACACTGTTGTTGTTGTTTTTATTTATTGAATTTACAGTATTTATAGGGTGGTCTATTTTGTTGCAAAAACTTAAGAACATGTTTGTTTCATACTTTCAAGTATGTGTAATAGTGTGATGTTGTTGCGCTATATTATGAACGAGACAGGGTGTTATGTTTTATTTTGAAGTATTGGTTTTATTTTGAAGAACCGGATGTCCGGGGCAGGAAGTGACTCTGCGTTCTTTTCGGATCTTTACTTCCTCTTCTATCGAACTTTTGCTGATGAGGTAATAGTTCTTCATTGCTCTGTTTCTTGTGTAAATATTATTTCTAAACTTTCATAATACTTTAAAAGTTAAAACATTAATGTTGTAGGTATAAGTGATGTGTTTTAAGTATTTTTTTATGCACAATTTTGTTAAGTAAGGATTAGAGCGTCGAATGTTTGAAATGTTTGGTCATAATTACACATGGTATTTACGCAGGTATCACTCCGCCAGAAAAGTAGAGACCTGTGTATGTGTTTCATGTTTCCAACAAAGGTATGTGGATTTGTGTTATTATTTTTTTGTGATAAAACGTTTTTGTTAATGTAATTTAAATTATTTTTTTTTTGTATGAATGAATGTTGTTTATTCTCTCTTCTATCGGACTTTAGCTGATGAGGTATCACTCCGCCAGAAAAGTAGAGACCTGTGTATGTGTTTCATGTTTCCAACAAAGGTATGTGGACTTGTGTGTTATTATTTTTTTGTGATAAAACGTTTTTGTTAATGTAATTTAAATTATTTTTTTTGTATGAATGAATGTTGTTTATTCTCTCTTCTATCGGACTTTTGCTGATGAGGTATCACTCCGCCAGAAAAGTAGAGACCCGTGTATGTGTTTCATGTTTCCAACAAAGGTATGTGGATTTGTGTATTATTATTATTTTTTTCCAATATCTACAAAGTAATCAGCAACCGGCCGCCACCTACTGGTAGGAAGAGTATTACACGGTTACTCTGCCGAGCTCTAGACAGCACCGACACTCAACAACAAAAACACATAATTCGCAGACTAGAATTACTGGTTTGCAAAAAATACTTTTAACCCAAGTAGGTGAAATCAGATTATCTCCCACGGCACCGTGGTTGAAAAATACTGGTTTGGACTATTGAAATGCCCTGTTCCTGGTTTTCCCAAAAATAATATAAGTAGTCTACAATAATTACAAAACTCAGCTGCACACGTGATGACCAGGACCAGACAAGTTTTAACTTTGCTGCATTGGCTCCCCATCCACTTCAGGGTCGATTTTAAAGTTCTATTTTTAAATGTCTTAATGGCCTTGCGCCGTTTTATCTGTCTGATCTGCTTTTACTGTATCAACTCTCTCAACCTCATGACGTAACGAAGTAAAATATTTGAAATATTCGCCTATTTGGGGACTCCTAAGCCTGACTTCGCCGGGTGGCTTTCGGTTCAGTCCACAGAATTGACGGTGCGGGTTACTCACAGCCATGCAATCTTAGACCTGACTAATGCTGGCTGAAGTGGCCTCAACTGACCAGTCATTCTGAGTTCCAGAGCCTGCTGAATGTACGTCAAGTGCTTCCGTGGCCACCACTAAAAAGCCTTTTTAGAAAGAAGGTACTTTCGCGAGCCAGTCTTCAGTGTGGTTCCCAGCACGACTGTGTTGACTGTACAAATGTGACCCCCGCCACCCCTACCCCAGACAACGATAACTGCCAAGCCCACATCCACAGCTGGGGACTGGGAAGAAGCACCTAAACTTCCTCTCTTGACCGGTGCAGTCAGTGGTTCTCGGACAATCATCTGGCACTTTAGTGAGGGACTCAACGATATCCACTTCAGCCCAATCAGCAGTACTGTGTCCCACACAAGAAAAACTCAAACGTCACACAGAGCACAACAGTCAAAAACGTTCACTTAGATCAGGGGTGTCCAAACCACGGCCTCTTCAATTTAGCCCGCGAGACGTCTTGAGTTCGGAGTGCTTTCAAATTAATCTTAACCCCTTGTGTAATGTTCATACAGCATTTGTGGGTCTGATGGACCCGTTGCATTTTGTGGCTTTTAACGCCTCACAAACACTTTTATGTAAAATACTGATCAGATGTTAACCTTATCCCAATAAACATCTGTTCAGTATTTTAACATAAAAGTGTTTACCTTATACCAATAAATATCTGTTCAGTATTTTAACATAAAAGTGTTTGATTGCGAGTCGTTAAAAGCCACAAAATGCAACGGGTCCATCAGAGCCACAAAAGCCGGCTTAGTAACAACAATATGAACATAACACAAGGGTTAAGTCGGGGTCCACGTTAATCGATTCATTGACGCATTTTCTGATAATCTTCATGGTCGTCAACCCGTAATAATAAGTCTGAACAGATGTTTACCTTATACCAATAAACATTTGTTCAGTATATTAACATGAAAGTGTTTGATTGTGAGGCGTTAAAAGCCACAAAATGCAACGGGTCCATCAGACCCACAAACTCTGGCTGAGTAAGAACAATATGAACGTTACACGAAATATTTCTCTGCCAGTTTCTGCATCCCACAGGGAATTTACTATTTCTGCACCGGTGGTTGCCACACAGGGTTACTACATTGTTGGCCAACACTGTCTGCTCTCATTTTCTCGCACATTTGACCCTCTGATGTTCTGTGTACCTACACTCTGCCCTCTTCCTGTCTAGGCCTGCTGTGTGTGTGTGTATGTGGTACACAGAACATCAATTTCCACACTTCTTTTAACACCGGGTCCAGTGGACCCGGACATGTTATATGTAATAGAAATGTGTAGGGGCGGTGTATGGTGTTTGGTAATTAAATATGTACTCTGATATATGTTTTTCACAGAAAATGAGCCAAAGTCAGTGAGTCTCAGTTTAAAAAATTAACTGTATAATTTTTCTTTTGATAAAAAATGAAAACGGGTCCCAATGACCCGAACACCATACAAGGGTTAAATACAAAGCGAGCCGCGAAATGCTACAGATTTGCTACCATCTTCTGGACAATGTGAGTAGATCAGATCAGTAACCCTTGAAACAATTAGATAGATTAGATTAGATAGATAGTACTTTATTTATTCCGTCAGGAGAGTTCCTTCAGGAAAATTACAATTTTCAGCACAATCCCATTCAAGATCAGACAAACATTACAGGGAGACAGAACAGGATCGCTGACGGGTCTGCCGGCTTCCAGCGCCCCTTACAAAAAAGATGACATACAGGTAAACAAGGGGGGGAGAAAAAAAATAGAAGATTAAAATAAAAAAAAATAAAAAAATAGCACAGCATGTACTTATGACACAATCCAAACGACCTTCCCTAGTCATGGTGCAACAAAAAATATCGCAATTAACATAAAGGTCAACAAACATGGTCAGTCCGCATGGATGAGCGAGGTTACGTCCAAAGAGTCTGATGTGTCCGATACCTGCTCATTCAGTCAAGACGCTGTGAAGCTCGTCCGTCCCGGCGCTCAGCACCAGCTCTGCAGCCCTGTCCCTTCCCCCGCATGTCCTCCAGTCTCTTCAAACGGACTCTGGTGTAGCAGAGACCCAGTAGCTGGTCTCCATGTCCAAAAGGCTCCCAGGAGGCAGATCCAGAAGTGCACAAAAGAAGTCACGAATGTAGCACCCCTTGTTGCACAGTCCCAAAGGGTACCGAACCAAAAGGCAAAAAAAACCCCCAAACATAAATAAAATAAAAAGGACGTACAAAGTTATAATTTGTAAACGCTACAACACTTATTTGGATCTTAGTACGCTAATGCCATTATTAGTTAACTTTCTGCACTTTATTAACAGTACATCAATATTCCTGTTCTGCTCACGTAGGAGAACTGTCGGGCCCAATGGTTTTATCTTAGCCGCCCTCTATCTTATCTGAATCTTATCAGACTTGTACTCCCACAGTTTTTCGCTAATTAAGATGGTGGCCATGATCTATGGACTTTTATTGAAGAGGAAATTGTGGCGGGTGTGCATGCGGGATGGCAGGGCTTGTACCAGTGGGAACAGAACGGTTCTACAGTACCCGATAACATCTTTACATTAAAGGCCTACTGAAATGAGATTTTCTTATTTAAACGGGGATATCAGGTCCATTCTATGTGTCGTACTTGATCATTTCGAGATATTGCCATATTTTTGCTGAAAGGCTTTAGTAGAGAACATCGACGATAAAATTTGCAACTTCTGGTCGCTAATAAAAAAGCCTTGCCTTTACCGAAAATTGCAGATGATGTGCGCGTGACGTCACGGGTTGTAGGCCTCCTCACATCCTCACATTGTTTATAATTATAGCCAGCAGCAGCTAGAGCTATTCGGACCGAGAAAGCGACAATTTCCCCATTAATTTGAGTGAGGATGAAAGATTCATGGAAGAGGAAATTTAGAGTGAAAGACTAGAAAAAAAAAGGCGATTGCAGTGGGAGCGATTCAGATGTTATTAGACACATTTACTAGGATAATTCTGGAAAATCCCTTATCTGCCTAATGTGTTGCTAGTGTTTTAGTGAGATTATATGGTACCTGAAAGTCGGAGGGGTGTGGCCACGGGAAGTCTGAGGGAAGTCATGCATCTGCAGCAGGACGGAAGCTCCACTGATGTCTCCGGTAAGAGCCGACTTATTACCACAATTTTCTTACCGAAAACTGCGGGTTGACATGTAGTCGGGATCCATGTTCGCTTGACCGTTTTGATCCATAGTAAAGCTTCATCTTCGCGAATTTTAAACAAGGAAACACCGGCTGGGTTTGTGCGGCTAAAAGCTTCCCACCTCCATCTTTCTACTTTTGACTTCTCATTATTAATTGAACAAATTGCAAAAGATTCAGCAACACAGATGTCCAGAATACTGTGTAATTATGCGATTACAGCAGACTACATATAGCTTGGATCGGGCTGGAAAATGTCCGCCACAACCCGAGACGTCACGCGCACGCGTCATCATACCGCGACGTTTTCAACACGACACTTGGCGGGAAATTTAAAATTGCAATTTAGTAAACAAAAAATGCCGTATTGGCATGTGTTGCAATGTTAATATTTCATCATTGATATATAAACTATCAGACTGTGTGGTCGCTAGTAGTGGGTTTCATTAGGCCTTACTTACGTATAAAATACTACTCGGTCTAGCTCCATCCTATCTTGCCGATTGTATTGTACCATACGTCCCGGCAGGAAATCTGCGTTCAAAGGACTCCGGCTTATTAGTGATTCCTAAAGCCCCAAAAAAGTCTGCGGGCTATAGAGCGTTTTCCGTTCGGGCTCCAGTACTCTGGAATGCCCTCCCGGTAACAGTTCGAGATGCTACCTCAGTAGAAGCATTTAAGTCTCACCTTAAAGCTCATTTGTATACTCTAGCCTTTAAATAGACTCCCTTTTTAGACCAGTTGATCTGCCGCTTCTTTTCTTTCTCCTATGTCCCCCCTCCCTTGTGGAGGGGGTCCGGTCCGATGACCATGGATGAAGTACTGGCTGTCCAGAGTCGAGACCCAGGATGGACCGCTCGCCTGTATCGGTTGGGGACATCTCTACGCTGCTGATCCGCTTGAGATGGTTTCCTGTGGACGGGACTCTCGCTGCTGTCTTGGATCCGCTTTGAACTGAACTCTCGCGGCTGTGTTGGAGCCACTATGGATTGAACTTTCACAGTATCATGTTAGACCCGCTCGACATCCATTGCTTTCGGTCCCCTAGAGGGGGGGTTGCCCACATTTGAGGTCCTCTCCAAGGTTTCTCATAGTCATCATTGTCACTGGCGTCCCACTGGGTGTGAGTTTTCCTTGCCCTTACGTGGGTTCTTCCGAGGATGTCGTAGTCGTAGTGGTTTGTACAGTCCTTTGAGACATTTTGTGATTTAGGGCTATATAAATAAACATTGATTGATTGATTGAAACAATATTTTCTGCACCTGCAACAACATGCAAACAAATAGCATGATTACGAGCATAATTCCTTCGAAATGGTCTATGTACAGCATTTTAATCAGCCTAAGTTATTTCCTCTCTGACATTGCAATGAAATGAGTTACGGCATGTTTTGTATGATAAATTACCTCTGGCACCTGCTTCATATTTTCATAAATTAATCATACCTTTTGTAATAATTTCACACTGATAGAGAGCCATTTTACCACAGACTCAAGGCACACAGGATATTCTTTTGCCACCAAACTTAATGAGAAAATGATAAATGTTCTAGTTCTTGGTCCAAAATGTTCTAAAGGTCAGGCTACCTGTGGCTTTATCCTTTTTAATTTATAGCTCTCCCGGAGTAGATGTTAACTCTGTGACACGTTTAACATGCACAGCCTTGGTTTTGAGGGAATATTTGGGTACACATTTTGACATTTGGAGGTGTCGATAATGCCATGTAAAATTGCTGATTGCTAATCAGTAGCATGTGTATGGCAAAGCTAATGTAAATTAGCATTTTGGTGCAGTGGGCCTTTACGTTCAAGCAATTTCTATCAGACATAATCTTTTTGTTGACATAGACAATTGCAACATTACCTACCTTTTTAAATGAGTACGCTCTAAGTCAGGGGTGTCAAACTCAAATACAGAGTGGGCCAAAATTTTAAACGGAACAAAGCCGCGGGCCAAGGTTGAACAAATTAACCTTTTAATAGGGACCCAAACAAGTTTGCATTAAATATTGAACAAGCAAGGCTTATATAACTTTAGTGACATGCAAAATCCAGTTTCGAATAATAATAATATTAATTAAAAAAAAATATCAATGGCATATCAAATAAAATTTAAATAAACATTTTATGCCTTTTTTTTCTATTTGCAATCTTCTGAGGTAAATATACATTTTTTTCCTCTGGCTAATAATAAATTTGAAATAAAATAACAATGATGAATGAACCAAACATTCAAGCCTTGAAGTAGCAAGAGAAAATGCATGAATTAAACGTTAATTATTGGTCAGTTTGCTGGAAGTTTGCCGGAATAGTTAGTGCTGCAAGGGTTTCTGGGTATTTGTTCTGTTGTGTTACAATGCGGATGTTCACCCGAAATGTGTTTGTCATTCTTGTTTGGTGTGGGTTCACAGTGTGGCACATATTTGTAACAGTGCTAAAGTTGTTTATGCGGCCACTCTCAGTGTGACCTGTATGGCTGTTGCCCCAGTATGCCTTGCATTCACGTGTGTGTGTGTTAAAGCCACAAATATTATGTGACACGCTGTTAGTATGGAGGAAAAGCGAACGTGACGACAGGTTGTAGGGAACGCTAAAGGCAGTGCCTTAAATGCACGCCCCCAATATAGTTGTCCGGGTGGAAATGGGGAGAAATTCGGGAGAATGGTTGCCCCGGGAGATTTTCGGGAGGGGCACTGAACTTCGGGAGTCTACCGGGAAAATTAGGAGGGTTGGCAAGTATGAGTATTAGCGGTGAATGCGGGGTTACAGCGGCACCGACGCTGTATAACACCGGCGGGCCAGCTCTAATGCTAAATTGATATTGCCTCAAGGGCCAAATTAAATTACACGGCAGGCCAGATTTGCCCCGCGGGCTAAAGTTTGACACCCATGCTCTAAGTGCTGCTTAAGTGATTGTTTCCTCACCAACTGTTTGAGTTGGTGTCTGCAATCAGGCGTAAAATTGATATTGGCACGCCCATGAGATCAGATTTTGTTTTTGTCATGTTTGGTTTTATTATTCGGACATTCAGTTCTTGCTTTTGCACTTCCTTGTTTTCTTTGTTTCCATAGCAACTCATTGATTTTCGACTTGCCCTCATGGCACGCCCCTGTCCTCAGTTCTCACACCTGCTGGTAATTATCACTGCTATTATTTAAGCCACAGTTGCCAAGTGTTCAGCCTGGCATTTACCATATACCAGGGGTAGGGTAGCCAGATGTGGCTCTTTGGATTGATGCATCTGGCTCTCAGATTAATCTTAACTGACATTGCTTAACACGATAAGAAATTATTTCCACTGGTAATTAGAGTTAAAAATAACATTCAAAATATAAAAAAAAAATCCCCTGCATTTTAATCCATTCATCCGTTTTCGACCGAATCTGTTCAAGAAGTCTCATTAATGGTAAGAAGTATTTTATTTATTATTGGTTAGTTTCAGAATAACAATGTTTTTAAAAAGAATACAAGACTTATTATACTCGAATGTTGGTGTTACTTAAAAATGCACACTTTTAGTTGTTTTCAGTGTTAAAAAATATTATACGGCTCTACTGAAATACATTTTAAAATATTTGGCTTTTATGGCTCTCTCAGCCAAAAAGGTTCCCGACCCCTGCCATATACAGTACCTCAACTGTCTTCATGCCATGCCATTGCTGTATGTTCATTATGTCCATGCCAAGTAAGTTTTTGATATTTATGCCACAGTGCAAGTTTTTATTCTATGTCTATAGTCATGCCATTGTGCTAGTTTTGGTTTTCAGTAGTTTGTACCTCCTTGTGAGCGCTCTTTGTTTGCCTTTTTTTGTTAGTTATAGTGTTTAATAAATAATGTACTCACATTCACGTCTTGCTCATGCCAACTATCCTTTGCGTTGTAGAAACAATCAAAGTCCAGGTATGACAGATATAAGATATGGACATATAGCACTATTTGATCTTACACAAATTGACACACATAGTGTCATGTCTTTGTGATCATGTTCTGTTTAGTTATGTTCTGTTTTGTTTTTTACTCCATTATTTGCTGTTTTTGCGCTCCCTGGTTTGTATTAGTTTCCATGACAACCATTAGTTTCACCTGTCTCATTTGTTTGGACTCACGCACATGTCAATAATCACAGCACTATTTAAGCCTGTAGTTGCAAGGCAGTCAGCCTGGCGACATCCCCCTCTACACACCCTTGATACCTGATCGCTCACGTCTTGCCATAGATTCATGCTTTTCACGTCACAGTACGTGTTTTCGTTTTGGTTGTTCATAGTTCTGCCGTTATGCGAGTTATTGTTTTCAAAGCCAAGTTTTTGTACCTCCTCTGTGAGCGACCTTTCCTTTGTACCTTTTTTTTTTCGAGTTAAGATTAAAAGATGTCGTTACTTTCACATCGTGTCCGGTCCAGTCGATTTGCACCACGGGAAGACAAACAACACCAAAGTCCAAGTGGTGACATTATTTGGTCGATGCCGATAATACCAAAATCGGTACCCACGCCTAGCAGTGTTCATTTAAAATGTCTTCTAGGAGTGTTGCATGGGTTCTGTTATTTCACTAATGATAATACCATATTATCAGAACCATAAGGTGCACTTAAAATTTCGACAGTGCGCCTTATAACCCGGTGCGCCTAATTTACGGAATAATTCAGTTTTTTACCGACCTCAAAGTTATTTTAATCGGTACGTGGCGTAATGATAATGGTGACCAATAGATGGCAGTCAAACATAAGAGATACATGTAGACTGCGATATAATGGCAGTCACTCACAAAAGATACGTGTGGACTGCGATATGACTCAAGTAAACAACACCGACATTTTATATGTTCCCTTGAAAATATAGAACAATACACACCTGTCCAGATCATGTTTTATTTTCTTTTAGTTTTGGACTCCCTCAGTTCCTGTTTTGTGTACCCTTGAGTTTGTTTTGGTTGCCATGGTTGCTTATTGTTTTCACCTGCCTGAGCTCACCTGTTCCCTGAGCACTAATCAGAGGCATTATTTAAGCCTGCCCTTGCCGGTCAGTCTGCCTGGCCTCTTTGTTGGCTTCATGCTCCTGGTACGTGAGTATTGTTTGTCTTTAGTCCATGCTAAGTAGTAGCCTTAGCATCGAGTGCGATCGGCATGTTGTCCCTTCGGCTTGTTTTCTGTTCTTGTACTTCTTTGATTTTCAAAGATATATCATATTTTTACCTGCAAGTCCTGTCGGGAGTGGTCCGTTTGCAAAATGTTTTAGTACAGCTTTGGTAAGCTATGAAGCCACACCGCTTGATGGATTGTACTGTGCTTCAACATAGGAGTATTATGTTGTGTATAAAGGGAAGACATATTTTCTGGTTTTTGTTGCGCTATATTATGCAAAAGTAACTTTTCCTACTTTCTGGTACCTGCTGATCTGTATTTGGGCTCTGCATTAGGTACTTATAAAACAGTATATGAAACATTCTGACTGTTATCATGCTATCGTTATCACACATTCTAAGTGTTAGCATTTTTATGTAAACATGCTACTTTTTTAGGCTACTTTGCACAGTTTTAGGCTAAAACTCACGGATTCAGACACTCGGCCTGTTCCGCAAGTTTTCTGCGAAACAGGCTTGTCGGGATAAACAAGCCTCTGTGGTTTTTCCTGACCTAACGCATACTTGAAGTATTTATATTACTAGTTTGTTCAACTTGAATGACAAAATATTCAGCAATTTGGTTTCTTTTAACAAAAAATGTGAATGTTTTACATCTTTTTAGGTATCGGTTCAGACACTGTTTCAGCATTGGTACCATTTTTAAAGTACACATTTGTTACTAGTATGGATTAAGATGTAAATACCCATCCTTACCTGGATTTTCAATTATGTAACCCCCACAGCTGCTTATTTTCATCAGTCCATAGGACCAAAATAACAACGAGGGAGCAACCAAGGTGTTCTTTTGTGTGCTTTGCCTTGAAGCTTAAAGGGGAAAATGATCACAATTTCAAAAGGGTTAAAAACAATAAAAATCAGTCCCCAGTGGCTTGTTGTATTTTTTGAAGTTTTTTTCAAAATTTTAACGATCCCGGAATATCCCTAAATAAAGCTTTAAAGTGCCTTATTTTTGCTATCTTGGAAACCACTATCCATTTCCCTGTGATGTCATACAGTGCTGCCAATACAAACAACATGGCGGTTACCACAGCAAGATATAGCGACATTAGCTCGGATTTAGACTCGGATTTCAGCGGCTTAAGCGATTCAACAGATTACGCATGTATTGAAACAGATGGTCGGAGTATGGAGGCAGATAGCGAAAACAAATTTGAAGAAGAAATTGAAGCTATTGAGCGAATAGCTATTGACACTATTTGGCCATAGCGTGGGTGTACCTAATGAAGTGGCCCATAGCATGGCTGCCTTATTAGCATCGCCGGTAAAATGGGCGGACCAAACAATCAGGACTTTCACATCTTGTGACACTGGAGCAACTTAAATCCGTCGATTGGTAAGTGTTTGTTTCGCATTAAATGTGGGTATCTAGTTTTAAATGTACATACAGCTAGCGTAAATAGCATGGCAGCATCGATTAGCATAGCATGTTAGCATCGATTAGCTGGCAGTCATGCCGTGACCAAATATGTCTGATTAGCACATAAGTCAACATCAACAAAACTGACCTTTGTGATTTCGTTGACTTAATGGTTGCAAATGCATCTGCAGGTTATCCATACATCTCTGTGCCATGTCTGTCTTAGCATCGCCGGTCAAATGTGAAGACACTTTGGCACATTCAATGGGGGTCTGGCGGCAGATTTCTTGCCAGTGGTGCAACTTGAATCCCTCCTTGTTAGTGTTGTTACACCCTCCGACAACACACCGATGAGGCATGATGTCTCCAAGGTTCCAAAAAATAGTCGAAAAAAAGAAAAAAAACAGAGCTGAGACCCGGTGTTTGTAATGTGAAAATGAAAATGGCGGGTGTGTTACCTCGGTGACGTCACGTTCTGACGTCATCGCTAAAAGACCGGTAAACAGAAGGGCGTTTACTAATGCCAAAATTCACCCATTCAGAGTTCGGAAATCGGTTGAAAAAATACATGGTCTTTTTTCTGCAACATCAAAGTATATATTGACGCTTGCATAGGTTTGGTGATAATGTTCCCCTTTAACGCAAGAAGGTGTGAGTAAGAAGTGCGATTGTTCCCGACACTATTTAGACATGACCAAAATAAAGATGACGACAAAAAGTAGCTGTGGATGTGACAAGTGTGACTCGGACACTTCCGCATCGAACCAAAAACTTTTCGTCTTTTGAAGACGAGAACCACAAGGATTAGGAAGCTACCAGGAAGACTCAGAACACGTTGGGGAGACTATATCTGGGTTTCCCTGCTTAGGCTGCTGCCCCCGTGGCCTGACCTCGGATAAGATGGATGGATGGATGGAAAACTCGAACCACCAAAGACAAATATTCATTCTTTTTTTTTTTTTTTTTAACCCTATAGGAGAAAAACATGCACGATATCAACCCACTGAGTAGTTGGTTGCCATAACAACATACTGAATAGTGCAAAGGCGATACCAGACAGTTTACTCTGGATTTATCGAGCTGTTGCGTTTCCATTGCAATAATAAAAACAAACTGAGTGACACCTTGCTGCTGTACGAACATGTCAACGGTTTTGCTTATGACTTTGAACTAACTTTATATTCATGCAAATTTGTAAAAACATTTCCATAATTAAATGCCACTACGTGGATTTAAAGCCAGCATGCCTCTTGGTGTGATGCATCCATGTGATATGACTGTAGATCTTGGTTTTGTAAAGCCGCCTGCCACTGTTTTGCACGCACCAATACTCCGTCAGTGTTGGCGCTAGGAATTTTCAAAATGCTGTCCCAGGGACCCCATCAAGTCATAAAGTACACAGTAAATATTTGGGGTCCAACTTTTTTTGTAAGTGTTTTGAAATCAAATGATAAATGTATGCAGTATGCTGTTATATCTCACATTCTATATTGTTTTCTGGAAAAAGGTTGTCATAAACGCTACTGTGGAGGAGGGTGTGGCCTGCAGGCCTGCCGCGGAAGAGGGTGTGCCAGTACCGACCTCGAAGACAGCGACGGGTGAGTAGATGGCCCAGGTGGGCCTTGTTATCTAATCACCCGTCAACTTTATTAGCAGCAGCCGGTATGAGACACGTGTTTGGAGTTTCGGGTGCTTAAGAGTGGACGCAGGATGAAAAGACATTGTGCTGGAAAGCAGAAGCCTATTGCTACTTATGAAAATAAAACAGTGTTATATTCGGAATTCCGGGCTCTCCTGGCAGTGTGTGGTGGTCCGAAGACCCCACTAGAGGGCAACCTCCACAGTTACTAAATTCAGAAAAAAAAAAAAAAATGTGTCTGCATATGTAAATGTATTCAGTTATAAACATGCATCCACATTCTTCTTTCCTTCATGGATCTAAACTTTACCGCTGCCTGAATTTTTTTCTACATTTTTATTGTAATATTTTCAGATTGTGTTTTATTTTTGGCCAAAGTACAGTAAGACAAAAACAATCTGGTGTTGACCTAATTTTTTGGTTTTAATGCCATGGTTTTAATAGTCCGGCCCGCTGGTGCACAGATTTTTCTCCATGCGGCCCCTGAGCTTTTCAAATTTTCTTGTAATCGGACAATATTTTCGGTGTATTAGATGGATGTTTTACCTGACATGTTTTGACTGTCAGGTAAAAATTCCATCCAATATACCGAAAAAAATAAAAATAAATAAATAATAAAAAAAAAATATATATATATATATATATATATATATATATATTTGTTTTTGGTTTTGTTTTGTTTTTTATATATATTTGTTTTTTTTGTTTGTTTTTTGTTTGATTACAAGAACATTTGAAAAACTCAGGGGCCGCATGGAGAATAATCTGTGCACCAGCGGGCCGGACTATTAAAACCATGGCATTAAAACCAAAAAATTAGGTCAACACCAGATTGTTTCTCTTACTGTACTTTGGCCAAAAACAGAACAAACACAATCTGAAAATATTACAATAAAAATGTAGAAAAAAATACAGGCAGCGGTAAAGTTTAGATCCATGAAGGAAAGAAGGTGGATGCATGTTTATAACTGAATACATTTACATATACAAACCATTTTTTAAATTATTTTTTTTAATGCAAGGAGAGCCCGGAATTCCGAATATAACTGTTTTATTTTCATAAATAGCAATAGCTTTCCAGCACAATGTCTTTTCCTCCTGCGTCCGCTCATCAGCACCCCCAAGTCTAACCACGTGCCTCATCCCGGCTGCTGTTAATAAAGGCGACAGGTGATTAGATAACAAGGCCCACCTGGGCCATCTACTCACCGGTCGCTGTCTTCGAGGCCGGTCCTGGCACACCCCGTTCCGCGGCAGGCCTGCAGGCCACACCCTCCTCCACAGTAACGTTTATGACAACCTTTTTCCAAAACACAATATAGAATGTGAGATATAACAGCATAATGCATACATTTATCATTAGTTTTCAAAACAGTTACAAAAAAAGTGGGACCTCAAAAATTTACTTTATGATTTGATGGGGTCCCTGGGACAGCATTTTGTAAATTCTTAACGCCAATGCTGATGGAGTATTGGTGCGTGCAAAACAGTGGCAGGCGGCTTTTCGAAACCAAGATCTACGGTCATATCACATGGATCCATCACACTGCTTCGTCTGCGTGCTGTCTTCTCAACTTCGTTGAGGTCCTTGAAGTCCTTGGCTGTTAGCGGCCTTGTGATTTCGCCTTGTCTCTGCTTCGTCTGCGTGCTGTCGTCTTATCTGCGTTGAGGTCCTTGAAGTCCTTGGCTGTTAAGGGCTAAAACAAAGATAACATCTGCGGCTGAGGCCACCCCTCAGACAAGAAGTTTTTGTCCTTGCACAGATAGAAAAAGTACAGCTTAAGCACAATAGCTAATAAGTATAGCATTGGACTTTAAGCTTACTAAAGTTGTGTGATAACATATATATACATGTACACATGATTATTCTAACACCGGCAAAGTTAAAATATTGACTGGTGGATTGTGAGCAAGGGGTTGGCAATTATTTCAATATGCTATACGTCATCTACACAAAAGGTACACAACAGGACAACAGCCTTATTCAGTCCATCATTGTAAGAATTGTGCTCACTGACCTTTTCTATTCAGTCAAGTGTGTCCGGTGGGCTGCAACTGCATGCGGTTCAGTTGTTTTCTGGTGGATCCTACAGGGGAATGTGAGGCGCCAGTGTTTTGTTTGAATATCTGCAACTGGCATGGAATATGACGGCCCAGCCCACTGAACCATATCAACTAAATAACCGGGATTATGAGGAATTATGCAACGATAGAGCATATTTTTGGCGCATGAGAAAAGTCTTTATTTCAAGTACATGTTAAGACTATCTGGACGTTATCAGCGTGTAACCTCACAAGTTTTTCACTTCTGTTAGGATACCGATATCCGAGCCTTACCAGCAGCCACAAGATATTAAAACAATGCTGAGAACTTTTTGAATTAGGTCCTGACGTTGAGCAACTCAAACCTAACGTTGGAGCAACATGCTTTTTGACAACGTTTAATCAATGTTGGATTCTGACGTTCAGTTCATTTCAGTTTCAGTTTATTTGGAACATGCTTACGGTACAAAGTAATGCATCACACATTTCTAGTTGTTTCATTACAGCACGTCCGAAAAGGAGTAAGAAGAAGCAGAGCTTATTTAATCCTACCCCATTTTATCCAATTGCCTTGTTCTCTGTAACGGATTAGTGAAAATACATAATAAATAAATAATATACCATAGTAAGAAACAAATATTAAATACACAATAATATTTGTCTCAATAAAAAAATATATTTTTTAAAAGTTTCAATATTCTTGTTCTGTGAACACTTGTAGTTTGAACAGTCCCTTGAACTGAATCATATCGGTGCTTTGTTTGATTTCTTTGGTTAATCCATTCCATGATTTAATTCCACATACTGATATACTAAAGCTTTTAAGTGTTGCACAACCATACAAATGTTTTGGATTAGATTTTCTTCTATGGTTATATTTCTCCTCTTTTGTTGAGAAGAACTGGTTCTATATTCTTGGGTAGCAGGTTACATATTGCTTTATACATAATTTAGCAGTTTGCAAATGCACCAAATCGTTGAATTTCAATAATTGTGATTGAATAAATAAAGGGTTGGTATGTTCTCAATACCCAACATTATGTATTATTCAATTTTTTTTTTTTTTTTAGTTAGTGCAGGCCTGCCCACACTTTTTCTGCAGGCGAGCTACTTTTCAATTGACCGAGTCGAAGGAATCGACCTCATTCATAGATATATAATTCATATTTAATTATCTATAAAAGAGACGTTTTTGTTAACACGTTTAAGGTGTTTAATGATAACACAAGCATGTTTAACACATATAGATTTCTTTTGTTTCATGAAGACAAGAATATAAGTTGTTGTATTACCTGATTCTGATGGCTCGCGTTGATTGGAATCAGACTAGTGCTGATAACGTCCACATTTTCAAATGGAGGAGAAAAAAAGTCCTCCTCTCTGTCCAATACCACATGAAAGTGGTTAGTTTTTGGCGTCTTATTTGTCCAACTTGCATACTCGTTTTTATACATTTTGCAAGAAATACATTGACGGCCAACTCCGTAGCTTGCTAACTTGTGCACGCTAGCTTTCCGAGACTCTTATTTTGTTAGCGCAGGCAGGATGAAGCTGGGCTTTTATTGTGAAGACAGCAACTGTGCAGTCTGTCTTTAGGGTTTTCGGTCATGTTTTCTTAATAATGATCTGGCAGCAGCCAGCGTCATCTCAGAAGCCGTGCCGTGAATGTCAATCAAGTGACGAAAGTGACGTCGTAGTAAAGATTGATGATCACAAATTTAATGCTTGGTTTGCGATCGATTGACACACCCTCCACGATCGACCGGTAACTCGCGATCGACGTAATTGGCGTCCCTGAGTTAGTGAATGAAGTGCACATTTGTAGTTGTTTACACATACTTCTACACAATAACTTAAATATGGTGAATATTAACTGATTTTTGGTCTAGAACATGTTTAGCTTTATTCTTTATTGATGTTTTTCTTGCTACTTTATGTTGTAAATATTATACATGACAGTCCCAGTTAATTTTATCATCTATTATTACACCGAAATATGTGTTGTCTTTTACCCTTTCGATATCTTCTATCTTTGTATTAGTGTTTGACTTTTTCTTCTACTGTTACAAAATAGCATTTTATTTTTGATGATATTCAAAAATAGTCTGGTTGATTTGAACAGTGAATTTTGGTAATTTTCCAACCAATATTTTACAACACATTGAAACAACATGCTTTTTGAGAACGTTTATTCAATGTCAGGTTGTGACGTTTAAGTGGACCATTGAAATTTCGTCATTTCCCCAACCAACATTGTCTCAATTTACAAATACAAGTATTTTCCAACGTTGTTTCAAAGTCAGTGTGGGGGGAAGTGTAGCCAGCGCTGCTTGCAGGAGCAAAAGTCACCGCCGCTGTCCATAGCACTGAGGACGAGCGCCATCGGGCAGGGGCAGGGCATGTGGTGATGGCGTGACACAGATGGCAGGTGATTAGATTACACAGGTGGTACGTGTTAATCTAATCATCTGTTGTCTTTAACAGTAGGCGGCCGGGAGCAGAGAAGAGGAGGATTAGTGAGACTGAAAAGCCTGGAGAAAACATTGTTGAAAAATTATATGAGCATTAAAAATCTTGTTAAACCTGCACGCTGGACTCTTGCGCCGTGTCTGACAGTGGGACTGCGAGGAAGCGACTTCCACAATCAGTTATAAAGGTCATTCATGTATAATCAACGTTGTATCAATGTCTTGTGCCTGCTGGGTTGTGTGTTGGCCTCTCATGATATCAATCCTATACAATACCATGTCAGTATTAAATATTTTATACTGTGGAACTTTATAAAAGGTGTGAACAATTTCAATTTTTTTAAGGAACAAAGGTGGGATATGAAAAACGCTAACCTTGTGACGGATTTATGCTGTTTTTAAGTTAAAGCGTCTTATAATCCGGTGCGCCTTTTGTATGAAAATAAACCTCACTCGACACGTTTATCGGCACTGTGGCTTATAATCCGGTGCGCCCTATGGTCCGGAAAATACAATACTGTCCAGGTCTGCACAAGTAAACCCACTGCAGGCCTGCCTGTATCAGACCTTGTATCGGATGTTTTAGAAACAAGTCAATATTATCTGATTTTTTTTTTTTTTGATGATATGGAACCGATATGCTATATCAGTGGTTCTCAACCTTTATTCAGGGATGTACCCCCCATGAATATTTTTTTAATTCAAGTACCCCCTAATCAGAGCAAAGCATTTTTGGTTGAAAAAAAGAGATAAAGAAGTAAAATACAGTATTATTACATCAGTTTCTGATTTATCAAATTGTTTAACAGTGCAAAGTATTGCTCATATGTAGTGGTCATTCTTGAACTATTTGGGGGAAAAAGTATATCAATGTAACTAAAAACTTGTTGAAAAATAAACAAGTGATTCAATTATAAATTAAAACTTTTTCATCAACTTTTAGTCAGAAGGGTTCAATCTCTCTCCTGTGGTAGTTTGAAGCCGACACGACAAACGTGCTCAGAGGAGATAATGTTTGAAAAAAGGTGACCAGTTTTTACAAAACTTTTGTTTTGAATGAGGGATTGCAAACTTCCTGTTGATTTTTGCTGGGGCTTTTCAATGTATGAATTGTCAGACAGACCTTCAAAGTAGGATCTATGGCATGCCTGCGTTTCACCAATCAAATACAGTCACTGGTGATGTTTGACTCCATTTCACCAATCAAATGGTGACGTTTGACTCCGTTTCGCCAATCAAACAGAGCCATGTGGTCACATGATTAACTGCACATTTTTTAATTTTCTTTTATAAACATTTATTTATAAATTTAAACATTTACAAACAGTTGAAAATAATAATCAAAGTAAGTACAATAACAGTATAAAAACGTACAAAACAGCGCCAGGGGGTTGTAAATTCAAAATAACTCATAGAATGCAAAAAAAATATACAGTATATATAAAATAAACGAAGTGCAAAGCCATTGGCTCACTCAATCTCAGTAAGTAACTTAAATTTGGAACTCAGCATCTTCGTTTTCACAGCTTTTTGGTTGTTTTAATGTAGAGTTCTAAATCTTTTTTAAAGGCACAAAAAAACAGGTCGTGTATTGAGAAACTTACATTTATGAATATAAAACTTAGATAATAGTATGATGAGGTTGCAAAGGTAAAATTCATTTTCACATTTTTTTCAATCTACAATAATAGATATTATTTAATATATATTATTGTTTTAGTTGCTTAGGAGATATTCCTGGCTCTGAATTTGTTCATTGCTGTTTTTATGTTTTTGTGCATTACTTGTTGCCGTCATCATTAAACGAACAGGTTACTCATCAATTACTCAGTACTTGAGTAGTTTTTTCACAATATACTTTTTACTTTTACTCAAATATTTGGGTGACTACTCTTTACTTTTACTTGAGTAATACATCTCTAAAGTAACAGTACTCTTACTTGAGTACAATTTCTGGCTACTCTACCCACCTATTTTGAACGTATTTTGTGATTACCAGCAAAATTATTCATTACTTATCGTGTTAAGCAATGTCAGCTAAGATTTATCTGAGAGCCAGATGCAGTCATCAAAGGAGCCACATCTGGCTCTAGGGCCATAGGTTCCCTACCCCTGTGCTAAATCAATATGGGATCTTTTTTAGAGTTAAAAGTGTCTAGAGCTGCCGCATAATCTGCAGGAAGTGGATGATTTAATCACCGCGGTTAATTATTGACACTTTCTGTAATGAAGGTTTCTATGTTCGCCAAATGAAAAGTGTTGGATAGTCTCCTTTTAAACATTGACTCCCAAGTGAGCTTTGTAAACATAAGAGTGAAGAATACATATCATCTCTTGACACTTTAATGACTCTGTGTTTCTCTAAATGGGGAATAACATTGAGTTAAACTCCCCATAAAAGTCTGGGGCTGCTGTATTTTACTGTAATATCAGTGGCCAAGTGTAACTTTTGTAAACAGCATTTTGTGGGTACCAATAAACAACATGCAGGCCGTTTGTCGTGTTGTCTTTGTTGCACACAAGACAGTCATTCAGGTTCCGTCACGTGATGAGGTTTTGCAGCACGGCTCAGGGTCTTTGTGGTCTTCCCAATCAGTCACGATCTGTTATGATTGTGCTTCTTTTGTTCTCGGTGATTGCGCCAAACCGCGGGTGTCCTGTCTGACGGAGCGCGCACTGCTGACGCGGAAAAATGGAAATACCGTTGTCGAATGGCTAAAAATAAAACAAACAGTTTGAGGTCCGCAGGTGAACGTGTGAGAGTTCACAATCATTTCATGACAGGGTTCCGTTTAAGGTTCTGCTTGTTGTGCATTTAAGATGTGACTTTAAAGGGGAACATTATCACAATTTCAAAAGGGTTAAAAACAATAAAAATCAGTTTTATTTTTCGAAGTTTTTTTTCAAAATTTTACACCTCCTGGAATATCCCTGAAAAAAGTTTTAAAGTTCTTGATTTTCGCTATTTGCGATGCGACTGTCCATTTCCCTGTGACGTCATACAGTGCCGCCAATACAAACAACATGGCGGTTACCACAGCAAGATATAGCGACATAAACTCGGATTCAGACTCGGATTTCAGCGGTTTAAGCGATTCAACAGATTACGCATGTATTGAAACAGATGGTCGGAGTATGGAGGCAGATAGCGAAAACGACATTGAAGAAGAAATTCAAGCTATTGAGCGAATAGCTATTGACGCTACTCGGCCATAGCATGGGTGTACCTAATGAAGTGGTCCATAGCATGGCTGCCTTATTAGCATCGACGGTAAAATGTGCGGACCAAACGATCAGGACTTTCGCATCTTGTGACACTGGAGCAACTTAAATCTGAATGTGGGTATCTAGTTTCAAATATACATACAGCTAGCGTAAATAACATGTTAGCATCCATTAGCTGGCAGTCATGCTGCGACCAAATATGTCTGATTAGCACATAAGTCAACAACATCAACAAAACTCACCTTTGTGATTTCGTTGACTTAATGGTTGCAAATGCATCTGCAGGTTATCCATACATCTCTGTGCCATGTCTGTCTTAGCATCGCCGGTCAAATGTGGAGACACTCTGGTACATTCAATGGGGGTCTGGCGGCAGATTTCTTGCCAGTGGTGCAACTTGAATCCCTCCCTGTTAGTGTTGTTACAACCTCCGACAACACACCGACGGGGCATGATGTCTCCAAGGTTTCAAAAAATAGTCGAAAAAACGGAAAATAAAAGAACTAAGACCCGGTGTTTGTAATGTGAAAATGAAAATGGCGGGTGTGTTACCTCGGTGACGTCACGTTCTGACGTCATCGCTAAAAGACAGATAAACAGAAAGGCGTTTAATTCGGCAAAATTCACCCATTTAGAGTTCGGAAATCGGTTAAAAAAAATACATGGTCTTGTTTCTGCAACATCAAGGTATATATTGACACTTGCATAGGTTTGGTGATAATGTTCCCCTTTAAGATTTTACTACTTAGGTATAAAATACTACACGGTCTAGCTCCGTCCTGTCTTGCCGTCCCGGCAAGAAATCTGCATTCAAAGAACTCCGGCTTATTAGTGATTCAGTGGACTGGTGGTTAGACCAGAGGTCACCAATGCGGCGCCCGCGGGCAGCAGGTAGCCCGTAAGGACCAGATTAGTCACCCGCCAGCCCAAATAGCAGCACTTACCAGTGAGCCGCCTCTATTTTTATTTTATTTTATTTATTTACTAGCAAGATAGTCTTGCTTTGCTCGACATTTTTAATTTTAAGAGAGACAAAACTCAGAATTTTAAAATCCAAGAAAATATTTTAAAGACTTGGTCTTCACTTGTTTAAATAAATTCATTTATTTTTTTATGTCACTTTTTATAACTTTCAGGAAGACAATTTTAGAGAAAAAACACAACCTTAAAAATGATTTTTAGGATTTTTAAACACATTTACCTTTTAAATTACTTCCTCTTCATTCCTGACGATTTAAATCAATGTTAAAGTAAATTATTTTCTTTAATGTAAAGAATAATAAATACATTTTAATTTTATTCTTCATTTTAGCTTCTGTTTTTTCGACGAAGAATATTTGTGAAATATTTCTTCAAACCTATGATCAAAATAAAAAAAAATTATTCTGGTAAATCTAGAAAATCTGTAGAATCAAATTTAAACCTTATTTCAAAGTCTTTTGAATTTCTTTCAAAATTTTGGTTTTGGAAAATCTAGAAGAAATAATAATTTGTCTTTGTATATATGTAATATAGCTTCGTCCAATTTGTTATGTATTCTAACAAAGTGCAGATTGGATTTTAACGTATTTAAAACATGTCATCAACATTCTAAAATTAATCTTAATCAGGAAAAAATACTAATGATGTTCCACAAATTATTATTATTTTTTTCTAAAATATTCGAATTAGCTAGTTTTATTAATAATAACATATAGTTAAATGTAAATTGAGCCAATTGGCTATTTCTGGCAATTTATTTAAGTGTGTATCAAACTGGTAGACCTTCGCATTAATCAGTACCCAAGAAGTAGCTCTTGGTTTCAAAAAGGTTGGTGACCCCGGTCTTATATACGTGGCTCACCTTCAGCAGCGTCTTCTCCCCGTCATCTTTGTTGTAGCGGTGTAGCGTGCAAGGACAGGAGTAGAAGAAGTGTCAAAAGATGGAACTAACTGTTTTAATGACATTCAGACTTTACTTCAATCAATAATGGAGCAGCATCTCCTCATCCAGAAACAACGAAATGTGTCCCCTGAAAAACCGTCCCACCGTAACTCTCTAATTACTAAAGTTCCTGTGGGTGATTAATATACGTTCACTACACCGGTATGTTTTAGCGCTTTCATGTCTTGTTTACTGACAAATATAAGTAAGAACTTTACACTACTTTATATTAGAAATGTCACACCTGGGTGAAGTCTTGTCTGGGGTTCGTCTGGTTTCATGTTTTTTCATTTCCTGTTTTATTTTGAAATGCTGACTCTCCCTCTCATTTCAAATCACTTGCTTTTCCTCCTGTTTCACTGGTCTGATGTCTGTCCTGATTGCCTGATTGTGCCCACCTGTGTCACTCTCCCTCTTGTGTATAAATGCCTTGTCCTCTTTCTATCCTGTGCTGAAACACTTTGGTGTTCATTATCTTTTTGTGGGGATCTCCAGCGTTCCATGTCCACAGCCGTTGCCTCGGTTGTTTGTAAACCTTTTGTCAGGTGAGATTAGCTCCTTAGCATTGCCTCCGTTGGAGCGACTGTTGTTATATTTTGCATGTTGTATTCTTAGCACCTTTTTTCCCTCCTTCCCTCCCTTTATTGAGATTTTTGTTAGTTTAGAGGTCAGGTAAACTCTGATTTGATAGCCTGTTTAGTATCTCCCTTTTTGGACCATTTCCCTTGTTGGAATTAATATTTGTTTCCAAACTCCTGCAACTGTGTCCAGAGTCCTATTGTGGTCCTGACAAGAAATGGCAACAGCAAAGGATGAATGTTCCATAGCAAGAAGATAGAGAAAAAGAAGAAGATTATCGACTGCGGCGTATCCTTGGACTACAAAGGCGGAAGCACGCAACTTTTTAAGACTTATGCAGATCCCAAATACAGATCAGCAGGTAAGAAAGAAAGGTAAGAAAAGTTTCTTTTGCATAATATTGTGAAACAAAACACCAGAAATGTCTTACCTTATACACACACCATAATAATGCTTATATGTTGAAGCACAATACAATCCATGACGCGGTGTGGCTTCATAGCTTTTCAAAGTCTTACTAGATCAGGGGTCACCAACGCGATGCCCGCGGGCACCAGGTCGCCCGTAAGGACCAGATGAGTCGACCACTGGCCTGTTCTAAAAATAGCTCAGATAGCAGCACTTAGCAGTGAGCTGCCGCTATTTTTTTTCATTTATTTATTTACTAGCAAGCTATTCTCGCTTTGCTCGGCATTTTTAATTCTAAGGGAGACAAAACTCAAATAGAATTTGAAAATCCAAGAAAATATTTCAAATACTTTGTTTTCACTTGTTTGAATAAATTCATTTCCGTTTTTTTACTTTGCTTCTTATAACTTTCAGAAAGACAATTTTAGAGAAAAAGTACAACCTTAAAAATGATTTTAGGATTTTTAAACACCTGTACCTTTTTACCTTTTAAATTCCTTCCTCTTCTTTCCTGACAATTTAAATCAATGTTCACGTAAATTCATTTTTTATTGTAAAAAAATAATAAATACATTTGAATTTAATTCTTCATTTTAGCTTCTGTTTTTTCGACGAAAAATATTTGTGAAATATTTCTTCAAACTTATTATGATTAAAATTCAAAACAAATATTCTGGCAAATCTAAATATCTTTAGAATCAAATTTGAATCTTATTTCAAAGTCTTTTGAATTTATTTTACATTTTTTTGTTCTGGAGAATCTAGAAGAAATAATGATTTGTCTTTGTTAAAAAATATAGCTTGGTCCAATTTGTTATATATTCTAACAAAATGCAGATTGATTTTAACCTATTTAAAACATGTCATCAAAATTCTAAAATTTAACTTAATCAGGAAAAATTACTAATGTTCCATAAATTATTTTTTTTAATTTTTTCAAAAACATTCGAATTAGCTAGTTTTTCTCTTTTTTTTCTGTTGAATTTTGAATTCTAAAGAGTCAAAATTGAAGATAAACTGTTTCAAATTTAATTTTCATTTTTTTCGGGTTTTCTCCTCTTTAAAAACCGTTCAATTAAGTATTTTTTCCATCATTTATTCTTTACAAAAAACCTTCCGTAAAAGGAAAAAAATTTTTTCGGCGGAATGACTGACAGAAATACCCGTTTTTGTTTATAAATATAGATTTATTTATTAAAGATAAATTGAGCAAATCGGCTATTTCTGGCAATTTATTTAAGTGTGTATCAAACTGGTAGCCCTTTGCATTAATCAGTACCCAAGAAGTAGCTCTTGGTTTCAAAAAGGTTGCTGACCCCTGTACTACAACATTTTGATGGATTTTTGAACACCATGTGTAGTATTTTTTATATTTTCAATGGAACATATAAAATGTTGTTTACTTGAGTCATATAGCAGTCGATGTGTATCTTTGTGTGACTGCCATCTACTGGTCACACTTATCATTTCACCATGTATCAAATAAAATAGCTTTGAGGTCGGTAAGCACAACCAAAAGGATTCCGTACCTTAGGCACACTTTTTACAAGGCGCACTGTCCAGTTTTGAGAAAAAGAAAGGATTTTAAGTGTGCCGTGTAGTTTGAAAAAATATGGTACTTTTACTCAACATCGAGTTTCCTTCATAATTTATTGATGACTGCTTGCAAAGACGTACATTTGGCTCATAAGAAGGACTTCTTCCAGCAGGCAATGTCACATGACTCTGTTTAGCCAATCCAATGTAAGCACGAGCGACATTTGACTCCATTCCACCAATCAAACAAATAATATAAATGTTTATATAAGTCAATATCCATAATATATTATATTTTTTATGGCCTACTGGAAAAAAGGACCAGGAGAAAAATATATTAAATGTAACATTTTTATTTAAAAATGTAACCTTCCTCTGATTATAATCCCTTTTTAAACCAGTGGTTCTCAACTTTTTTTCAGTGACGTACCCTCTAATCAGAACAAAGCATTTTTGGTTGGAAAAAGAGATGAAGAAGTAAAATACAGCACTATGTCATCAGTTTCTGATTTATTAAATTGTATAACAGTGCAAAATATTGCTCATTTGTAGTGGTCTATTTGGAAAAAAAAGATATAAAAATAAGTAAAAACATGTTGAAAAATAAACAAGTGATTCAATTATAAATAAATATTTCTACTAAGTTCTACGAGTTGAGTTTATACCAAAAAGTTCTATTTTGGTTTCATTTGACCACATTACATTCTCCCAATCCTCTGCTGTATCATCCATTTATCCATTTTGGTATAAACTCAACTCGTCGTGTTTGGAGGAAGAAGAATACTGAGTTGTATCCCAAGAACACCATACCTACTGTAAAGCATGGGGGTGGAAACATCATTCTTTGGGGCTGTTTTTCTGCTAAGGGGACAGGACGATTGATCCGTGTTAAAGGGGAACATTATCACAATTTCAAAAGGGTTAAAAACAATAAAAATCAGTTCCCAGTTGCTTGTTGTATTTTTTGAAGTTGTTTTCAAAATTTTACCGGTCCCGGAATATCCCTAAATAAAGCTTTAAAGTGCCTTATTTTCGCTATCTTCGAAACCACTATCCATTTCCCTGTGACGTCATACAGTGCTGCCAATGTAAACAACATGGCGGTTACCACAGCAAGATATAGCGACATTAGCTCGGATTCAGACTCGGATTTCAGCGGCTTAAGCGATTCAACAGATTACGCATGTATTGAAACAGATGGTCGGAGTATGGAGGCAGATAGCGAAAACAAATTTGAAGAAGAAATTGAAGCTATTGAGCGAATAGCTATTGACGCTATTCGGCCATAGCGTGGGTGTACTTAATGAAGTGGCCCATAGCATGGCTGCCTTATTAGCATCGCCGGTAAAATGTGCGGACCAAACGATCAGGACTTTCACATCTTGTGACACTGGAGCAACTTAAATCCGTCGATTGGTAAGTGTTTGTTTCGCATTAAATGTGGGGATCTAGTTTCAAATGTACATACAGCTAGCGTAAATAGCATGTTAGCATCGATTAGCGTAGCATGTTAGCATCGATTAGCTGGCAGTCATGCCGTGACCAAATATGTCTGATTAGCACATAAGTCAACAACATCAACAAAACTCACCTTTGTGATTTCATTGACTTAATCGTTGCAAATGCATCTGCAGGTTATCCATACATCTCTGTGCCATGTCTGTCTTAGCATCGCCGGTCAAATGTGGAGACACTCTGGTACATTCAATGGGGGTCTGGCGGCAGATTTCTTGCCAGTGGTGCAACTTGAATCCCTCCCTGTTAGTGTTGTTACACCCTCCGACAACACACTGATGAGGCATGATGTCTCCAAGGTTCCAAAAAATAGTCGAAAAAAACGGAAAATAACAGAGCTGAGACCCGGTGTTTGTAATGTGAAAATGAAAATGGCGGGTGTGTTACCTCGGTGACGTCATCGCTAAAAGACCGATAAACAGAAAGGCGTTTAATTTGCCAAAATTAGAGAGTGGCCGTGCGCAATCCGAGGGTCCCTGGTTCAAATCCCACCTAGTCTCAACCTCGTCACGTCCGTTGTGTCCTGAGCAAGACACTTCGCCCTTGCTCCTGATGGGTGCTGGTTGGCGCCTTGCATGGCAGCTCCCTCCATCAGTGTGTGAATGTGTGTGTGTGAATAGGTAAACGTGGAAGTAGTGTCAAAGCGCTTTGAGTACCTTGGAGGTAGAAAAGCGCTATACAAGTACAACCCATTTATCATTTATTTATCATTTAGAGTTCGGAAATCAGTTAAAAAAATACATGGTCTTTTTTTCTGCCACATCAAGGTATATATTGACGCTTGCATAGGTTTGGTGATAATGTTCCCCTTTAAGGAAAGAATGAATGGGGCCATGTATAGTGAGATTTTCAGCCAAAACCTTCCATCAGTGAGACCTTTGAATGGTTGACCAAATACTTATTTTCCACCATAATTTACAAATAAATTATTTAAAATTCCTATAATGTGAATTCCTGGATTTTTTTTCACATTCTGTCTCTCACAGTTGAAGTGTACCTATGATGAAAATGACAGACCTCTGTCATCATTTGAAGTGGGAGAACTTGCACAATCGCTGGCTGACTCTGGTAACATGACTGCAACCTCTTGGTTGTTTCTCTCAGACTCCTTTTGTGTGAGTGCGCGCTCTCATCTTTTCTGGGTTAAAAGCTGTAACTTTTTAGTGAGTTGCAAACTTTTCGGCGATCTGTCCTTTCACATTTGACATATCGACAAAGAACCCTGTAATTAGACAGCGGCATTTCTAGATAGCTCAGAGCTAATGTTGCGGATACTCACTCTCGAAAGTGTTGCATTGTTTCCATTCGGTCACGATCGTTCGCCGAGCCTTTCTTATTCGCTTTGTGGACTTTGCTCACAAGAGTTACTATCATTACCCAAAGGAACCGTGCTGCTGTCAGACAAACAATTACTAAGTGAAATTACCTGCCATGGCTCGTACTTGCTGCAGCGCTATCATGCTCGTTCAGCTGGGGTCCTCATGTTTGGCTTTTATTCTGTTGCCTTCTAATAGATTGCTGAGGATCCGACAATTAATTCGCTGTAATTTCTAATCATTCTTCCAGTGATGTATGAAAAAATGTTTCCAAGCTTCACCGAGGGAGGCTGTGGAGCTCTCACAATTAACTGTTGTTTGACTTTGATTATTAGCCGTTGTTAGGACTGAAATATGTCATTTCAGCAGGGTTGTTAGCGTGAATCGACCACGGTGTTACACCGGCAGAGCAGTCTTGCTCAAGGGCGCCTTGTTAGTCTTCTATCCTAATACGAATATTTTCATTGGCAGAAAACATGCTCTGGCTCAACAATGTGTCTTTGTGAGTTTTACTTGAATCAAGTGTTTCTTTGACTGTACTTAAATGTATAATATACTATATTTTACTACATACTATAATTACAGTGGTTCGCAGCCGAGTGTGAAGCGACCGGAATGAGAATCAGCACCTCCAAGTCCGAGTCCATGGCTCTCGCCCGGAAAAGGGTGGAGTGCCATCTCCGGGTTGGGGAGGAGACCCTGCCCCAAGTGGAGGAGTTCAAGTACCTAGGAGTCTTGTTCGCGAGTGAGGGAAGAGTGGATCGTGAGATCGACAGGCGGATCGGTGCGGCGTCTTCAGTAATGCGGACGTTGTATCGATCCGTTGTGGTGAAGAAGGAGCTGAGCCGGAAGGCAAAGCTCTCAATTTACCGGTCGATCTACGTTCCCATCCTCACCTATGGTCATGAGCTTTGGATCATGACCGAAAGGATAAGATCACGGGTACAAGCGGCCCAAATGAGTTTCCTCCGCCGTGTGGCGGGTCTCTCCCTTAGAGATAGGGTGAGAAGCTCTGCCATCCGGGAGGAACTCAAAGTAAAGCCGCTGCTCCTCCACATCGAGAGGAGCCAGATGAGGTGGTTCAGGCATCTGGTCCGGATGCCACCCAGACGCCTCCCTAGGGAGGTGTTTAGGGCACGTCCAACCGGTAGGAGGCCACGGGGAAGACCCAGGACACGTTGGGAAGACTATGTCTCCTGGCTGGCCTGGGAACGCCTCGGGATCCCCCGGGAAGAGCTAGACGAAGTGGCTGGGGAAAGGGAAGTCTGGGTTTCCCTGCTTAGGCTGTTGCCCCCGCGACCAGACCTCGGATAAGCGGAAGAAGATGGATACAGTGGGGCAAAAAAGTATTTAGTCAGCCAGCGATTGTGCAAGTTCTCCCACTTAAAATGATGACAGAGGTCTGTCATTTTCATCATAAGTACACTTCAACTGTGAGAGACAGTATGTGGAAAATAAAATCCAGGAATTTACATTGTAGGAATTTTAAATTTACTTTTCTTGCTGAAACTAAATTTATGATATTTGGTACCAAAACTGAGGTATCTAATGAAGTAAATATTAAAATAAATGGAGATAAAATTGAGCGTGTCTTTGATACTAAGTTTTTGGGAGTTATAATTGACTATAAATTATCATGGAGACATGTAAATTATATAAAACCAAAAATATCAAAAACACTTGGTGTTTTGTATAAAACTAAAGAATTACTTAATTATAATTCTTTAACAATTTATTATACTTTGATACTTCCATACATGACATACTGTGTAGAACTCTGGGGAACCACTTTTAAAACCATAATTAATGATATTGTTTTGCTGCAAAAAAAAAGCTGTACGGCTAATAAACAAAGCAGGATATTATGACCATGCCCATCCATTATTTGTTACATCAAAACTTATGAAATTTCAAGATATTGTTTATCATAAAATAACACAGATAATGTTCAAAGCAAAAATAAATACTCTTCCAGAAGGATTTCAAAAATACTTCTCTTTACAGACCAGCAAATACAATCTAAGTTTATTTTACCAAAAGCAAGATTAGTTGTTAAACGTAGATGTTTATCTGTTCTCGGTGTTAATTTGTGGAATTCTGTTGGTAAAGAAATAAAAATGAGTGACTCAGTATTTAATTTCAAAAAGAACATGTCACAATGTATTTTAAAAAGTTACGTGAACTAGAAATTTATGTTTGTTTAAATGTTGTATTTAGAAGGTATGTATGTTTATCTATTTACAAAAAAGTGCATGTGTGTAAGTACATATTTTTTGTATTATTTGTTAAAGGGCAACTTAAATGTAAATGCTGAATGACTATATTTCTTTTTGTATCACAAAATTATTAGAAAAGGTAACTTAATTGAATGTAAAACATGTTATGTTGGGCATATAAGCTTTTTTGTTTCTGCCTGTTTCAGTCATGTTATTCATTTTTGAATCGTGATCCAAGTTTGAATATGTTTTTGTTAGACTGAAAATAAACTGAACTGAAAGAATTTATTTGTAAATTATGGTGGAAAATAAGTATTTGGTCAACCATTCAAAGCTCTCACTGATGGAAGGAGGTTTTGGCTCAAAATCTCACGATACATGGCCCCATTCATTCTTTCCTTAACACGGATCAATCGTCCTGTCCCCTTAGCAGAAAAACAGCCCCAAAGCATGATGTTTCCACCCCCATGCTTCACAGTAGGTGTGGTGTTCTTGGGATGCAACTCAGTATTCTTCTTCCTCCAAACACGGGACAGGACGATTGATCCGTGTTAAGGAAAGAATGAATGGGGCCATGTATCGTGAGATTTTCAGCCAAAACCTCCTTCCATCAGTGAGAGCTTTGAACGGTTGACCAAATACTTATTTAAATTTTTTTTTTTAATTCCTACAATGTGAATTCCTGGATTTTTTTTTTCACATTCTGTCTCACAGTTGAAGTGTACCTATGATGAAAATTACAGACCTCTGTCATCATTTTAAGTGGGAGAACTTGCACAATCGCTGGCTGACTAAATACTTTTTGCCCCACTCCAACTTAGTTTTCTAAACAGTCTTAAAATCGCTTATAGAAAATTTAAAATGTATTATGATTACCCTATTTTGCAGACGATAGGTGACAGTACACCTACTTTTGAAACAAGACCTATATTGCTTGGTAATGGTTTAAAGTCGTATCCAACAATTGCGGCAATGACGTTTTCCTGTCAACTGAGATTTGTTTTTTAATGATTTTTGCTGGTGGTGTGCCCCTGGATTTTTCCAACACAAAAAATGTGCCTTGGCTTAAAAATTGTTGAAACACACTAGTTTATAGTGAGTGTACTGTGGTGCTAAAGACGCGCAGACTTCGTCACTTCTTCGCTGTGGGGATCTGTATCCGGTGGCAAGGGAAACCCAGGACGACCGGCACGTCCTCACAGCTGCAGGAGGTTGCTGGAACTCCGGTCTGTCAGAGGACCGCCTATGGTGCGCTTACCAGCACTTGCTTTTCTCTCAGGGTGTGCTCCCCTAGCCTTTTGTCTTCCCAGACTAACCCACAAAGCAGCGGTTGTGTGATGCCAGGGCGTGTCAACAAAGTGGGCCTGCGCATCACGCCTTTGGGGACCATCAATCAATCAATGTTTATTTTTATAGCCCCAAATCACAAATGTCTCAAAGGACTGCACAAACCATTACGACTACAACATCCTCGGAAGAACCCACAAAAGGGCAAGGAAAACTCACACCCAGTGGGCAGGGAGAATTCACATCCAGTGGGACGCCAGTGACAATGCTGACTATGAGAAACCTTGGAAAGGACCTCAGATGTGGGCAACCCCCACCACTGTATTCTTCTTCCTCCAAACACGACGAGTTGAGTTTATACCAAAAAGTTCTATTTTGGTTTCATCTGACCACATGATGTACCCCCTGTGACCATTTTTTTTTTTTTAAATTCAAGTACCCCCTAATCCGAACAAAGCCTTTTTGGTTGGAAAAAGAGATAAAGAAGTAAAATACAGCACTATGTCATCACTTTCTGATTTATTAAATTGTATAACAGTGCAAAATATTGCTGATTTGTAGCGATCTTTCCTGAACTATTTGGAAAAAATGATATAAAAAATAAGTAAAAACATGTTGAAAAATAAACAAGTGATTAAATTATAAATAAAGAGTTCTATTTTGGTTTCATCTGACCACATGACATTCTCCCAATCCTCTGCTGTATCATCCATGTATCCATTTTGGTATAAACTCAACTTGTCATGTTTGGAGGAAGAAGAATACTGAGTTGCATCCTAAGAACACCATACCTACTGTGAAGCATGGGGGTGGAAACATCATGCTTTGGGGCTGTTTTTCTGCTAAGGGGACAGGACGATTGATCCGTGTTAAGGAAAGAATGAATGGGGCCATGTATCGTGATATTTTGAGCCAAAACCTCCTTCCATCAGTGAGAGCTTTGAATGGTTGACCAAATACTTATTGGTGTACCTATGATGAAAATGACAGACCTCTGTCATCATTTTAAGTGGGAGAATATGCACAATCGGTGGTTGACTAAATACTTTTTTGCCCCACTGTACATACAAGTCAGGTTTTGGCTGTTGACTACAGAAATTGGCTTACAGGCACTATGTGTGTATTTCTGGCCACGGTATATTTTGTCTGTTTGTGTTGGCACAAGCATAGAGAGGCGTAGTGGATGTGTTCTTCCATTTGCTGTGGGACTAGAGCTCCCACTCAGGTCCTTGTGTGCTCCCAGCGCTGCCGTCCTGAATGGGAAGCACCAGCAGCCTCTCTCTGCGTGCTGAAGACCTGACAAGCCTGCATCGACAGATAAGGCCCGGAAGCTTTGGTCAACAACAGCGCTACACAATAAAAATGCATAATCCCACTGCAGGGCTGCACAAAGACATTCTCCTATGAGATTTGATGTTGTTATTTGTCAAGATTTGACCTGGCCGAATCCCACCTTTTTGTGAAAGTTAGTCGAAACTACAAAATCTGCAGTGTTTGCTCTTTTACGGCATTGTGTCTTCAAGTGCATGATGTGTGGTCTACACTGGCTGCCCCACTTGTGTGTAGTGGCTTCTGTGTCTATTAACAATTAAGGATGGGTGACCGATCAGTATCGGACCATTTAGATCAGGGGTGTCAAACTCAAACACAGGACGGGCCAAAATTTAAAACCGGACAAAGCCGCGGGCCGAGGTTGAACAAATTAACCTTTTAATAGGGACCCAAACGCGATATTGCCATATTTTTGCTGAAAGGATTTAGTAGAGAACATCGACGATAAAGTTCGCAGCTTTTGGTCGCTATTAAAAAAAAGCCTTGCCTGTACCGGAAGTAGCAGACGATGTGCGCGTGACGTCACGGGTTGTGGAGCTCCTCACATCTGAACATTGTTTACAATCATGGCCACCAGCAGCAAGAGCGATTCGGACCGAGAAAGCGACGATTCCCCCATTTAATTTGAGCGAGGATTTAAGATTCGTGGATGAGGAAAGTGAGAGTGAAGGTCTAGAAAAAAAAAAAGAAAAAAAACTAGACGGCAGAGCGATTCAGTTGTTATAAGACAAATTTACTAGAAAAATTCTGGAAAATCCCTTACCTCAGGGGTGTCAAACTCAAATACAGAGTGGGCCAAAATTTAAAACCGAACAAAGCCGCGGGCCGAGGTTGAACAAATTAACCTTTTAATAGAGACCCAAACGCCATATTGCCATATTTTTGCTGAAAGGATTTAGTAGAGAACATCGATGATAAAGTTCGCAGCTTTTGGTCGCTAATAAAAAAAAGCCTTGCCTGTACCGGAAGTAGCAGACGATGTGCGCGTGACGTCACGGGTTGTGGAGCTCCTCACATCTGAACATTGTTTACAATCATGGCCACCAGCAGAGAGAGCGATTCGGACCGAGAAAGCGACGATTTCCCCATTTAATTTGAGCGAGGATTTAAGATTCGTGGATGAGGAAAGTGAGAGTGAAGGTCTAGAAAAAAAACTAGACGGCAGAGCGATTCAGATGTTATAAGACAAATTTACTAGAATAATTCTGGAAAATCCCTTACCTCAGGGGTGTCAAACTCAAATACAGAGTGGGCCAAAATTTAAAACTGAACGAAGCCGCGGGCTGAGGTTGAACAAATTAATCCTTTAATAGGGACCCAAACAAGTTTTGCATTGAATATTGACCAAGCAAGGCTTATATAACTTTATAGTGACATGCACAATTTAGTTTTAAATAATGATAATTAAAAAATATCAATGGCATATCAAATAAAATTTTAAATAATAATTAAATGCCTCTTTTCGGCGGTGGGGTTGAGGTGGACAGGGTTTGGTGGTGTATATTGTAGCGTGCCAGAAGAGTTAGTGCTGCAAAGCGTTCTGGGTATTTGTTCTGTTGTGTTTATGTTGTGTTACGGTGCGGATGTTCTCCCGAAATGTGTCATTCTTGTTTGGTGTGGGTTCACAGTGTGGCGCATATTTGTAACAGTGTTAAAGTTGTTTATACGGCCACCCTCAGTGTGACCTGTATGGCTGTTGACCAAGTATGCATTGCATTCACTTGTGTGTAGTGGCTTCTGTGTCTATTAACAATTAGGGATGGGGACCATGTGACCGATCAGTATCGGACAATTTAGTTCCTCACTCATAAAGTGATAAATTTATATATATATATATTTTTTACTTTTTTAACACTTGAATTTCAAGATCAACTTCCAATATATCTGTCGATTTTAAGTTTGAACTATTTTATTTGTTTTATGCTCTTTTGTCAAAACTTTGATGTTTTTATATGGCAACCACACAACATATGCAATATTTTTTCTGCATAAAACATTTTAAAGTGATATTTTTTAAGTAATAATTCATTATAATAGATTTTTTTGTCTTTTTTTTTTTGAGCAATGGAAAAAAAAAGAAAAGACAAATGTTATTTAGTTATTTCTATATCTTTTTATCCAAATAGTTCAAGAAAGACCACTACAAATGAGCAATATTTTGCACTGTTGTACAATTTAATAAATCAGAAACTGATGACATAGTGCTGTATTTTACTTCTTTATCTCTTTTTTTCAACCAAAATGCTTTGCTCTGATTAGTGGGTACTTGAATTAAAAAAATGTTCACAGGGGGTACATCACTGAAAAAAGGTTGAGAACCACTGCTATAGTCTGCAAAATATGGTAATCATAATACATTTTTAATTCAAGATCAACTTCCGATATATGTGACAATTTTAAGTTTGAACTAATCTTTTGTTTGTTTTATGCTCTTTTGTCAAAACTGATGTTTTTATATGGCAACCACACAACATATGCAATATTTTTTCCGCATAAAACATTTTAAAGTGATATTTTTTAAGTAATAATTCATTATAACATAGATTTTTTTTGTCCTTTTTTTTTTGGGGAGCAATCGAAAAAAAAAAGAAAACGACAAAAGGAACAAAAAAAAAACTGCCTGCATGGCAGCTTTGTGTCAACATTGCCACGTTTTCTCATTAGATTTCACCTCATTCTGCTTTTTTTGAATGTTTTTTTAAATTTTTGCAATACTATCAATTTTTGCAGAATGTGAAGTGAATTATATTTATATAGCGCTTTTTCTCTAGTGACTCAAAACGCTTTACATAGTGAAACCCAATATCTAAGTTTCATTTAAACCAGTGTGGGTGGCACTGGGAGCAGGTGGGTAAAGTGTCTTGCCCAAGGACACAACGGCAGTGACGAGGATGGCGGAAGCGGGAATCGAACCTGCAACCCTCAAGTTGCTGGCACGGCCGCGCTACCAACCGAGCTAAACCGCCCCGTGGCGGGCCGTTAAACGATCAGCTGCGGGCTGCAAATGGCCCCCGGGCCGCACTTTTGACCTCCCTGCCTTACAGTCATATAACTTAATGTTTGGAAAATGCTAACCGTATCCGTGTTTACCTTAGCATGTTAGCATGCTAAAATCAGATATAGCTTTAATAGAGAAGCAACTTGTTTTTCCACTCTACCGGTACTTTAAATTGGGGCTCACTTAAAGGCCTACTGAAAGCCACTACTAGCGACCACACAGTCTGATAGTTTATATATCAATGATGAAATATTAACATTGCAACACATGCCAATACGGCCGCTTTAGTTTAATAAATTGCAATTTTAAATTTTGCGCGAGGTATCCTGCTGAATACGTCGCGGAATGATGACGTGTGCGCGATCACGGCTAAAAGTAGTCTGTTTTTGTTGCATAATTACACAGTATTCTGGACATCTGTGTTGCTGAATCCTTTGCAATTTGTTCAATTAATAATGGAGACGTCAAAGAAGAAAGATGTTGGTGGAAAGCGGTGTATTTCGGCCCGGCTGTAGCAACACAAACACAGCCGGTGTTTCTTTGTTTGTTGTGAAGCTTTAATATGGAACAGAGCGGTCAAGCGAATATGTTTCTCTACCACATGTCAACCGGCAGGTTTCGGTGAGAAAATTGTGGTAATAAGTCTGCTCTTACCGTAAACATGAGCGGAGCTTGTGTCGTTCCTCCTGCAGCTGTCAAAGAGGCAGCTGCGACTTTCTTGGCTCCTCCATGGCTTCCCTCAGAGACACTGGCGGTCACCACACCCCTCCAACTTTCAGGTATGATCATATAATCTCACTAAAACTCAAGTAACACAATAAGCAGATAAGGGATTGTCCAGAATTATCCTAGTAAATGTGTCTAATAACATCTGAATCGCTCCCACTGCCCTCGTCTTTTTTTTCCTAGTCCTTCACTCTCACTATCCTCATCCACAAATATTTCATCCTCGCTCAAATTAATGGGGAAATTGTCGCTTTCTCGGTCCGACTCGCTCTAGCTGCTGGTGGCCAGGATTGTAAACAATGTGAGGAGCTCTACAACCGGTGATGTCACGGTCACATCGACTGCTACTTGGCACTCACCATTAAGGGTTAGAATTGGGGGCTAAATCACCAAAAATGATTCCCGGGCGCAGCACCGCTGCTGCTCACTGCTCCCCTCACCTCCCAGGGGATGATCAAGGGTGATGGGTCAAATGCAGGGAATAATTTTGCCACATCTAGTATGTGTGTGACAATCATTGGTACTTTGACTACTTCCGTCCGGTACAGGCAAGGCTTTTTTATTAGCGACCAAAAGTTGCGAACTTTATTGTGGATGTTCTCTACTAAATCCTTTCAGCAAAAATATGGCAATATCGTGAAATGTTCCAAAGTATGACACATAGAATGGACCTGCTATCCCCGTTTAAATAAGAAAATCTCATTTCAGTAGGCCTTTAAGTCGAGGTACCACTGCATAACAAAGTTATGAATAGTGAACCCTTTTGAACCGGGTTTAATATGTAAAAAAATTGTGTTTGTGTTCCTAATTGCAACTAAGACCGGACTCCTTCTGTGTAATGAGCAGAGTGTACTTTCCTCCGAGCCGCAGCTCCTGGTGGGAGATGGTCTTTCAGGACAATTTGTTTACAAGGCGCGATGTAATTATAAGGCACAACACCTGAGTACAGCAAGAGAAATATAAAAGTATTTTTTTTTTTTAATCACTGAGGAGATGCAAATAATTGAGCAAACAGCACCGGTGTTTCGGTTTACTTATTTGCATATCACCTAGAGTACAGTCGGGGTGCTGAGAGAGGCGGGTTGGGAGGAAGAACGTATTAGCTTCACGTTGCTCTGGAGAAGAATTCTTTATTAGTTCAAAGATGGCGGCAGAGAAGATCTAATTCTCTCATTAAAAATTGTCCAGGTCGCTGAGGCCATCACCTGGAATTTTCTGCCCGAAATGTGGCGGATTAAAGCAACTCCGTCCTGCAGCTCTAAAACCACACATTTTATTGAAGTCAAACACATTGACAAATGTTTTATTTCACACAAAACTAGTCATACAAAACCCCAAAAACCGGTGAAGTTTGCACGTAGTAGTACCCGCACTCTTTTACTATGAAGCCACGCTGTTTTAACACATTGTCTTGCTGAAATAAGCAGGGGCGTCCATGATAGCTTTGCTTGGATGACAACATACGTTGCTCCAAAACCTGTATGTACCTTTCAGCATTAATGGTGCCTTCACAGATGTGTAAGTTACCCAAGACTTGGGCACACCATCACAGATGCTGGCTTTTGTGCTTTGTGCCTAAAACAATCCGGATGGTTCTTTGCCATGTCTACAGTTTCCAAAAACAATTTGAAATGTGGACTCGTCAGACCGCAGAAGACTTTTCCACTTTGCATCAGTCCATATTTGATGAGCTCGGGCCCAGCGAAGCCGGCCCTGTTTCTGGGTGTTGTTGATAAATGGTTTTCGCTTTGCATAGTAGAGTTTTAACTTGCACTAACAGATGTAGCGACAATTTGTAGTTAATGGCAATGGTTTTATGAAGTGTTCCGAGACCATGTGGTGATATCCTTTTACACACTGATGTCGCTTTTTGATGCAGTACTTCCTTAGGGATCAAAGGTCTGTAATATCATCGCTTACATGCCGTGGTTTTTCTTGATTCTCTGAACCTTTTGATGATATTAGGGACCGTAGATGGTGAAAGCCCTGAATTCCTTGCAATAGCTCGTTGAGAAATGTTCTTCTTAAACTGTTCGACAATTTGCTTACAAAGTGGTGACCCTAACCCCATCCTTGTTTGTGAATGACTGAGCATTTCATGTACCATTCAGCATTAATGGTGCCTTCACAGATGTGTAAGTTACCCAAGACTTGGGCACTAATACACCCCCATACCGTCACAGATGCTGGCTTTTGTGCTTTGTGCCTAAAACAACCCGCATGGTTCTTTGCCTCTTTCTTCCGGACAACACAACGTCTACAGTTTCCAAAAACAATTTGAAATGTGGACTTGTCAGACCGCAGAAGACTTTTCCACTTTGCATCAGTCCATCTTTGATGAGCTCGGGGCCGGCTTGGGTGTTGTTGATAAATGGCTTTCGCTTTGCATAGCAGAGTTTTAACCTGCACTAACAGATGTAGCGACAAACTGTAGTTAATGGCAATGGTTTTATGAAGTGTTCCGAGACCATGTGGTGATATCCTTTTACACACTGTCGCTTTTTGATGCAGTACTGCCTGAGGGATCAAAGGTCTGTAATATCATCACTTACATGCTGTGGTTTTTCTAGATTCTCTGAACCTTTTGATGATTTTACGGACCGTAGATGGTGAAAGCCCTGAATTCCTTGCAATAGCTCGTTGAGAAATGTTGTTCTTAAACTGTTCGATAATTAGCTCACGCATTTGTTGACAAAGTGGTGACCCTCGCCCCGTCCTTGTTTGTGAATGACTGAGCCTTTCATGGAAGCTGCTTTTATACCCAATCATGGCACCTACCTGTCCCCAATTATCCCGTTCACCTGTGGGATGTTCCAAATAAGTGTTTGATGAGCATTCCTCAACTTTCTCAGTCTTTTTTGCCACTTGTGCCAGCTAATATTTGCAAATGATAGCAAAAGTTTTCCAGTTTAAACATTAAATATCTTGTCTTTGCAGTCTATTCAATTGCACATAGGTTGAAAAGGTTTTGGAAATCATTGTATTCTGTTTTTATTTATGAATTACACAAAGTGCCAACGTCACTGATTTTGGGTTTTGTTTTTCTTCTCTTGAAATCATTTTTTTTTTACCGAAATGGTCCGACTAGATATATTCAAATGGTTGACTACACTTTTAACTTTTTATGAATTTAAAAAGCACATTTAAAGGTGGTCTCATCATGACTTTTTTCTGCATTTAAAAAAACTTCCCTGTGGTCTACATTGTAAATAATTTGCGCACCTGCAGCGAAGAGGGTGTGTCAGGACCGGCTTCGAGATTAGCGACAGGTGCGTAGGTGACACAGCTGTGTCACCTGATGCCTGATCACCTGTCGTTAAAGGCAGCAGTCGGGAAGGAGAGGAGGTGGTTATGGTGGAGAACAAGCCAGAGCGAGATAAACTTTAACATGGCTGAAAATCACAAGAAGGACAACTTATTGCAAAATAAATCATTGTTCAAAAAAATGAACACGGCTGTCATGCCCGTCATTGGTGGTCCAGAGAACCCGAAAGGGCAAGACCTCCACAGTTAATTCATAAAAATAAAAAATAAAAAAAGAAAATGACTTTTTATGCTTATGTGAATGTATTCAGTTATAAACATTCAGTCCCGTTTTTTTAGTTTTTCTTTCCCTCATGGATCTAAACTTTATTTTTTTCTATATTTTTAATGTAAAATTTTCGGAATGAGTTTGTCCTATTTTTGGCTGAAGTAAGACAAAGAAAACAGTCTGAAGTTGTCATTATTTTTTAGTTTTAATGCCAGGATTTTAAAGTCCTCCATGCGGCCCCTGTATAAATCCTGAAAAATTGCGCCGATCCGCCTTTGTAGTCCATGCCGATACTGTAGCCGATGAGCTTCTTCTTTTTCTCTATCTTCCTGCCATTTCTAGTACAAAGTAGTGGAAAGTTCTTACTTATGTCTGTCAGGAGACTTTCCATGAAAGCGCTAAAATATACCGGTGTAGTGTTACGACTCGGAGTAAGGAGAGGACCCAGATGCATAGAAGAAGTTAAAAAAATAAAGCTTTTATTTTGAAACAACTTTTTACCTCCAATGCAAAAAGTTTTTCACAAGAATAATCAATCACGCGGAAAAAAAATTCCGAGGATAAACAATTAACTTAAAATCACTCCACAAAAATAAGGAGGAATACTAATCTAAGGAAATTCTAACAAAAAAAGAATATTAATAAGAATAAACGAAAAGCGATCCAACAGGAGGAAAAAACACCAAAACGACCTATATATAAACACTAACTATAAATAACAAAAAATCACTCAATCAATGAGGCAATCAATTCGAAATTTGGAAAAACAAAAACTCACCAATTAGGAAGACGAATGACAACCAAGGACGCTCGAAGGAGGAAAAAGTAAACTCAAAATTACAGCAAAAACTAGGGTAACTAGGAAAACAGGAGCAAGACAAGGAGCTAATCAAGGACATGGACATGGACGCTAGAAAGGCACGATAGACGAGACGATCTGGCAAAGGACAAACGAAGAAGTGAGCTTAAATAGGATGTGGGAGAGATGGGGAACAGGTGGAAACAATCAGGAATCAGGGATGACGTCAGACTGGTGACACAAGAGGAAGGGCCCGTGGTCTGAAACGAGGGTAGCTTTTCAAAATAAAACACGTAAATCACAAGACCGAAAAACCAAGACAAGACTTCCCTCACCACGGTGTGACATGTAGTGGGTTTACATTATTCACCCAAGGAACTTCAGTTATCAAATAGCTCCGGTCGGACGGTTTTTCACGGCTCACATTTCCGGTGTTGTTTCCGGATAAGGAGATGCTACTCCGTTATTGACTTAAGTAAAATGAATGGCATTAAAACAGTTAGCTCCATCTTTTGACACTTCTTCCACTCCCGTCCTTGCACGCTACACCGCTACAACAAAGATGATGGGGAGAAGACGCTGTCGAAGATGAGCCACGTAAATAAGACAAAACGGTGCATCCGGAAGCAACTGTCAGAAAGCGGCTTGAAGATGATTCGTAAAATACGTTTGTATTACCTGGAAATTAACCATGAAAAACGGCGAATAGTGGCAAAGCAAACTGTATCAGTTATTGTCCGCTATGCATGTCGCGGACTTGATGTCTAGGTATAAAGTCACCAAAAACAAATGGACAATGAAGGTGAAGGAAAAAGAGTGATGGGTGTCCTAACCAGATTTCTAGATCCCTAGATTGATTAATTAGGGTCCGCCAGGCCCATTGCAAAAGGACTCTACACGAGTCCTTTGCAATGGGCCAAGGACCCTACTGAAACTGGTGCGTTTTATCATTCTTTCTTTCTTCCGCACCTATGCGCTGTAATTTGACCCCCTTAACATGCTTCAAAACTCACCAAATTTGACACACACGTCGGAACCAGAAAAATCAACATTGCGCGCTAGCGCCCCCTAGGAAGGAAAGAAAAACAGACTGCTTGGAACTTCCGTTAGGAATGTCGTAGAGACATGAAACAAAAACCTCCATGTAGGACTGACTTAGACCTAGATTCCCCATTGGAAACTTCTATACCTAAAATCAACAGGAAGTTGGCAAAAACCCCTTCAAAACAAAATTTTCGCGAAAAATGCATTTTTTGCCTCTTTCAGCTGTAATTTGACCCCCTTATAATGCTTCAAAACTCACCAAACTTGGCACACACATTAGGACTGGCAGAAATTGCGATGTAATGAAAAAAAACCAAACAAACTCAAAATTGCGCTATTGCGCAATTTTTGAATAAAACACAGAAAAAACTGCTCCTAGGAAGAAAACAGACAAAACTGCTTGTAACTTCCGGTAGGAATGCCGGAAAGACATGAAACAAAAACTTCTATGTAGGTCTCACTTAAACCTACATTTTAAAATTGACATCCAAGAATAAACAGGAAGTTAAAAATTACCCCTTCAAAATAAAAGTTTTGTAAACACCCGTCACCTTTTTTCAAAAGTTATCTCCTCTGAGCGCGTTTGTCGTTTCGGCTTCAAAGTCGCACAGGGGAGAGATTGAACCCTTCTGATTAAAAGTATAGAACAGAGTTTTGATTACTGCTCAGGTTTTGATTTTACGCGCCTTCAAAGAACCCCTGCGCAAAGTTACCTAAAAATGTCATTTTTGCCTCTTTGAGCCGTAATTTGACCCCTTTTAAAATGCTTCAAAGTGGAAGTTAAAGCTTTACTATACAAAGCGAAAGCCATTTATCAACAACATCCAGAAACACCGATCTGTAATTTGACCCCCTTACCATGCTTTAAAACTCACCAAATTTTACACACACATCAGGACTGGCGAAAATTGCCATCTAATAAAAAACCAAACCCTAAAAATCAAAATTGCTCTCTAGCGCCCCCTGGGAAAAAACCCAGACAAAACTGCATGTAACTTCTGTTAGAAATGTCGTAGAGGCATGAAATAAAAAACCTCTATGTTGGTCTGACTTAGACCAGGGTTTGAGTAGCGGCGGCAGCAGCCAAAGGCGGACCCGACCAACGCTGCTTGCACCTTAAATGTTCTTTATCACATTGTTTACGTGTCTAATAAATATTTGATTATTTTATGATGTCCCAGGTGTGATTCACTACAATCAGGACCCACAGCCCACTGGATTCCAGTTAATTGAAATACCACAACACTGGATGTTGTTCAGATAGGTTATATTTAAGAACTTGCACACAAAAAAAGACTGGAGATGACTATGACGTGCGCATTTTCGATGGATAGTTAGGTGTGATTTACCCTGGATAACATTGTGTAAACAGGGCCTTAATGTACTAAAAATCCCACGGAGGATTTTGATGAATCATCTGTTCCCCACACGTGTTGATGTTGTTTAATGATATGCATGTACTGTAAATACAGTGTATGCTTTTTGCTATGTTGGAGGGAATTGTTGATATGATATGAATCCTGTGGAGCTGAATCAGCACATTTTTAGTCTTGATGACGTGCAGCATCTGGGAGAAAAAAACAAAAAAAATCAAATGTAAAAAATTTCAGGATAATGTACAAAAAAGTGCATTACACAAGAAAAAGAAAGTAAAATGCGCAAGGATGTTCAAGATGTGCGTCGAA
>NC_084635.1:4441638-4444138 GCF_033978795.1 Nerophis ophidion
ACATTATTAATATTGCTACTACGGATAATTTGATCAAAAATTCCCTAAAACAGCCCACTACCTATAATATAGGTTTTTTAAACATAAGATCATTGTCTCCCAAAACGTTGTTAGTTAATGATATTATCAGAGACAACAATCTTAACGTCATCGGTCTCAGTGAAACCTGGCTTAAACCAAACGACTTTTTTGCGCTAAATGAGGCATGTCCTCCTAACTTTACACATGCGCATATTGCCCGTCCGCTTAAAAGGGGTGGGGGGGTCGCACTAATATACAACGAAAACTTTAACCTTAGTCCTAACATAAATAATAAATATAAATCGTTTGAGGTGCTTACTATGAGGTCTGTCACACCGCTGCCTCTACACCTGGCTGTTATCTACCGCCCCCCAGGGCCCTGTTCGGACTTTATCAATGAATTCTCAGAGTTCGTTGCTGATCTAGTGACACACGCCGATAATATAATCATAATGGGGGACTTTAATATCCATATGAATACCCCATCGGACCCACCGTGCGTAGCGCTCCAGACTATAATTGATAGTTGTGGTCTCACACAAATAATAAATGAACCCACGCATCGCAACGGTAATACGATAGACCTAGTGCTTGTCAGGGGTATCACCGCTTCCAAAGTTACGATACTCCCGTATACTAAAGTATTGTCCGATCATTACCTTATAAAATTCGAGGTTCAGACGCATGTTCGTCAAACTAATAATAATAATAACTGCTATAGCAGCCGCAACATTAATACGGCCACAACGACAACTCTTGCTGACCTACTGCCCTCGGTAATGGCACCATTCCCAAAGTATGTGGGCTCTATTGATAACCTCACTAACAACTTTAACGACGCCCTGCGCGAAACCATTGATAACATAGCACCGCTAAAGTTAAAAAAGGCTCCAAAAAAGCGCACCCCGTGGTTTACAGAAGAAACTAGAGCTCAGAAATTATTATGCAGAAAGCTGGAACGCAAATGGCGCACGACTAAACTTGAGGTGCACCATCAAGCATTTAGTGATGGTTTAATAACTTATAAACGCATGCTTACCTTAGCTAAAGCTAATTATTACTCAAATCTCATCCACCGTAATAAAAACGATCCTAAATTTTTGTTTAGTACGGTAGCATCGCTTACCCAACAAGGGACTCCTTCCAGTAGCTCCACCCACTCAGCTGATGACTTTATGCAATTCTTTAGTAAGAAAATTGAAGTCATTAGAAAGGAGATTAAAGACAATGCGTCCCAGCTACAACGGGGTTCTATTAACACTGACACGATTGTATATACGGCGGATACTGCCCTCCAAAATAGTTTCTCTCGTTTTGAGGAAATAACATTAGAGGAATTGTTACAACGTGTAAATGGAATAAAACAAACAACATGTTTACTTGACCCTCTTCCTGGGAAACTGATCAAGGAGCTCTTTGTATTATTAGGTCCATCAGTGCTAAATATTATAAACTTATCACTTTCCTCGGGCACTGTTCCCCTAGCATTCAAAAAAGCGGTTATTCATCCTCTTCTTAAAAGACCTAACCTCGATCCTGACCTCATGGTAAACTACCGACCGGTGTCTCACCTTCCCTTTATTTCAAAAATCCTCGAAAAAATTGTTGCGGAGCAGTTAAATGAACACTTAGCGTCTAACAATCTATGTGAAACCTTTCAATCCGGTTTCAGGGCAAATCACTCGACGGAGACAGCCCTCGCAAAAATGACTAATGATCTATTGCTAACGATGGATTCTGATGCGTCATCTATGTTGCTGCTCCTCGATCTTAGCGCTGCTTTCGATACCGTCGATCATAATATTTTATTAGAACGTATCAAAACACGAATTGGTATGTCAGACTTAGCCCTGTCTTGGTTTAACTCTTATCTTACTGATAGGATGCAGTGTGTCTCCCATAACAATGTGACCTCGGACTACGTTAAGGTAACGTGTGGAGTTCCCCAGGGTTCGGTCCTTGGCCCTGCACTCTTCAGCATCTACATGCTGCCGCTAGGTGACATCATACGCAAATACGGTGTTAGCTTTCACTGTTATGCTGATGACACCCAACTCTACATGCCCCTAAAGCTGACCAACACGCCGGATTGTAGTCAGCTGGAGGCGTGTCTTAATGAAATTAAACAATGGATGTCCGCTAACTTTTTGCAACTCAATGCCAAAAAAACGGAAATGCTGATTATCGGTCCTGCTAGACACCGAACTCTATTTAATAATACAACTCTAACATTTGACAACCAAACAATTAAACAAGGCGACACGGTAAAGAATCTGGGTATTATCTTCGACCCAACTCTCTCCTTTGAGGCACACATTAAAAGCGTTACTAAAACGGCCTTCTTTCATCTCCGTAATATCGCTAAAATTCGCTCCATTCTGTCCACTAAGGACGCTGAGATCATTATCCATGCGTTTGTTACGTCTCGCCTCGACTACTGTAACGTATTATTTTCGGGTCTCCCCATGTCTAGCATTAA